>NC_140213.1:37672895-38272895 GCF_951802725.1 Rutilus rutilus
GACTACATGGGCATCAATATCTATTTAGCTTTGTAGTCCATTATTAATGGAAAGACAGAACAGTGCAGTTAAAGACAGCCCCAGATTGCACCTTAGATGTTTATATTAAACATGTCGGCTGGTTGTCAATAAGTAACATGGATATTAACCTTTAGATCTGAGCACAACATGTGTACAGGCAATTGTTTGGTGAATGACTGAAAAGCTACAACCTTGAGATCAAAGATTTAAATAAGACTAATATAAGCATTTTTTGATTCCTTCATCCAGAGCTCTCTTTTGTCAAAGAGAATTAAAACAAAATCCAGAGACATTCCCTGAAGCTCTACAACACTGGGGAAAAAAGCTACATTTAAAAAATATATATTTTGCAAGTTTTAATGAAAATTTTAATTGAACACATGGAATTCAGTAAATCCAATTAAACAAGATAAAGCTACACTATATAACATTTTGTTTGTTTAGTTAAAATTAACAAAATTTTAATAATGAGTCAATATATCATCTACCGACTAGCGAAAGTGAGCACCAAAGGGCACAAGATATTGAACACTATAGGTGCGTAAAAGACAAGGATGGTCGATGACTACAGGACAAGGTGTGAGATCTTGTAACGCTGACAACACTATTTCAAGGAGATATCCAACATCGAATTCCCAAATTCGGCGGTTCCTGAAGGCATCCCAAATGTCAGCTCAATCCCTCGTATTACAACTGAAGAAGTTGCCAAAGCCATTGATAGCATGAAGGACCAGGCTTTAACGATCTGCTAGTGGATTTTTGGAAGTTGAAGGAGCTGCGTGTCACCACGATTGAATGGCTAGCAACTTTCTTCAATGTCAACGTCGACTTTGGCCATGTACCAACCAACTGGACCACAATAATTACAGTCCCTATTTTCAAGAATAAAGGCAACCCAGCGGAATGTTTAAATTACCACCCTATCCGCCTCCTATTACACACAATGAGCACCAGTGATGCGAGGAAAAGCACCGGAAGAAAAAGAAGCCACTGCATATGGCCTTTCTTGATCTTGAAAAGGCTTTTGACCGAGTGCTGCAACTGGGTTCAACTGCTCTATGAAAACACCAGCAGTCATGGAAGATGCGCAGCTGGCATTTCTGCTAGCTTTCCTGTGAAGATTGGTGTACACCAAAGCTCAGCATTGTGGCCGCTACTCTTTATCCTGGCCTTGGTCACCATCATTTGAGACCTGCAACAGGTTGTCCCATGGGCCCTGCTCTATGCAAAGGACATTAACCTGGCTGCCACCCAACCGTGAAGAACTGGAACACCAAGTCCAGGCATGGAATGACCACCTCAGCCAATATGACTTACGCCTCAACATCAAGAAAAGAGAATATTTGGAAACCAATCCTTCTGATGGCAACATCCTGGTTAGTGGCGAAGCCCTGATGAAGACAACCAGCTTTAAGTACCTAGGATTGCGCCTGCAAAGTGACTGTGGTATCAATAATGAAGTGCGTGGGAGGGTGAACTGGATGCGCTGGAAAAAAGTCACTGGAGTTCTATGCGATAAACACATAACAATCCGTCTCAAGTCCAGTACGTACAGTAGTACGTACAATGGTACGTACAGTTGAGCTGTATTGAGCCGAATGCTGGTCAGTTACCAAAAGCACTTGACACTCTCTCCACGTTAAGGAGATGTTACTGGTTACTGGATTACTGGTGTGTCTCTCCTTAACCACTGCTGTAATGATACAATCCGGCGGCAAATGGGTGTTCAGAAAAGCAGAAAAAAATGCAGAAAAGCTTCAATGGTATTAGCACGTTCTACGGGCTGCACCAGGCACTGTCGCTGACACCGCCTACCACTTCATGGTGGACGGGAAATGACCACGTTGACGGACAAAGCAAAGATGGCAGGATACAATCGAAGCACATAAGGATCACCAAATTATACACAAACGGGGCACTTGACCGTGCAAAATAGTATACCAAGATCCGAGAGCAGACTCCACACTTGTGGAAAACACGCTAGAGGAAGAAGAATATATCATCAATCCCATGGTAAGGCTATTATAAGTGTTTATATTTTAAAACTGACAGGATGGTTTTCATGGGAAATTGCGTACATACGTCACTCGCCCGTGAGAGTCTTGTCATATCTGTAAATAGAGAAAAGGTGCTCCATCTACTTTAGCACATGTATGTTGTGGGAGTGGCCTAGGTTACTTGTAACAACGGGTGAGAAAGGTTGACATGGAGCACGCTTAATCTCGAACCTCTGGGGAAGCTGAAAAGAGGAGAGTCTACTGGAGAAAAAGAGAACACCACAGAGCTCGTAATAAAACGAGAATCAACATTGGCTTTGCTTTTAAAAGATGTCAAGAACTGAGAGATTTCAAACGTTGAAAAAGTGCAGAGATGCCTTTTTTTTTCATCAGGTGAGTAAGGTATTTTATTGAACAGATAAATTGCCTCAAACAGAGTTTATTGTAAAGCATTATCATCTTTATTATCATTATCATTATCATCAAGTGTCATCTCATCATGGTTGTTGTGGCGCTGTGCTGGAATTTATTTTCAAGGTAGTACCGTGTCAATTAATGGGTAGAGCTACAGTAACGTCTTCAGCTACTCAGCTTCAGATCCTTTCCATCTAAACTGCTTATATCTCTTAAGCCTAGTAGGCTAGTGAATGTTTTATGAGCAGTATGATAAACAAATTCATCTGCAGTCACGCAGAGCCTAAGCACAACCAAAACAATGTTCTTCCACAAAACACATGCAGTTTATTTTGGCAAAAGGGCCAAAAGTTACATAGTGTACCTTTAGGTAAAATTAACTAAATAAATAGGAACATACTTTTTGTTTTTACTTAAGGTGTTTACACAAAATACATATGTCTTAATTTTTGATATACTTTTTTTTTTACTGCACTGACATTTGCACAGCTACTGTATGCTCATTGAACGATGCAATGAACAAATCCTACAACCTAACCACAAGATACTCTATAGCACATTAGCAACCACAAAAACATCAACAACAAAAACTCTTTTAAAATGCCCATCATATCTGAACAATAAACACTATCAGGTTTGGCTTTTACTGAAAAGAAAAATTACTCTCAAACTTCAGCCCTGTGAAATACGCCGCACAGAGAGAGCACCTTTAGAGACTTAAGAGAGGTCTCTGTGCTTATCTGAGATGAAACTGGGACTGCAGGGAGATGTTTCTGCCAATCCCAGAACCAAACCAATGAAGACATGCTCCAAAGCAGCTTCGCGTTAAACATAAATGAGGAGGAGAGAGGAAAAGGTGCTAAATTAAAAATGATACTCCCCTGATGGGCACAAAGTGGTATTTTTAGAACAGAATGCATATTAAAAAGTTAATGCCGATGGCCTTCAGCAGACCTGTGTGTTTATTCAGTGAGACAGGGAGAGCACCTGCACAAACCACACACACACACACACATATACCTAAACCACATGCTGAACTACATGTTGAAATATACAAGCACATTCACACAGACAATAATTCATGCACACACTAGTATGTCAGTTTAAACACACGCTCTTACCCATGCACGTGATCTTTAATTAAAAATTTCTTAGCACCATCTTGTCTATAAATACTGCCTATCCACCTACAGCTGATTCAGGTAAAACAGTGATTCAGCATTTATATGTAATCAAATGAATCCTAACAACAAATCAACTATTGGATTTTGAATTAGATTACAAAATGATCATTTTAAGAGGTGTAACCAGTCCATCCTGATATACGATATATTATAAGATTAACCAGCCACCCGGTCTGATAAAATCTGATAATAGGATTTATTATTAATATAGCTATTTGCCTAAAGGGCCCTTTGAAAGAACAAAAATAAAATATTCAAGCTCAAATAGAACAAAAATAACTGATGCTTTTTAATCATAATAACCTCAGGGTAATCAACACCTAAAGAATAATATATTCAATTTCACAAAACCTTGAGGAAAGTCATGTAAATATATATTGCCTCAAAAAGAACAATGCAATTTGGCTAGTCAATGAGTCAATGTGATGTTTTTCAGCCTAAATTTACTTTAAAATGCCATCTACATTATTTTCTGTGCATTATGGTGCTCTGTGGGTAGTAAAAAGAGCACAGTATATTAAAGCTATTCTCAGTAGAAAATAATTCGAAAATATAAAGATGAACAGACATTACAGATGAAGGCTAATATTAAGATCATTTACACCTCCTGAGTAGGACGCAGGTGGGTGCACGTGGAAATCAGTGCCTGTGTCACAGTGACATACAGCAGTGTGTTGCAGATGAGGAGTTTGTAGGAAGAGCAGATTGTGGTGATGTAATTAGCAGTAAGTACCTGAATGGTAATGCAGCAGCAAAACCTGGCTGTGATCCCCAGTGGTTTTTGGCAAGAACTCAACGGTAACTTGCATGCTTTGACCAACATGAAGAGTACCTACAGATGGTTCTACAGAAAATGGGCTATAGGAAACATAGACGCAATCATAAAAAGAACGTGTCAGTCATAAATCAAAACATGAAATCATCTACACACCACAATGTCACTCCTCTTTTACCTGCGTGTGCTGAGCTGGAATTTAGCGTCACAATTTCCTATGTTCCGCACAAGCAGTGTTCTCTGGGACAAGCACTTGACTGGACAAACTTGGAAATGCAGACTATCTGGGAAGTCCAAGATGGCACGGGGCCCAATTGCGCGGATGGGTACTTCAAACTTCTCACGTTCAGTCACACAGAGGAGTCTGTGAATGTAATCCTACAATTACAGGCATATGAGAGTCAGTGGTAACATATAGAGGAAGATAAAGCCTTGAAGAAGACAAGGCTTAAAAAAAACCTAAATATAATATGGTACTATACATCTGGTACATATAGTTTCTTTAATCAATCCTAATTTAAATAAACCCCCAGGATTTAGGAATTATTGCATTGAGGAGTTAATCCATAATAATTACATGCAAAAAGACCCTTGGATCTGAACCTGACAGAAAATACAAGCAAGAGAGGAAATAATATTGTCTTTCTCTGACTGGGCCACCATAGCTCAATTTGAACTGACTTTATTTGAATGACAGTATTAAGAAATCTGTGTTAATGTTTTGCCAAACCAAAATAGATTAGCAGGTCACATTAGAGACTGCAAAAGAGCCACTAATGGACCGATGAGTGGCTGTGGTGGAAACACTAAGCCTCCAGTGCCCTGTACTTACCAAAACACTCTCTCAGATTTCTCAAAGATATGTTAAACATTAAAATAAAACTTGACATTGAAGTTTAGTTGTTTACTTTACTTTAAAGTTTACTTTACTCCTGGATGCTGCACATTGGTGGTGGTTGAGGAGATTCCCCCTTTGAGTACCTAGAAAAGCGCTATATAAATGTAACAAATTATTACTTCCCACGTTGTGTTGGAGAGACACAATTAAAGACCTCTGGGATCCTTCAAAATAACTGTGTGGCAGTTTTTGCATGTTTCCTAACATTTCTTTGATCCGTTCATTGATTTACAAGCAAATATGCCCATTAGTACACTACGAATGGCAATATGTGAAAGTCAGTTGCAGATGTTGCGAATAAATTTTACCTTGTTCTCTTGTGGAGTAAATAAAATGGTGAATGTAGATGCCATGCCTGGAGCCACTTTCTTACTAGCATCTAATGGGCTGACCACTTTAAAATAAAGTGAGTCTTCTTCCATCACCTTTACCAGTCGAGGAACCTGCAATAGTCAGCAGCATGTCCATGTCAAGCCAATGCTCATTACACATGAAAATGAACAAGATAATCTCTATTTGTCTTAAAGGAATAGTGCAAGATGTTGAATGGTGTAAATTAGAATGGCACGAACTACAAACTACCAAGTGTTAACAAAATAGCATACTGTGATTTATCATATTATTTATTTATGTTAAGATATATTAATACATTTAGTGTGTGGTTATACAGTGAGGAAAATAAGTATTTGAACACCCTGCTATTTTGCAAGTTCTCCCACTTAGAAATCATGGAGGGGTCTGAAATTGTCATCGTAGGTGCATGTCCACTGTGAGAGACATAATCTAAAAAAAAAATCCAGTAATCACAATGTATGATTTTTTAACTATTTATTTGTATGATACAACTGCAAATAAGTATTTGAACACCTGAGAAAATCAATGTTAATATTTGGTACAGTAGCCTTTGTTTGCAATTACAGAGGTCAAACGTTTCCTGTAGTTTTTCACCAGGTTTGCACACACTGCAGGAGGGATTTTGGCCCACTCCTCCACACAGATCTTCTCTAGATCAGTCAGGTTTCTGGGCTGTCGCTGAGAAACACGGAGTTTGAGCTCCCTCCAAAGATTCTCTATTGGGTTTAGGTCTGGAGACTGGCTAGGCCACGCCAGAACCTTGATATGCTTCTTACAGAGCCACTCCTTGGTTATCCTGGCTGTGTGCTTCGGGTCATTGTCATGTTGGAAGACCCAGCCTCGACCCATCTTCAATGCTCTAACTGAGGGAAGGAGGTTGTTCCCCAAAATCTCGCAATACATGGCCCCGGTCATCCTCTCCTTAATGCAGTGCAGTCGCCCTGTCCCATGTGCAGAAAAACACCCCCAAAGCATGATGCTACCACCCCCATGTTTCACAGTAGGGATGGTGTTCTTGGGATGGTACTCATCATTCTTCTTCCTCCAAACACGTTTAGTGGAATTATGACCAAAAAGTTCTATTTTGGTCTCATCTGACCACATGACTTTCTCCCATGACTCCTCTGGATCATCCAAATGGTCATTGGCAAACTTAAGACGGGCCTTGACATGTGCTGGTTTAAGCAGGGGAACCTTCCGTGCCATGCATGATTTCAAACCATGACGTCTTAGTGTATTACCAACAGTAACCTTGGAAACGGTGGTCCCAGCTCTTTTCAGGTCATTGACCAGCTCCTCCCATGTAGTTCTGGGCTGATTTCTCACCTTTCTTAGGATCATTGAGACCCCACGAGGTGAGATCTTGCATGGAGCCCCAGTCCGAGGGAGATTGACAGTCATGTTTAGCTTCTTCCATTTTCTAATGATTGCTCCAACAGTGGACCTTTTTTCACCAAGCTGCTTGGCAATTTCCCCGTAGCCCTTTCCAGCCTTGTGGAGGTGTACAATTTTGTCTCTAGTGTCTTTGGACAGCTCTTTGGTCTTGGCCATGTTAGTAGTTGGATTCTTACTGATTGTATGGGGTGGACAGGTGTCTTTATGCAGCTAACGACCTTTGCATCTAATTTAGGATAATAAATGGAGTGGAGGTGGACATTTTAAAGGCAGACTAACAGGTCTTTGAGGGTCAGAATTCTAGCTGATAGACAGGTGTTCAAATACTTATTTGCAGCTGTATCATACAAATAAATAGTTAAAAAATCATATATTGTGATTTCTGGATTTTTTTTTTTTAGATTATGTCTCTCACAGTGGACATGCACCTACGATGACAATTTCAGACCCCTCCATGATTTCCAAGTGGGAGAACTTGCAAAATAGCAGGGTGTTCAAATACTTATTTTCCTCACTGTATAAGACACTGTATGATCAATTCAGATGCATGAAAGTCACCTTGTCACTGTTCCGCAGCTCTAAGGGCACCTTGTACGTCTTAAATGGTGAGTAGTTTTGGAACACAATCTCAGAGGGGTACGGCTGAAACATGGCCTGGTCCAAATCTAATGAGGAAAACTATAAAAAGCAAATCAAGTCAAAATCAAACTCTTAGAAGATATCTGATTCAATGTAAAATGTAGGAAATGGCTTCCTTATTTCAACTTTAATGTCAAATAAGCTCATTTAAAACAGGGGTGTGTTAAGGGAGAAAAACAATATTCTTTATATATCTTGTATTCGTTATTGAGAAGATGTTCATGTATAATTACATCTGTCACATCTAGTTTATCTCACATTCTATTGTGTCACAATGCAGCAATTCCCACACACACATATCTTAACTGGTATATATATATGGGTGAAAGTATAAATTATTTTGAATAAATTACCAATATGTATGAATAATAAAACAACAATCAACTAAACATTTACACTTGCAACTATTACATTTGCAGAAACCACATACATTCTGCTCAAAATGAGCCAAAATAATAAGCCTAATAATGAGGGATAGTAAAGATCCATTTCCAAAAGCGCAAAAGTAAAATAATGATGAAAATTAGGAACATGATTAAATACAAAAAAGAATGTTAAAAAATATTTGTTAAATTCATAATCGTACATTATTTTCATAATGTGTTTAACGTGTAAAGTCATAATTCTTTTATGATATAATACTGCTTTTGTTTGATTTTTGCAATAGGCTAGTTACTATATAATAGTGATTTTTGCTGAATTGTATTAAAAACAGTTATTTATTTAATTATTTATTATAATAATATTATATCATATTTATAATAATAATAATAATAATTTTTAGAAACATTCATTGTCCCTGTTTTTAAATTCATCGATAATAACAAGTGAGAATTCAACGGCATTTTTGACCACCGAACTAGGAAACGTCCTTAGGTTTCCATTTCAGAAATCTGGTCACCTTACTTTACCATATAAAGGTACTGTAAACAATTGCCATATACCTTATTCACAGCTGCGCCATCTTTGATTTTTAACAGGAATGAATGTGAGGCTGTGAGGGATAGACATGCATCTCTTCAGTGGGTTGTACTGTTATTGAATATGTTTTTTAATTGTTCTGCTGATGAAACAATGCTAAAATATTTTTCCAAGAAATTTTAGTAGATAAAAAAACTATGAAATAACTAAGAAAATATGAGCTGTGGAAAATTACGAGTGATCTAGGAGCTTTTTACAGCGGATGCCATTGAAAACACGATAAGTCTATCCCTCACAGCCTCGCTTTCATACATGTCATGGCGCTGCTCTGAATAAGGTCTATTGCTATCATATACAAATATACAAATCAATATAAAAGCCTCTAGTATCTCCCCAGAGAGAAACTATTATAATGATGTCCTTAATCAACTTTGAAAATGTTGCTACTTAGATACTTGGAAGCAGTGATGTAGAAGAGCAAACTAATTAATTAAGTGCTGGAGCTGAGCATGCTAAAAAGATGGTATTTTACCTTGTGATGTGTGGCCTCACTCATGTCTAAGAGTTCCAGGATGCGGGGCGGATGCACCTCGTAAGTGTTTGATAATCGCTCCTCTGTAGTCTGGCACATTTCTCGAGCATATACTGATGGAATCAGCTGGAAAGACATTTGCAGACTGTTATGAGTGCATTTACACACAGTATGTATGTGTGTGTGTGTGTGTGTGTGTGTTTTTCCTATAAAAAAAAAATATATATATATATATATATACACACACAGTATATGTGTGTGTGTGTGTGTGTGTGTGTGTGTGTGTGTGTGTGTGTGTGTGTGTGTGTGTGTGTGTGTGTGTGTTTATTTATATAGTAATTTCTTTATATATTTTCCTATATTCTGCAGCAATTGTCCATATAGTATAAATTATTCTTTGTAAAGCTGCTTTGTGAGTAGAGTGTGTGTTTGTTTGTGTTTTATATTGCAATACATTGACAATCAGACATCAGACATTCTTTATTCACACATACACTGATAGGGTCTAAGTGACAAACAAAGATAAAAGAGAGACATTACAGTAAATAAAATTACAATCCCCCACAATCCCATTACAATCCCAAAAAGTGATTACACATACATGGTACAGCAGATATACACTCACTGGGTACTTTATTAGGTACATCTGTTCGACTGCTCGTTAACGCAAATATTTACTTAGCCAATCACGTCAGCAACTCAATGCATTTAGGCATGTAGATAGACATGGTCAAGATAATCTGCTTAAGTTCAAACTGGGCATCAGAATGGGGAAGAAAGGTGATTTAAATGACCTCGAGTCTGGCACAGTTGTTGGTTCCAGACGGGCTGGAATGAATGAGTATTTCAGAAACTGCAGATCTACTAGGATTTTCACGCACAACCATCTCTAGGGTTTACAGAGAATGGGCCGAAAAAGAGAAAATATCCAGTGAGCGGCAGTTCTGTGGGCAAAAATGTCTGATTGATGCCAGAGATCAGAAGAGAATGACTGGTTCGAGCTGATAGAAAGGCAACAGACAACCGAGGTCTGCAGAAGAGCGTCTCTAAACTCAACAACATGTCGAACCTTGAAACAGATGCGCTACAGGCTAGCAGCAGAAGAACACATCGGGTGCCAATCCTGTCAGCTAAGAACAGGAAACTGAGGCTACAATTCGCACGAGCTCACCAAAATTGGACCGTAGAACATTGGAAAAACGTAGCCTGGTCTGATGAGTATTGACTTCTGCTGCGAAATTCAGATGGTAGGGTCAGAATTTGGTGTAAACAACATGAAAGCATAAATCCATCCTGCCTTGTATCAACGGTTCAGGCTGCTTGTGGTGTAATGATGTGGAGGATATTTTCTTGGCACACATTGGGACCCTTAGTTCCAATTGAGCATCGTTTAAACGCCACAGCCTACCTGAGTATTGTTGCTGACCATGTCAATCCCTTTATGAACACAGTGTATCATCTTCTGATGGCTACTTGTCACAAAGCTCAGATCATCTCAAACTATTTTCTTGAACATGACATTGAGTTTACTATACTCAAATGGCCTCAACAGTGGCCAGATCTCAATCCAAAAGAGCAATAGAGCTTTGGGACGTGGTGGAACGGGAGATTCGCATTATGGATGTGCAGCCGACAAATCTGCAGGATTTGTCAATATGAATGTCAATATGGACTAAAATCTCAATACTAGCAAGGTGGACCTAATAAAGTGGCCAGTGACAATGAACAGGTTTTACATATTCTTCCATTTTTGTGTTTGTCAACCATCTGTCAATCAAAAAGGAGCATCAAAATGCACTTACTCATCCTACACTACATCAAAAATGTTGAGTAGGATGTGTTTCACTTTTAATAACTAGTTTTGTTATTAAAACATACAGCCTTTTAGGTGTCCTAGTAAAAGTACCGCAAGTCTAGTATGTTAATCTAAGTTTTGTGAGTAGTTTAAAAGCAGTAATAGGTACTAATAGTGCTCCGTTTGGAGGCAGAGATTTAATGCATGATAAGGGTGACCTGATGCTTTACAATCAACGTGAAAAAACACAAAGTAGTAAGATATATTAAAGTGCTCACCTTTGCGGAATTCGTCTCCCGTTTTACCAGCTTGGGATTTCGGGGAGCCACTACTTTTGTTTTGAATCCCACTGGCATCTTCTCGCGTGAACTGCGGAGGTTTGACTGAGATGCTTGGACATTCGAGCCTGGCATTGTGAAACAAACGTAACTTACTCGCGCTTTATGTAGAAAGTTGAAATCAAATGTTAATGACAGACATATCTGGTTTCTTTCTTGATTGTCGATGACAAGCGAAACATACGAGTTTAACCGAGAAGCAGATGGCTAACAGTTAACGTTAGACGCCATTCGCACGCTAGGTCGATTATTTGGTAAAGTTGTGTTTATCGTTTAAAACACGTCCAGGATGTTTTAAAAAATATATTTGTAAAATAACAACATGGCTACATTACAAAATAAATAATAAAAAAATTATAAAGAAATTATTTAAAATCCCAGGTAATTTCTTGTGAAGGCTCTTCCGCCAGCGTACACTTCTCCACTTTGAGCTTGGTGGTTACCATGGCACCAGGGTACTGAACGTTCTCAGTAAACAGTTCTCTGATTGGTGCGCATGTGTAAAGAAGCCCTGGGATTCGCTGTGAGCTTTGGGCCCGAGCAGTAGCTGAAGATATCTGTACCATAGCAACTTCAAAACCACAAACAAAGTGTACCTTTCCCTTGTGCTCGTAATTACTTTGATTAAAATCTGAAAGAACTGCAAAGTGTAGACTGTATGAGACACCATAATGGAATGTCATGGAACAATGGCAGAGAAAATATAGGCCTACTTGAACAACATTTTATTTTACACTTTACATTCATATTGAGGTGCTCAGCAGTAGATACACCACATCAAGAATGAAAACTGCCTAAAATCATGTAATATTAAACTATTTTTAAACTATAAATGATCCAATAACTATTTTTAAAATAGTCTGTGTCTCACTTGTCTGCCTTATTAGGAATACATTCATCAAAAAGTTTACCATTTTAAAGCCTTTATAGAAGTGAAAAAATTATATATTTTATTTTATGTGATTTTTCTGCATATTGTCTGCCATCTTGAATTTTGGCACTAAAAATGAAGAAAAAAATTGGAAACAGGTTGTTTTGTATTCAGTGGGGTCATAGCAAGTAAAAAAACACCAGTTGCCCAGGCTGGAAAAATAATTTCCCTCTTCCTGCAAAAGCTGAAAAGTTTCATTTTGTTTATCGTTTCCTAGTAACAAGGGCTGGCTATCTTTCCCATCTTTCCCATTGGCTTCATGTAATCCATTCTCCCCAATAATTTTCCATGTCATCTGATTGTTAACAGAATTATTGTGGTGAGCGCAGAACATTATTTTAATTAAAATGATTATTAGGTTATATGAAGGAAACTTTTAATCAGTCAATGCGTTTTTCTGGGTATGCCAATAAATAGCATAATGGTGGTTACACCCATCATTGGTTGATAATCATGATAATTCATGTTACCCATGGTCATATTTATTACCCAAGTCAATCAATTAATTAGAAAATGTATGTATATAATGATATACCTAACATATATCCATTTGAAATGTTTAAAAAGACGATTATTTGCAATATTTGGTGATATATCCGCCATCTTGGATTTTGGGCCTGTGCAGCCCGGGAAAAAATCGGAAACAGGTAGTTTTGCAAACTATAGGGTCTGAAGAAGTCAAAAAACATAATTTGCAAAAATCTATATGAAATGTTCCAAACACTTTATTTTGCTACATATGGCCCTGCACTACAACTTCTCTTCTCTGATGACGTGTTTACTGGTGTAAATCCTCATTCAGAGCAGCGTTATGACAGGTATGAAAGCGAGGCTGTGAGGGATAGACTTATCGTGTTTTCAGTGGCATCCTCTGTAAAAACTGTAAAAGCTCCTAGATCACTCATGATTTTCTACAGTTTCTCTGAAAGATATTTCTGCAGTGTTTCGTCAGCAGAACAATCCAAAAGCACATTAAATAACAGTTCAACCTGCTTGAAGAGATTTTAATTCCCGTTAAAAATAAAAGATGCTGTGAATAAGATCTATCTAGCAAACCACAAGCATCCAATAAATTCACAATAATCAAAAAAAAAAAAAAATCTTGTTCGAATATCACTTGAATTTCAGTCACAATAGACTGCAAGAGTTTTTCAGTGGTGCTGGTTCCAGATTATTTTTATTTTATTTTTTTGCCATAGGGATTTAAGAAAAAGTCTTTGTTAAAGAGTTATAAGCCATGAACCAAGCCAATCAGCTACAAGGTGAATCAACATATGCATATATATGTATATATACAAACATTGCAGAATTTTGAGAGTGTAGGGAGATAGACTTGATTACATCATGTGATTCATGGGAGAGGGCTATTTTAAAGAGCTATTTTAAAGCATTAATCTTTTTTTACTCTGATTGGTGTAATTTTCTGTACAGCATCATGGGTAATGTAGTTTTTCACCAGGAATTCCACTATTAAACAATTCTTTTAAAAATAAGCTGAAATAATGCAGGCTGACAGCTTCAGCAGAAGAATACCATCGATTAACAACCTCGTAACTCACAGGTCAGTCTTTAAATATTTATAAGTTTTCATTCAAAATCAATTCACTCATTTTCATTCCTACCAAATCAAATACAGGACCTAATTTTACTTTCATATCTTCACTAAAAACAAGTAAAAAATGTCATGCATCTAACTAAGACTATTTTTACTCACTCACCCATTATCCATTCATTTTTGCCTTTGTCCACCCATTGCCAGAGTTCAAGTGTTGAACAAGTGTTGATCATATGATCAATAGCATAATGCATGACTGAACAAGCAAATAAATGAATACATTTCTTCTTTTTTTCATGAATGTTATAATTTAAATATTCTTTATTTTATATTTATTTTAATTTTGACTGAAGCTATGCTTTATAATCCACATACACTCTTATTTAAAACAAATCCAAAAAGGGTTTTAAAGCATCACATATTCTGAATTGGATGGGCAACAATTCAAGAATTAACCACTGAAACACCCAAATTGGTCATAGCTAATTTGACCGATCAATGTCCCTAGAAACCAATACGCTTATCTGAAGAACGTATAATAAAACATCAAGAGCTTCTTCTAATCTCCAAAGAACCATAACCAAGTCAAAACCATTACATTTGTTTAACCTATAAGTGGCTTCAAAGAACCAGTGAAGAACTTGGAATGTTCAAGGTTCTTACATCATTGCTAATAAGAACCTTTATTTTTATGTGCTGATGAGGCTGTGGCAAACTCGTTTTTACATGCATAATCTCTGAGCGTGACAAATTGCACTTTAACCGTTTCCCTGCACACTTGAGTTAAACAGAGAAGCACGTTATTTCCCCTGCTGTGATGCACCACTAGGCTACACGGCTGTGCTGGTCCTGGCAGGATGACAGTTCTCAAGGCTCTTTAACTGCGGGTCAGTGAGCGGCCCATTCTGACAGAAAATTGGATTAGTACAACTAAACCCTGTTTAAGAAACGACTTTTAAGAGCGACTCCTCCTTCGTCACGCCACCCTTCCCACGAGAACGTCGGGTGTTTGACCTCTCGCTCAGGTTGTTCTGTATTATTGTTGCTCGTGCCATATCCGCTCAGTAACTCGACCAGCCGTTGCGGACATGTCAACATCCAGCGAATGCAGGTAAGGGGAAAAACGAATGAACGCCAGACCTGCCAAATTAATCTCCTACATCATATCAGAATGCTTAAATGAAATCTTAGTGAGAAGAAAAATATGTTATTACATTCGTGAGAAGTCGCCATGACAACTGTCGCTTTAAATTTCTATACCATCAAACAAGGCTTATATCATAGATCAATCTGAAGTAAATGGTAGATCATTTTAAATAAACCTGTATGATGCTACATTCAGGCAGTCTCTGTCCTGACTGTTTGGATGGCGATAGTTTATTTAGCCTAGATCATATTTCTTCCACTATGCGCCCTCCAATGTAAAAAAATAATAACGTTAACTGTTAATAATTTGTTGTCGATTTGATGCTTGAATGAAATTAAACATTTCTAATAACATAAGCTATCTATAAAATCAGCTACTTGTGATTATGGGTTACGTAACCAGAATCCTCCTATTCAGCTTTGGTGGATGCGTTCAGAATAATACGCAGGCTCTTAAAGAGACAGGCTGCGCTATTAAATCTGAGAAAAAAAACAGCTATGAAAACAGTCCCAAATGAGGACATGGCTGTTCAGTTGGCAGGCCTTTTCAAAAAAAAAAAAAAAAGGAAAAAAAAGACTGAGCTGTGATTGTAAAATAAGAGGTCTATTGTGCATTCTCACAGAGCGTTGAGTCATGTAGCCTGTGTTTGAAACTCAGCTCTCTGAATGGAAAGTGCTGATCCCGCAACGCCCTGCAGTACCACGGACAGCGCATGCTTACAGCCCGGCCATTCAGCTCTTCCTGGTTCCTACTCAAAATGATTCTTGTTACCTCGTGCCCTACAGCTAGGAAAGGCTTTCTGATCATAAATGTGGGCAGTCCAACTATGCAAGCAATTTAGTAAGGATGGGCCTTCTGTTTGTCTTTTTTCAGTTTTAAAAGACTATAAAATAATTCAGATATAGAAAGTATAGTTAAATAATGACAGACACTTCTTGAGAACCAGAAAGCATTCAGCGGTTGCTTCCTTTAGTAACTTGCATTGTCATAATGAGCATAAAGACAGCAAGTGAATATTTAACCGCCTACTGAAAAGCGTAAGTAGTATTCTTGAACATTAACAGATGCTCTTTAATTTGCTACAATTAAAAATACCATGGCCTGCCTGCTTTGGTAGTTAAGTATCCAGCAAAAAAAAAAACATGATGAGCATAGATAGACCATAGAATATATTTGATTTGCATAGTTACAACTCAGAAATGGATTTTCTCTCAACTGACCGTCCATTAGCTTTGTATGGTAAGAAACATGACGATTTACTACAGTGATTGTTCAGCTAAATGACTGTCAAAGAGAAGAGATAATTCAACATACTTCAACACAATAGCATAACAAATGACAAGGATAAATAATACAATATAAAAAAACAAAACTTTTTTTAGTATATTGGTACTTTTCTTTATCTATTCTGAATGCTGCTGTCAGCTGATTTGTCCTCACTCTCAAAGCAACTTGACTGGGTCATTGCACTTCTTACACCTTCATATTTCATAACCAAGTTATGTTGCGTAGGAACGTAGGTAGGTAAGTCAGACGTTATCCAACAGTACTTTGACACGTGTGATTTTAATGCATGCCAGCCCCACCAAAAAATATGAAGCAAAAAAAACAATGTTTTGTTTCTATCTAGCTACAGCTATGAGGAGTACAAAGAAACAGCAGACTGGCTGCTTGCTAAGACAGACATCAGGCCCAAAGTGGCAATTATCTGTGGTTCAGGACTCGGTGGATTGGCTGACCTGCTGGACAACAAGAAAGTGTTTCCTTACGACAAAATCCCGCGCTTTCCCCAAAGCACAGGTAGGAGACAGATTGCTAAATTCACATAAACCTTTGGTGTATCATTCATAACCCATTCAGAGAGTATTGTTTCATATTCTATTAATTGTCTACACAAAATTTTTAAAAATATATAAAAGACAGTGCTGACGTTTATCGCTCACTGTCATTATTTGATTATTATTTGCATTAACAAACATTAAAAATACACACCCTCATGTCTCTTCAGTGCAAGGACATAAAGGTCAGCTGGTGTTCGGAGAGCTGAATGGGAAGCAGTGTGTTTGCATGCAAGGCCGTTTCCATTTCTACGAGGGCTATAACATTGCCACGGTAAGTTTCATTTTTAAAATCTTAAAAGTATGAGCATTAAACAAAACCAGCACATGCAAAAACACATTGTTAGTTGATAATTAAAAGAATCATCTCATAAGTCAAGAATCATCTCAGTTTTTCTTTTCCTTTAGCAATAATATACCACAACACTAACACAGAGGTTATTCTGTACTTAACCATTGACTTCTCAGTGCTGCTATCAGCAATTTAAGTATAACAGAGAATAGTTAACATTTGACAACTGACCCAATCGGCTCCTATAAACTTTTACAACACACAACATTCCAACATCTGTGATCAAGTAAAAAAAAAAAATCAAACAGTGCTTACTCTTTATTGCAGGAGCCAAGTGAAATACTGTACGGCATTATGATTTATGATTCTTCGGTATGTTTTTTATTAAAAAAGTGATTAAATAGTTATAGTTAAATAGTAAAAAAGCAGTCATATGTTTGTTTCTTATTTCTTAATTCAATGCACATGAGGGAATCAATTCAAATGTAGTTTCAAATCACAATTGTCTAGTGAAAATGGACAATTTAGACAAAGCTGGGGGACAGGTAAACTACTATATAGTTTTGATAACTGCATATTAACCACATATATCAATTCAGATTTCAGTCTTTAATTTCCTGTTTCATAAAGATGAGAACAGTTTGTCAAAGCAGCTCTAAATCTCAGGGTTTTCTCCTTCTGTTTTAGGTCACATATCCAGTAAGAGTGTTTTTCCTTCTCGGGATTGAGACTCTGATTGTGACCAATGCTGCTGGAGGGCTCAATTCTAAATTTAAAGTGGGTGACATCATGCTTATCAGAGACCATATCAATATGCCTGGATTTGCTGGCCAAAATCCCCTGTGTGGACGCAATGAGGAAAGGTGAATTGCTATTTAGTAAATTGAGATACGTTTTATTCAAACAAACAAGCAAAGAGATTTGAGATCCTTTTTTATAATTATGTTTAAAGACGGCTAATTCTACCTAACACCAATATCTTTTTTTATTTTTGTCTTTGTTTTTAACAGTTCAGCTTTGGTTTTGCTATTGGCTTTGCAATATAATCTTAACTTGCATTTCTCTAAGGATTTATGCAACCAGTCTAATGATCACTGACATTTGTGTTACGTCCCTGTAGATTTGGAGTGCGCTTTCCCTGCATGTCTGATGCTTATGATAGAGAATTGGCACAGTTGGCCAGGAAAACTGCCCAAGAACTGGACTGTGCCTCTTTCCTTCAGGAGGGTGTTTACTGCATGTTGGCTGGACCGTCCTATGAGACAATTGCAGAATGCAGGGCTTTACAGCTGTTTGGGGCGGATGCTGTGGGTACGTACTGTACTTATCACGGGCAAGACGTATTATCGCTTGAAGATGAAAACCATAACAATATATCATAATTTCAAGCAAGGACACCCTTTGAGGGACAGAGCAGGAACCTATTATTATATTGTTTTTCACAAAAATTGCTTATTTATGAAGCCCCGAACATGACAGGCCGATAAAACATTCCCATGATTTCTTAATTCGTTCTCTCAAATGAGTTTTCTCAATTTAAATAAGTAAATTGTGGCCACGTTGAACTAATTCATTCCCTCGTTTTGATTTAACTAAGGGAACAAATTTGTACAACAGGGCCATGATTTAGTAAATCGAGGGAATGAATTGTTCAATCGTGCACACGATTTACTTAAAACAAGAGAACGAATTAGTAAAGTATTACATCAGCACGTTTTACTAATTCGTTCCCTAGTTTTAAGTCGTCAGTCATTGGAATGAATTGTTAATTTGTGACCACGATAAACATATTTTTCCTCCATCTCATGTACGGGGCTCCATACTTATTAGTTATAAATTGTATAATTAATTATCATAATTTATTAATTATTATAAATTACTTCAAAAAGAATAATACTTGTATATATATATATATTGTAGTTTTTACTTTAAATATATATATTATTTTTCTTTATATTCCTCTTCTGCTGCAAATTATTGTTTGACCTTAAAGTAATTTTAAAATGAAATAAACTAGATGAAAATAGAAAGTTAAGGGTCACTAAGAATTGTTAAGTGTTAAATTGGTCAAAAGTGACAGCAAAGACATTTCTAATGTTATAAAAGATTTCTATTTTAAATAAATGCTGTTCTTTTGAACTTCCTATTCATTCTCTTTTTATTCCAAATATGTATCACGGTTTCCACAAAAATATTAAGCAGCACAACTTTTTTCAACATTGATATTAATAATAATAAATGTTGCTTGAGCACCAAATCAGTGTATTAGAATGATTTTTGAAGCATCATGTGGCACTGAAGACTGGAGTAATGATGCTGAAAATTCACAGTAATAAATTACAATTTAAAAATAGAAAATAATTATTTTAAATTATAATAATATTTCTACTACTTTTGCTGTATTTTCATCAAAAAAATGCAGCCTTGGTGAGTGTTGTGTTTCTCTGTAATTAGGTATGAGTACCGTTCCAGAGGTGTTGATCGCTCGGCACTGTGGGATGCGTGTGTTTGGACTCTCCCTAATTACCAACAAGGTAGTGACTGACTACGACAGCAAGGAAAGGGCTAATCATGAAGAGATCCTGGAAACCACCCGTATGCGAACCCAAGTCCTGCAGAAGATAGTCAGCAATTTAGTGACAAACATGTAGCATAACCAGCATCTACATTTACTGTAGTACAAAAATCTTGCGGCTGCTCTTGAAATACTTCCACCCAGACAGTTTGACAATGTAGAATGACATAGTGTCCTCCTTGATACTTCTCATGTATCTTATTCAGGATTCAGGTAAATTGATGAACTTTGCAGTGCCTCAAGACTCTCTAAATGGAAATTTAGGCTAGGTTAATTTTGTTTACTTTTGATATTGTCCTCAAATAACATCTGTATTAATATGACACGTATTACTGTGTGATGCATTCACATTTTTTCTGAAATGAAAGTTAAGAACAACTGAAATTAGCAGTGTTACATAACTATTAGCATTCCTGTCACTATGTCTTGAAAAAAGAGTTAAAGAACAAACATACATGAAAAGGGACCATTGCACTCTAATAAAGTGATACTGTCACGGTGACACAACCATCTGTCAGCCCATCATCACCAGATCAGCACGCTCCACCCACTCGTTCACTCTCCCCGGATTACTGATTCAACGTACATGGGTGGTTGACGTGAACTCAAATCCAAAGTGGAAAAAAAATTATTTCCGAAATGTATGTCAAATGTCTTATAATTATATTGCTTAATATGTGAATAACTCAAAACTGAATGTGTCCCTTTCTAATTCCTTATTTTGCATTTTATTAACTTTTTTGTGTGGTAGTCCCAAATATTGTCCACCGGTGTGACTGTGACAACATTTTTTATGTTAATATTTAATTCAGAGATTGTGTGACAGATAAGACAAATCCTTATCAATTCGTCCTAATTACATTCCCACATCAAAAGTAACCAATAAAAATTCACAATCATGTTATTATCCCACTATAAGATGTACACATGGACATGCACAATGTACACAGATGAACTTTACCCAAACGTCTGGATTATATTCATTATAATTAGTATAAAACCTAATGAAGCTTCATTCCATCCTTATATGTGCATAGTCATGATATCATTATCATACTATTCAACACCTTTTACATAAATTTGTGCATTTAAATGCCTTTTCCACTTATAATTCAGTTTGTCACACCACAGGACATTTCGTCACATCATTGGACAACAAAAAGTACCGGTATGCCCCTGTTTTGTACAAAGTCACATTTATTATTTCTTGTTCAAATAATTAAAAAAATTCATTAAAATAAAGTTACAACTTCAAGTTCAAATGTGTTTTATACAATACAGTCAGAAGAAAGAAGAAGAAACCAACATTCCCATAAAAAAGACCTGGGAGCCATCGTAACATTTAGCAACATAACATGAACATGTAATCAAAATTGACCTGGCTTATTTTTATTTTTATTTTTATTTTCCTTTCCTTTCTTTCCTTATTTTCTTGTTCAAATTTATTTTCAAATTCACTAAAATAAAAAGGTAAGTTTTAAGTTAAAAGTTATACCGGATAAAAAGTTAAAACTACTGTTCTCTGTATTTAATTCAGTCATATTTTTAGTACAACTCAAGTAAAATAATTTTTTGAATAGCCATAGGGCCACCTTGTCACATTTCATAACCATAAATGGAATTGACCTAAATGAAACAGCAAAACATCTTGTGGTTCTTAAAAATAATTTATAGTAAATTGATTCTTTTCTTTAGGAACTGTGCTGTACAACAGAGTACACCATGAAATACAAACAAATAAAAAAAAAACAGTAGTGTTTTAGAGTTTAAGGACTCATCCTACTTTCACACTTCATTGAACAGCAGCCAGTCATATTTGGTGAGCTGGCCGTGCAAGGGGCTGGTGGGGCTCTGGCTCAGAGATGTAAATGCAGGATTCAAATATATCTGGTTTGTGTGTGTGATTTCTGTCCGATTTTGGTTATTTTATAGGAACAAAGAATGTTTACATCCACTGGTGTGACAGCCATTTCCACCAGTGTGACGCTGATTTCATGTCACACTATAGGACAGTGCTGTCACACCAGTGGACATTTTCAAGATCAAGGCCAGTTTGTGGCCTAGCTATATGAGAGACAGTCTTCAATCCTGACTAACAGTGTTAAGGTTTACATTATTTTCAATAGTCAATCAATATAAATTGATGAAAATTTTCAGATCAATACTTAGATTATGTCACACCAAAGGACTGCATAATGGATCCCATTTCCAACAGTGCACGGAAATAGCAATATTATGAAAATATTTGAAACAGAACTCAACTTGTGGGCAGTCCATGTACTACAGTGAGGTCTACTGTACTTCCTGGATGAAGAAGGACCCCTCTCAGTAATAGGGTGCCCAAATTAATGCCCGTTTTATATCTACAGAATGGCGTCACACCAGGTGGACACCAGTTTTGCGGACAAAATGTAATGTGTCACAATTATTCTAAATGGGGACCTTATGACTTATAACCTTTAGTTTCATTAAGTTAACACCGCTATAACATCTATTCAAGTATTTTAATGTATTTAGACTTATTTTTCATTTAATTACAGTAGTTTTAAGATAAGCAACGCTACCCCGGACAGTCACGCCAGTGGACAAATGTCATGTTTAAAACTAAATATTTACATATTTGAATTATAATACTCATTAATTACAGATATATTAGTTCTGGAAGATTAAACTGTCTATAACAACAGATATTTTAATGAAATATTATACATTTTTATTTATATTTGTCACCATGAACACAAAAATGTAACGTCATGTCAACCACCCACATGCACCTCCTCATCAACCTGCACTATATACCTCACACAACCTGCACACCATTGTCTGGTCTTGTCTAACCATGTACAGACTCATCTCTTGCTGCAACTCCCGTCTGTCTTCTGTCTTCTGTCTTCTGTCTTCTGTCTTCTGTCTTCTGTCTTCTGTCTTCTCTCTTCTGTCTTCTGTGTTCTGATCCCGAGCCGTTGTGTGTGTTCAGTCTGTACCATCCTTCAACCACCAGCACCTGTGATCATCACATTTCCACCCAGCTAAGTCACAGTGCAACTGCTTTTGGACTAAATGAGAAGGGCAGTTACAGTACGATCAATTATTAAAATATCAATTCATATATTAAACGTTTTATCTTTTTAGTTTTATAAACTTGTGTGGATGTAGAAATTCACATGTAAAATAATGTTGAAAAATCTCTTTACAAAGTTTTGTGATACTTTATAGATTTAAAATTTTATAGTAATGTTATTTATTTTACTATGTACTTGATTTTGACTCAAATGTGACAATATTATAATTTATTAGGATTAACCCCTTGCGATGTATCATCTCGTTTTCGAGGGGGTCCTTACAATGTAACACAATTACAACTTAAAAAACATAACAAGATTACAATTAACAGTACATGTGATAACGTGTGCAGTCCACTTTAAAATAAGATAATAAAGATTGTTTGAACAACCGAAATGATGTATGGATCTAATGTCTGCAGGTAAATTATTCCAGTATATTGGTGCTTTAAACAAATGCTCTTTTGCCAATTGTTATTTTTATTTATTTTTTTGCACAAGGAACAAGAACATAAGTCTGGACAGAATGCCTACTTGGTGGTTTGAAGAAAATGGTACAAAGTATTGTTGTAGATAACTAGGATAATCAAAATAAATACATTTAAATATAAATTGAAGCCATTGAATCTGCTTTCTCACACACAAAGATGACCACTGGAGTGCATCATACATTGTACAGTGATGAGTGTAAAAAGAACATCCTAAAACAAATCTGCAAATTCCATTATATGCTGTATTAAGCGAGGCAAGATCAGCTTTTGATGCCGTCTGATAAACCACATCACAGTAATCAAAGGACAGAAATATTAATTGAGAAACAAGTTTCTTACGAACTCTATAAGAAAAGCAATTTCGAGATTGATGCAAAATACTCATTCCAACATTGACTTTGCGTAAAACATGATTAATGCATGGTTTAAAAGAAAGTTTTGAATCAAGCAATACACCAAGATATTTAATAGTATCAAATCTATGCAAAGGAGTACCGTCTTTACATGATACAATAGTTTTTGGAATTAAGTTTATGTCTAGAACTAAAGATCATAGTATATGACTTGGTTTTATGAAGCACTAATTTATTAGCAAAAAAGCCAATCTTGTAAAGTATTAAAATCCGATTGAAGAGATAACTGAATTTGTATAGAATCAGAATTAGATGTATATATGACAGTATCATCCACATAAAGTTGAACCTGACAGTTTTTGAGAAGTAATGGTAGATTATTTACATAAATAGAAAAAAGAAGTGGACCCAAAACTGAACCTTGAGGCACACCTCTTTGATGAATCAGAAGATCAGATTTATTCCCATTTAGGACAACACATTGTTTTCTGTTATGCAGATATGAATTAAACCACAAAACTGTATTTTTAGAAAAACCAATAGCATAAAGTTTATCTAAAAGCAAATAACGATCAACCAAATCAAAAGCTTTGGTAAAATCAAGAAAAATAGCACCTGTGAGCTTGCCATTATCTGAAGCTGAAAACACATCATTAGTAAACTTAAGTAATGCAGTAGTTGTAGAATGATTAGACCTAAAACCAGATTGAGATGATGATAGAATATTATTAATACATAAATAATTTGAAAGTTGTTTATAAATTAATTCTTCAAAAACTTTAGAGATAGAACATAATAGATATTGGTCTATAATTATTGAGATCAAGTACATCACCTCCCTTATGAAGTGGAGTAATGCGTGCACATTTCAAGGTCACAAAGATTAAAGAAATCAGCAAGTGGATACATAAGAATATGAGAAGATAATTACTTATTTTCAATTCCATATAATCCAGCACCACTAGTCACTTTTAATTCATCAATGGCATTCTGAATATCAATGGTGCAATCTTCTCAAATGAAAATGAACTATTACAAGATGCAGTCTCATTAAAAGTATCAGTATTCAAGTAAGAAGCAGATACTAAAGTAGACCAGACTGAAGAAAATGCTGATTAAATTTGTGCGCAATAGATAAGGAGTCATGTTGTATTGTATTATCAACTCTAATTTGATTAATTGAATGTTTATTTGATGTGCTACTAATAATGTTTTTAATTTTATTCCAGAATTGTTTAGGATTTTTATAATGAAATAAAGACATTCTTTATAATAATTAGACTTTGCATTTCGAGGTTTTGTCTTGCTCAAATTTCTCAAATGCCTATAGACTTCCTAATCAGCATTACTTCTTGTCTGACGAAATGTTGTCCATGCTTTGTCCTTTTGCCTAAAGAGACTAATAAGTTCCGAATTAATCCAAGGAAGATGATTGTCCTTAACCCTAACAGTTTTCCAAAGTGCATGCTTGTCCGCAACATTTATAAACTCAGTATAAAAAAAATACTGTCTTGTACTTTAGGAATTAAATGATATCTATTCCAATTAATAGAAATCAGATCATGAATAAATAAATCTAAATTCAATTTTTTATATTGTCTGATTTTAATTAATCTTGGTGGCAATTTAAGTATTTTAATTTTCCATACACAAAATATAATAGAATGATGACTAAAGCAATCAGACATAACCCTTAAAAATCTATTTGGGTGTGAAACAAGTATCCAATCAATAAGAGACTTTGTTCAGAAGTAATTGGCTCAGTAATTAAATGGGTAAGATTTAACTATTAAATAAATTGTTCTCTTTATCATATGACTTATCCAACCAATTCTTACTGAAGTCACCTAATAAGATTAATTCATTTCTACCAAAAACAGAATTAATGGTAGATATCAGGCAATTAAAAGACTCCACTGGTGAAGAGGGTGGTCTGTATATGCTCCCGATGATTATACATTTATTTAAATGGAAAACCACCTTAACAAAAATACATAAAAAATATAAAGGATCAACCGTAGGTATAATCAATTCTGATACAAGACCTATAGAAACATATATAATATAAAATATATAAATATTATATACAGTATATTATGTTTTATATTATATGTTTCTATTTATGTTTTATATTATATAAGTCATAATATAAAATTAATTATTATATAAATGCTGCGTGGTGGTGAATTTATTTCCATCCTTTCCAATTCTGAGTTCCTTTGCCATTACTTAAATAATCATTTTGATAATCAGAGACCAAAACTCCAGTCTTTTGCCACACCATACTAAATACAAATACAGATTTTATCTTGGTGATCAGTATGAATCATCATTTTCCTGCAATGCATCTGCACAGAGAGTGAGATAACAATTTGCATGTATACATCAGATTCTGCAAAACGCATACATTATAACTGAAGGAATAGGCATCCCTTTTAACACCCTCATGTCACTACATTATTGATCAATCTTGCCAACCCAACTCTGAAGTAGTGATGAAATAAAACATTAACAACATCAAGCTTGCAGCAAGTCTGTCACCGAGCAAAAACCTTAAAGCAAAATTGTGCATAATGTAAAGTGAGATATTCACAAGAGAGTATACAGTGTGGCCAGAGGATTCGCTATAGTGACTAGCTCTGTCATAACCATAATGGTTTGAAATCATTCGCGACCACTCAATTGAACGTGAAACGAACTATTTTAGATTGCAGGTGTGATAGCATCAGTTTGTATGTGAACCTCTGCACACATCAGATTTTTCATCTCTTTTCATCTGTCAGACGATGCCTCTGCCCTTGCCGATGATGACAGAACGCCAGATCAGTCTGTTATTCAGATGCTATAGCAGACTTTCACAAAATATTTATGGAAAGCCAGTTGTGCTGACTCTGCCCAGAAACATCACAGTCCCTGTGCGCCATTAGTGAAGGGTTAACTCTTATGCAATTAGTGACGGGCCATTTGCTGAAATATTCAGGGCTTGATGCCCATGATGTGCAGCAGTGACGGTACTTCCACTCACTGGAGGAAAAGAGGAAGTCAGAAAATGTAATGATCCGTTTTGATCTTGCGTGTTTTTTTGTTCTGCTCTCCCTGACATATTATCTCATTTGAAATTCCTGTTTTTCTCTGTAGATATTTTCCTCTGAAATGCAGCTTTGAGCTCAGCATTCTTCATTTCAATGTCTTCACAAATTTCAGATAGCACTACACTGTAAAACAGACTGTCGTAATTTTAAACAAAAAAAAACGTAGTAGGTTAAATGTGAGTTACCTTAATCTACGCTTTTAAAAGTTTTGCGGTCAGTAAGACTTTCTCTTAAGGACACGTAACTTCTAGTTGCATGGACTGTCAATGGAGGGACAAAAATCTCTCAGATTTTATTTAAAATATCTTCATTTGTGTTTCGAAGATGAACAAAAGTCTTACGGGTTTGGAACGAATTGTTTATGAATGAATATTGTCATTTTTGGGTAAATGTAAGGCCCGCTATATTGGTCCAATCTCGGTTCGCCAATACACGGGGAAGGTTATCACGTGTTCTGTCCTCACTCATGCAAAGTATTGGTTGGTTAAATTTGTAATACATTAATCATATGTATTTACTCGTTAATTCATCTGACTCCATAAATGAAAGGTTTTAATAACATCTGTGCCTCACTAAAAGACTATTCCTTTTAACCATTAAATGAACAATGTCAAAATCAGTTAGAATAATCACATGTAACAATTTCATATTTCAGATATCAGAGATCAATTCCACAATCAATTCAAATATCTAGAACATGGTTATACATTGGTTACACCAGTGGTTCTCAATTCCAGTCCTCGGGACCCGCTGCTCTGCACATTTTGTATGTCTCCCTTATTTAACCCACCTGAATCAGATCATCAGCTCATTAGGAGAGACTCCATGAACTGAACTGAGTGTGTCAGATAAGAGAGACATACAAAATGTGCAGAGCAAGGGGTCCTGAGGACTGGAATTGAGAACCACTGGGTAACACGGTACACCAAATAATCTTACCCAGCTTGTAGCCTACCTGAGATAGAGAGAGAGAGAGAGAGAGAGAAAGGGAAAGAGAGAGAGAGAGAGAGAGAGAGAGAGAGAGAGAGAGAGAGAGAGAGAGAGAGAGAGAGAGAGAGAGAGAGAGAGAGAAGACCACCTATTCCATTCACGTTCAGCAAAGAAGAGCCCAGAGAGAGCGCGAAAACCTTCTTTTATCCTGTTTGACCAGGTGACATGGGGGATGGGGGAGACCACCCTCAAATGGCTCTGAACCAGTTTTCTCTAAACTTCTCTAAACCTTATTACCTTTTATTTTATCTATCTGGATATGAGATATATCTGTACCACTCACTTTGAGATATTTCAAATGACACCAAAAACATAACAGTCAATGATAAACATTCACATTAAACCATGTTCTTGTATGAGTTCTTAGTAGTTCGTGAGAGGAAGTCAGGCCGTGTGGGGGAGGTCGAATGTTAATTAGCCATCAGGGCCCTTTTGCCTCATGCAGGCCTCAACCAGTATTTTCAGTCTTATAGAATTAACTCTCAAAATTTAGGCTATGTTCATTTTGTTTACTTTTCATATTGTCTGCACCTCATTGAATACTGTAGTACTAACATAATACTTTTATTTAAAGCGGCACTATGCGGTTTTGGCAATTTCTTCGCTGTTTTTGCTCGCGGGTTTCTCTATAGAGCTCCCCCTACAGCTTCGGAATAGATATTTGACAACACTGTCATAAAAACTTGTTGGCGACTTTCCTACCTCCCTTCTTATCCCTCTGGTCATGTGCATTTGTTTTCAAAGAAGCCGGCGAACACACGGAGCCATGTCCACTGAGGTGAGTATGATACACAGAAGGCTAGCACATTAACTATGTGTGCAGTGTCGTAAAGCAATTCGTTACATCGCGAGACCTGATATCACGCGAAACTTCCTGACGCCCGACGGTTTTTTTCCGCTCACAAGCGCTAGGGGGAAGCGAGACGGCCACCATTCAACTCGAAAAAAGTCATATAACCATTCCAATGACTCTGAAGCTGTTCAGTTAGGGTAAATTAAGCTAAAAAAACCTGCATAGTTCCTCTTTAAGAAGGACATTGCGTGGACTGTCAATGTGTCACGTTGTGGCTATAATGATGGAGTAAAAAACAAAAACAGTTTTTATTTAATCCACAAACTAAAACTAAGGCGGTCGCAGGAGAATAATGAACACAACAACGTTTAACTAAGATGAGAAGAGCATTCGACACGGTAAACCATAACATCCTGTTATCTAAATTGTCCGCTCACAATATTTCTGACGAGACATTACAATGGTTTAAATCATATTTAGAGAATAGGAAGCACTGCACAAGAATTAAGAGTACTATGTCTTCTTATTTGGATTGCTCAGTTGGGGTGCCACAAGGCTCCATTTTGGGCCCTCTCTTGTTCAGTGTTTATATAAATGATCTTCCAGCTATTTGTCCTGAAGTTCACGTACAAATGTACGCCGATGACGCTGTGATATACGTCTATGCAAAATCAAGTCACGAAGCAGCAACTGTGCTCCAGGGAGCGATGGAAAAAATTTCAGATTGGATGGTGCAATCATGCTTGACACTAAATTATTGCAAAACTCTCTGCACATTTTTTTCAAAAAGGAATACTTCTCACTCTGCGCCGGAAATTATTGTAAAAGGAACAAGGATTCACGAAGCAGAGTCTGTGAAGTATTTAGGCGTAGTGTTGGACAGGACACTGTCATTCAAAAAGCATGTTTCAAAATTGATAAAAACTGTCAAATTTAATTTATCGCAGTTTAGATATATTCGCCCGCAAATGAGCACAGATGCAGCCAAGCTTTACATGCATGCGATGATATTGTCACATTTTACATATTGCATTACAAGTTGGTCTCTATCAACCAACTCTTCGTTACAGCCGCTCCAAAGCTTGTACAAACAGGCACTCAAAATTTTAGATAAAAAACCTGTTTCATACCACTACTGTAATATTGTGAAGAAATATAAATTGTTAACTTTTGAAAACTTCATTTTGTTTTCGAATGTCAGTTTAGTGTATAAAATTTTTCATGATTTGGCACCACAGTCACTGAGAATGTTTGTGAAATCGTTTGAAGAGGTAGGACTTAGAACAACGCGAGCCTCCTCCAGAGGAGACTGTTATGTCAACTTTAGGTCCTCTACCTTTGGACAGAATTGCTTCTCTGTGAAAGCTGCAGGGATGTGGAACTCGTTGCCTTTAACTATGCGAGAGATTAGCACCTTGCATCAGTTTAAACTTAACCTGAAGAAGTGGTTGAAAGACGGTCAGATTTGTGATCATTAGCACAAAATTGGTTATTTATGGTATTGTTAAAAATGTAAGAAGGTAAATTTAAAAGGGAACTGTAAATAGTTGTAAATACTGCATGTATTGCAATTGCATGGTTGTTGAGATGATCCTTTTGTATGTGTTTTATCTGTATTTTGTATTGTGAATGGACTCATTCGTGGGAATGCGCACTGTCCACTGTATTAACCTGCTGTCACTTTGCCTCTGTCCAGGGACTACAGATGAAAATTAGCTTGTAGCTATTTCTGGTCTGTGCAACACATTTGTTGTGCAATGTCCCTGTCAAATAAACAAATAAATAAATAAATAAAATAAATAAATACCGGACACAGAATAGGGAAAATTTCATGGGGAGACAATGATCCTTACAAACAAATCTCTTATATCTTGGACATAACAAACCTTTAAACCAAAAGCCTGATATTTTACTCTCTGCCATCCAAACACATCCCTCCAACGCTACATTCGCTCCCAAGATTTTTCTTTTTCATTTCACTTTAATCAGCCTGCTGCGATCCCGTGCTTGATGGAGAGCTACACTTTACAGTATATCTCGCCATCTCTCTCAAATCATGTTTGCAGCAGGGGACACAGGAAGAGTGAGAGAACACTCAGGGGACACGTCACCATTAACCATCTATACACATCCTTGGAACAGTGAAATTCACTGAGGAAGAGGGACCATATTGGAAAGAGAGATCTCATTTATCCTTAAACAGGCTTCAGTTCAGCGAGAGACACAGCAGGGAAGTCATTCTGAACACTGTTCAAAGGTCAGTGCCTTTCTCACATCCACATTCATGACATCTCTCTTGGTAAAATGATAATCCCCTGTCTCATTAATATACAGCGGGGTTCAAAATTGTAATAGCACATTCAATTTCTGGGATTTAAGGTCACAATTAAATCTCAAAATATATAGAAATTGAAAAAGTAAAAAAAAAAAAAGAAAGAAAAGACTAAATTGATCATGTGATGGAAGTTGATTATCAACTAGCATTCATTTTACTTTTCTATTTAAATTTTCTTTAAATTTTTTATGCTGACAATATCACATTTACATTTAGTCATTTAGCAGACGCTTTTATCCAAAGCTACTTACAAATTAGGACTAAATTAAGCGAGTCATCATGAAGAGGCAAAAACAACAACAACGCAAGAAGTGCTCAGAATACGAAGTTCAGGCATTATTCAGAGTAGCATAAGCATGATAAGTGAGGTTTTAAAGGGAAAGGGTTTTTTTTTTATGAAGTTAAGTGCTCACGGAAGAGATGGGTTTTCAGCTGTTTTAATGGGTTTTCATCATTTATAATGAAAGTATGTTGGTATTTAAATGTAAAGCATGAAATCAAAATGGACAATTCTTATTTTTATGGAATATTGCAGTACTTATTATAAATGATTTATCCGTGCAAATCTTTTTTTTTTTTTTTTTCATGAGCCCTCATTATCTTCAATCAAAATTACTTCCCCTCCCTCTTGAAGCAACATCTCTTCTCTTCTCTGATGACATATTTACTGGTGTGAGGGCGGGACAACCTGTCACTCACATGACATCACTGCAATAGCAAACCACAACCATCCAATCAATTCCTGATCATTTTTTCTTGTTTGAAAAGCCGTATATATGTCACAGGGAAGAAAATACTGCCATTTCATGCCAACTTTAATGTATTAAATTAAAATTTTAATTTATTAAAAATGCAAAATAGAAGCCGTTTCCTTAGTGGTCTCAGACTTTTGAACCTTACTGTAGATGAAGGAAGTTGATCAATTACACTCTAAAGGTGCATCTGGGGGTATACAGGGGAAATAGACTTAGACATCTCTGCTGAATAAAGACTTTCCACACTCCTAAACTCAGCCGTCAGCAGCCAGATCACTGGAGAACAGCCAAGAACTGTGTGACAAGGCAAGCAGATGGTATTGACTGACTATCCCTCAATGATCATATTAATTCACTGTCACTTTCAGAGAATATTGATTGACATTTTTGCCTTGTAGATCATATTAGATCCCTAGCCCTTCCATAACCTCTATGAAAGGTTGTCTCATAAGAGGACAAAAGCCTCTGACTATAAAGGATTATATAAAAAAATATTGTGTACTCAAATTGTGTTACAATGAATATGTTATTCACAATGTTCTGCTGTCATACTAACCAACGTATTCAAATATGCATTCAAATTTCTGTTTAATTTCTCAGTAGTAAAAGAACAAAGTATTTTAATCTAAAAAATATTAAATTCACCCCTTTTTTAATGCATTTGTTAGACCCTTAAGCTTGGAGCTTGTCATACCCCCATATAACACCCATACAGCAAACAATATATTTTCTGAAAATTTGGTATTAATAATGGTATTTCTAAATGTACAGAAAATGGTCAAAGTATATTGATAAAGATGCATATTACTTATATTATGCCTATTCATTCAGTTATATGTGTTTTGCAAACATTTTCTCTCTCTCTCTCTCTCTCTCTCTCTCTCTCTCTCTATATATATATATATATATATATATATATATATATATATATATATTATGAGTTTCAGATATACATTTGAAATGTCTGCATACTCGTAGTAAAGACAGCCTTTACAAAAAGCTTTGTTACAAACATTCAGCAGGAATGTTAATGTTGCAGGATCAGGCTTCTTTAAAAGAAGCTTGCGATTTACGTGCTTCCTCTTGTCAATGACAAATGGAAACTGTTTATTCCTCAGGATCAGACTAAAACACTCTGCCTCATGGCAGGACTGTCTAGACGGAGCAAAGGTATAGATTGATAGCATCTTCAATCACTGCAAACCCCACAAACCCCCAAGATGTAAACAAGTTTGCAAGCAGTAATGAAATGGGTCTGCTTTTTCTGTTCTATATACATGTTTGTCTATAAAGGTTTCTTTCTTGTTTCTAAAACATTTGCACATTCAGTGAACTACAGTTAAAATGAATCTCCCCTCCACCTATAGCTACAGCTTAAGACATAAAGTCAGTACACAACAAGTCACATTTGTCTCTCCTCAAATGAAGATGAATGACAATCCAGTTTGAGACACTGCCCTTACTGGAGGTATAGAGTCTCATATTTCACTTCACATCAACAGCTAAGCATTCACAGGGGAGAAACGAAGCACAGCAACCTTGAAAGTGAGTGAAAGCTCTTCTGCTCTTGATAAGGCCAGTAGCTACAAAACACTGTATGAAACTCTGCTTAGAGTTATATTTTGGCAATTTGTCCATATGTCATGTAATAATTTATAAGATCAAAAGCATGCAGTTTTGATGGTTTATCTTTATATCTAAAGCCATGTTTAAAAAAAAAAAAATGCTTTATGACTTACTCTGGAAATCTAACATTAAGGGGGTAGTAGTTCACCAAAAATTGACATTTTTGTCATTACTTACTCTCAAGTTGTTCCAAACCTGTATGAGTTTCTTTCTTCTGTTGAACACAAAAGAAGATATTTGGAAGAATGTTGGTAACCAGAAATTTGTTGGCACCCATTGACTTCCATGATAAGAAAAAAAATATATATGGAAGTCAATGGGTGCTGTAAAATGTCTGGTGGTTACCAGCATGACAAAAATTTTGGGTGAACCCTCCATCCATTCATTCATCCATCCATCCATTCATTCATCCATCCATTCATTCATTCATTCATTCATTCATTCATTCATCCATCCATCCATCCACTTTAAAACTAAAGCTTTTTATTTGTTTTCCAAAACCTTTTAAACAAAGCTTTGATAAGCCAACATTTAAAGTTTGTCCTGACAAATTTAGCTTTTCTAGTCATTTTAAGTTTAATTCAACTTACATTCAAATTTGAATTACAATTCTGTATTCTGTTTGCTATTGCAATTCAAATTAAATTAAAATCCATGAATTCAATTGGAATTTAAAATACATTCTCCAATCAGTTCTAAATGCTGTCGAAACCAGTTTTTTTCCCTGAATTAACTTGAAATTCTGTTTATGCAAATAATCAAGATTAGTGTTCAGACGCTCTGACCGCTGAGAGGGTCCTCATAAGCCACCGGCTCTCTATGGGATGTGCAAAATGTAATTAAGTGTGTGGATTTAATTAATCTGGCCCAATGGAACCATTTCTATCAAACGATTGTAACTGGCATTAAAGATTCTGGAGTGTCGCATGGGCTGGCTGCTTACACATATTTGGCAATGAGGGGTGCAGTAATTACTGCTGAGTTCCCGGGATCCCATGTGGTAAGTGAGCATTACTTTCCCCAATGCTCCGATCCGTGTTCCTATGGTGCAGGCAGCAGTACGCATGCATGACTGCGGTGGGATAATTAGCCTTTGATGCTGCGGGCTCCGCAGGGACGTATGTCTTTTATCGCTCTGTGTGATTGTAAGCACCTCTAAGAGGACACACTTTCATAAACACTTCTGACTTACCCCCGGTTTCACAGACCCAGACTAAAATGCATGTTTGAGCTATTTTAACTGAAAGCAAATTAAAATCTTAAAATATGTCAGTGCCATTGTTTTGTCTCAAGATGCACATCACCAGTAATGTTTTTTTTTTCTAAGGCACGGTTATAAAAGCTTCTGAAATGTCCTAATTAATTGAACTAATCCTGGTTTATTCTAAACCCTGTCTGTGAAACCGGGCCTATGTGTTTAGTGTGCATTTTAATGACTACATAGCCTGCTGTACACGCTCCATACTGTATCAAATTATACTGTAAAGAAGCATATATTTAGAATAATTTAGTAAAACAGCATTGGAATGTTTTTAGTCACTCCACTCACTGACTAGAGTATGGGAGTTGGTGTTTTCTCTGACTTCAGGTTTGCTTGTTGAGGGGTTTCTCTCATAAGTGAGCAGGCAGCTGGAGGATTACAGAATGTTTGAGAGGGGATGGGGAAGTCTCTCTCATTCTGCTCCACTCCTATACGCAGCTGCAAACGGCTTTCAATGTGTGCGTTGCTTTTATGACGCACAAAGCTTGATTTCTGCTAGTGGAGAATAACTGTGTGGAAAAATAAATGACTCAAAATTGTATTATTTATGCTAAGAGAGACGCTATAAGGGGAGGAGACACTACAGACATGGTCACAATTTAGCCTGCATTAGTATAGAACAAAATGGGAAACTACATTGAAGCTCCAACAAAACTCAATTGAACAAAAAAAACAGTAATTGACATAAATATGTGATTAACTACAAACACACACACACACACACACACACATCCCATTACACATATGAAATATATATATATATATATATATATATATATATATATATATATATATATAGGTTATATATAATATAAAAAAAATATATATATAGATAAAAATATAGGCTATATATATATATATATATATATATATATATATCCTATATATATCCTATATATATCGTATAAGATATAGTCAGGCTTAATGAGTCATTCCCTAATTTATACAAATATCAGCCACATAGCCTATATAATCAATAAAAAAAGATTTTTCAAAAAAAATAAAAATTCAGCTGGGGAAGTTTACATAAATATCAGGCATAGGCTATACATTACGTAAGCAGAGCAGAACGTTTAATAGCCTACATTCAGTGATTCTGGTCCAAGAACGCATCTGTATAGCTGAGCATCTCCAGCACGTGCGTGAGTGCTGAGCCATGGAACAGTGATGCTGGATCCACTGCGCCACCCACATGAGCGCCAAAGAACTGCAAGCACTCAGCGCATTTAAAACCCCCTGCAAAGCACTGGGGGAGTTACAGTGCGAATTGGACTCTGAGTGAGTAAAAGTTCGCTCGGGATATTCTTGCGGACAGTAGGACAGATATACGAAAACATGGCAAACAAAGGACAGCAGCCTCCCTACCTTCACTTGGCAGAGCTGACCGCATCACAGTTCCTGGATATCTGGAAACATTTTGATGCAGACGGTGAGTACAGATGCGCCGTTTATTCCACGGATTATGATTCTAAAAAAAGAACTAATTATGTCATAAGTGAAATTTTATCATTAAAAAAGCAGAAAAAAAGTTTGACGCTAACGTGAAACCCTTGTAGACACTTTATAGGGTTCAATATCTCTGTGTGAATATTAAAGAATTTGGCAGTTTTTACGTGAAAAAAACAATTGATCAGAGAAAGAAACTTAATCAACAACATTCGAACATTTATGACCCAATGTAATTGTAATCAGTTGGCTAATGCATTGATTGTAGACTATGGCGTGAAACAAACTTAGAAAATAATAAAATGCCCAAAAAAGTAATTTCCGAAATTGTATAGAAACACGATATTGTTTCTATACACGATATATATATATACACACACACCCACACAATCCAGCATATTAGCCTATTTTATGAACTCCATCCTGTCACAGATACGTCATTTTTGTTGATGTTGCTTGATAATCATAAAACATTTTTAGTGCACTTCTTGGTAGGCTACAAATCGAGAGTAGACTTCTACCACTGCTATGATCTAATAAGCCGTGGACAAAATCAATGAAAACCTATAGGCCTACAACTTTAAAAAAAATAAAAATTGTTTATTAATTTATTAGTGCTACTAACCTATCGCGTTTCCAGTAGGCTATAAGGGGCTCCAAATAGTATTGTGTCCCATTAGTGAAATTATTTTTTTCTGTTTCACCGGAGCTGTATTTCAAAATGTAGTGATCTGCCCACCTCGACATCATTTTTGTGCATCATGCCTGCGCTGATTGGGTTTGAGAAAGTTCACTTTCTCCAACGCGGTGTATTCTCAAGTTTATTTGAACGCATCCTGGGCATCTGTCATTGCACATTGTTGGGATGATGATGGGCGTGTGTGTTCAAGGTCCTCATCACCCAGGACATCTTGTGAAGATCACTTACAGGAACCGCATTATTCTGGGAGAGTTTTCTTACATCCTGCAATATCGAAAGCTGAAAATATCTCATTGACTAATTATTTATGTATTAGGATCATAATCGTATTCGTGGAGCAGATGTTATCGTTATTGGCAACTTGGTTAGTGTTTCTTTCCTGTTCGTTTTGTATAGCCTAAATGAAATACAGAAAAGAAAAGAAAAAATAGATAGGGTAAATAACGTAGCCTACTATTAGCTATGTGAAGAACCTACTTATCTCTTATATGAAACATTACATGAAAGATTCCTCATATAAAGTAAAAACAACAACGTTTCAAGTGTTTAAGTGCTTCAAGAGAGTTGGTGTTCGTGCTTAGCATGATTCCATTAAAAAGAAGGTAGGTACACAATCTGTAAAGTTTATGAGGGATGGCTTATGATATGTTTATTTAAAATGTAAGCAATTATAAATGTAACTGCTACAAAATTGTTTTTAAGGAAGACATTTTTCATGAAGATTCTCAGTCATTCACATTATCATAGAATAACATCTAGATATTGAGGAGCATCTGGAATTATTTTCCATTAAAGATGCTTTACCACTCATTCAAGTTGGCTTGATGGAAATTCCTTCCATTTTAGAATCAGTAAAGTTCATAGCTGCAACACAATTGAACTGGTTCAGCAAGTGATATGTTTTGTTATGTCATAATCCAAAATGGCTACTCCAACACATCAGTTCTATATCCAAGATGGCTGGAAAATTATGGTAATAGCATAGGCAGAGCCAACAGGTATAGAATTCAAATATGGTAGGAATGAATAGCCAATATGTATGCTTGGGCCATATTGCATATAAGCATGATGGAATCAACAATCTGTACACATTGACATTCTCAAAGACCATTAGTTCAAGGTGTAAACAAAAATTCAATTCATTGTAAAGAGAATGAATGGTTGTCATATCTCTGAAAATGTCAGAGCAATCATATCAGCACCAGATGGCAACATAGCGGTCAATTCCAACATACTCAGCAGGATTAATGCATGTATAAACTATTAATTATTATGTATTGCACCCAACAATTTAGTAGATGAATTATTCTGCATAGATCTTTGTCTACAATCAATGTATGTAGTGTTCAGTCAGTGTTCATTCTCTCAACACAATAGACAGATCAATTGCTGACACACTAGTAAGATTGCCTGTCTTCAGCTCATAGTATTTTCACAGCCATGCAGTGATGGTACTTCACATTTATTATAAATAACAGAAAGAGATATTTCCCATGAGTCATGTGTCCAGCTGTCTAGAAATGCCACTATAATCCACAGGCAAATTCATCAAAATAGCAGTTCACACTAAGACATTTCAAACATGATAATAGGACAATACTTATGTACCCAATGCAGTTCTCACTTCACACAAGTTACAGTCACTTTGGTGATGTATTAGGCCATAGACACAAAATCCCATTTCAAACGCGTACACATACACATATTTCCTTTGCATGAAGGGCCAATTTCCTGGCATGGGAAATTACCCCCAGATGGTAATATTGCATTTATTTGTGGGGGTAATTTAAAATTTCAGCATATTCTCTGAAGCATCAAGAAGAATCTCCTTTTCGTCTTTTCAAATAAATGGCTTTAAAAGGCTCATACCGTAAGGCCCCCAATTAGAGGAAAAATGGGAAAGAGAGAGCCTTCAAAGCTTTAACTGGGAGACTAGCCATCAAAAGTTTTTAATTAAGAACTGTGTTACTTGGATTGGGTGCCAGCCAACAAACCAATCTAGAGTTAACCAGCTTCAAAGCAGCCATCTAGGCAATCTCATTACTTAGCATTTCCACTGAGAGACAGTAGTTATCTAGTCATATAATGACAAACATCATTATAGATGAAGGCATCTCAATAAGTACTGAACCAGACTTCCTTATATTGCAGGAAATGGCTACATTGAGGATAAGGAGCTTGAAAACTTCTTTAGTCAGCTGGAGAGTGCACGGAGAGGGGCTGGTGTGGTAAGTTACGGACAAGTGAAGAAGCATTAACATCTCATAAAGTCTTTCAAACTAAACTGCGGAATTCTCAAAGTAATGAGGGAACTTAGGGAAACCCAAACTAGCCCTTAACTGATATGTTTGGTCTTGGTGGAAAATATCTGCTGCTGTTATTGCTGCTGCTGCAGAGCAAGTATGGGACTTGCTATTGCCAAATCATACACTACACGCTGCTTTGAGCAAGGAGGACATGCTGCTGCTGTATAATATAGCATACGTGAGTTACCTGTAGCAGATCTATACAGGTGGAGCTGGGGAAGATGAGAGGGTTTCTGAAAGCGTGCTGCGACTGCTACAGCAAATGCTGACCAAGTGTTTGAAGGTTGAGCAGCGAGCTCATTGGCTACTGATACAGCAGGAACCAATCAGCTGTGCCCTACAGAGAATGATGTGATTGCAAGATTGAGAACTATCAGCCTACGCCATCTAGAATTTCATGACAGAACTTTTTTACATAAATGTCTCCATGTTTTTTGGGGGGCTGGTTTTCCCATACAAAATAAAGTAAATGGGGACCGATGTTGTTTTGGACCTAATTGACTTTCATTGTATGGACAAAAACATTCTTCAAAATGTGTTCCACAAAAGAAATTAAAGTCATACAGGTTTGGAACAACAGGGTGAACTATCACTTTAAGATATCAAAGCTACAGTGTGTCAGCGTCGCCTCCACTGGCTCAACCAATGGCATGATTAGAGGGCGGGGCTAAATGTTTCGAAGATTGGGCTGGTTTGAAACTTCAAAACATTAATGTTTTAACAGATAATGTTCATTATTTTTGCAATTCTATCTCTTTAGATGAGATAAACTAAAAACACTAAGACACTAGATGAGACACTAAGACCCATTTCCTTTAACCCTAAAACACGTCATTCAAAATATGGGGAAAACACCTTTCAATGCTGTTTGTACAGAAAAATCAATATGGAAAATTCCTTCATATTAACAGAGTACATAGGGCCCTATTTATACAGACTTTGCTTAGTGTGAACTGTGTGCAAATCAAATATATAAAGACCCCAGATGACTAGGCAGATGGCATCCAGGAAAGAGAGGACAGGAGATTTTATCTTTATCCCTGTATGCTCAACAATAAAACAGGGGGAGCCTCATAAAAGTTAGTAATTCTATTATCTGCCTTACAGGTGGCAAGGAAGATGGCAGAGAACAATGTACACCATTTCTAAAGTGCTAGCTTTGTCCTAACCTGAGAAGCACAAACTGATTAAAGCTTTTCCAATAAGCAAAGAATGAGAAGAAGATTCATCTTGTTGTGCTGTCTTCATACAGGACCCCTCAAATGCAGCCTTTAAAGAGAAGATGACAGAGTTCATGCAGAAATTCGACAAGAACAAAGACGGAAGAATTGAGATGTCAGAGGTAGAAGAACACATCACTTACATCACTGTGACTTTGCCATTGACAAGCTTGTAAATATCCGGTACCCTAAGAGACCGCGATTATCCCATCATCCTTTCTGAGAAGAGGAAACTCTAATTCCACTCATGACTTTAATCAAACCTGTAACTTATTGATAGAGCTGTCCAAAAAGAGCCGGTCTCAAATAGGAAAAAAATGTAGGTTCTCATTTATTTACAGTCCCTTGTTGTACGGGTGTCTAATCCAATCTATACTTTCCATTAGCTGGCTCAGATCTTGCCCACAGAAGAGAACTTCCTTCTCTGCTTTAGACAGTTTGTGGGATCCAGCGCTGAATTCATGGCAGTAAGTGATGATGCTACTTTTTCATTTTATAGATCCATGGTCATTTACATACATATACATATATATAGACAGTATAAAACACAAATTTCCTCCTGGGAACCATACAAATATTTTCCCTATACTTATTCATTACAATGCATTGCCAAATACTACATTTCGGATGGTTTGATCATCAGAAAGTGACTGCCTCAATGATGTATTATGTCAAGTTGAAGAGAGAATGAACTAAGGAGAAAGGGAAGCTTTTTAATCATCCAGTGTGGTAGGCAAGCCTTTTAAAGGGATAGAATGAGTAAGTACAAACTTCTATTTTCAGATGCATGTATTATTGATGCGCTGCTGTAATTCTCCGTAGACCTGTAGAGGGAGGCATCTATCTTTGATAAGAGTCTGTGATGGAAACAAGGCCAGCTGCTAGATTAAAAAATTCATTAAATGGCATTTCTTGCTCCTTGCTCTAACAATGCACAGCTGCTTCGAATAGAAATTACAGAGGGTATAATGAAAAAACTATTTTAATTAATGTACTGTAAGAATAATTTGCCTATTATTTCTCCACTTCTGCATTTACATGCACTCCTATCCCTCTGATTTGTCACATCTAAGATATATTGCACATATAATTATAAGCTGTACTGATGATGGTACAGTTACAGTATCTTTTTTGTATGTTTGTCTGTATACAGGCCTGGCGGAAATATGACACAGACCGCAGCGGTTTCATTGAGGCTAATGAACTTAAGGTAAGATTTCTATTACTTTTACTGCTGTGGCCTTCACAACAATCCTGAAAAGAGTTTCCACAGCCACTAATGTGACGAGGCAGATGGAAACTATGCAAATTGGATTTGGTGGCTGGCATCCGAAGAGAGTATACAAATCACTACATTTGTAAACAAAGCAAATGAAGCAATGATCACTGAGGACACGATGACCTCAAAAAAAAAAGTATAGCAGATGTCATGCTTAAGGGTGTTCACAAACCAGAACAGGAGGGGGTTTGTAAGATAATAAACTCTAAGAAGAAAAGGTTGTATATAGAACCGAATATAAAGGTAGACAGTATATATATATATAGAAGGGATCTGTCATTTGTTTCATATATAGAATCTTTTAGGGGTTCCCATCATAGGATCACGTCATGGATTTAGTTTTAATTAATTCATTTAGTTTTAAATCACTTTTAATTAATTAATTTTATGCTTGCAAACATAGATTATCAGTAGAAAATAATTAAATAACCCGCTGAACATTAAAGTATAATGCGATCATTTAAGACATTTCTCCTTATATAGAACATTTTTGGCATAAATTGTCAAGAACACAAGGTGTCTATATTGAACCTCATTGAACATTTTTGTAGTAGATGGGATAGCATATATATGTATATAATTATCTAAAATATAATTTCGTAAATCAGCTGACAAAAGAGGTTTTGAAATCCTAGCATTTTCTTTTAACAGGTTTTTAAACTCATAACAATTATTTAAATTTAAATTTAAATTTAATCTTTTTTCCAACAGGGCTTCCTCTCTGACCTGCTTAAAAAGGCAAACAGACACTATGACGACCAGAAATTGCAGGAATACACACAAACAATAGTAAGTTGTTGTCTTTGTGGTGCATTAGTCATTATCTTATCCTCCTAGTGTCTCCTAGTTACCCAATAACAAACATTAGACATAAAAGCGTTAAAGTTTTATTTTACCTTTAAATCCTGGAGCCATTTGCCACCATGCTTGAGTGACTAGTACATGCACTGACCCCACGGGTTGTGTCTGCACTCCAGCTGTGCTAACATATGCCCACATCTTAAGGCCAGAGACACACACCTGAATTAATCCAAGGCATGCCAGCTGGATAATTGAGAGCCTTAGTTGTCCTCTACCCACTTTGAAAAATAAAATAAGTTTAGAAATGTTGTGCAGCAATAGGACATACTGATTTTATAAAGAAATTTGACGCAAGTTCAGTTGCATAAACATAATCATTATGTTAAGACTGTGTCTTAAGAACAAGTACGAACAAGTTACGTTTAACTGACTAACTGAAACGTTTATGAACAATTTGATGACTAACTTATAAGACTAGTATTAGCAGTTTATGCAACCAGGATACTGTGTAAACATTTAAACTGCACCATTCTCTCCTTTTTAGCTCAAGATGTTCGATCTAAATGGCGATGGGAAACTGGGTCTGTCTGAAATGGCGAGGTGAGAGAAAAAAGAAAAGAAAATCACATTCATATTGTAATCACATCAACCTAATAATAATTTTTCTGTTTATGTCAAGGCTTCTGCCGGTTCAGGAGAATTTCTTGTTGAAGTTTCAGGTGAGAGCACATTCATACATGAAGTTTTTAGCTTGGTTTTAGTTTGAAATGTAATATGTTTAGCTACTGAACAATGTTTTTATTGCTGAACAGGGCGTCAAGCTGACTGCTGAGCAGTTCAACGCCATCTTTACATTCTATGATAAGGTGATGTATATGATATTGTGTAGATTTATATGCACTGCTGTAGTGTTGCTGGAAATCTGATCTCACCCTCCTTTGTGAGCTCCTTCTGAATGCAAAACAGTGTCCCCATTCACCTGTGCAGGAAAATGAGCAGAAGCACCTGCGCCTGTTTTTTTTTGTTTTTCTTCCAGCTTGGTGGTATCATCATTTGGAAAGGGATTTAAAATGCAAAATCAGAAGCACATTTACAACAGTTTAAGTGCCAACCACAAGTAATTACAGAAATCCCAATGAAAATTGCTGCAAGATGAAAATTGCTATTTAATGCTGTGCTACCACAAGTTCATCATTAGTCTTTCTCCAGTTAACTTACACAGACCAGACTTATGCCTTAGGAAGGCAAGATTATCTCATCATTGTTCTATGTAATCAATATCTTTGAGCAAATAGAGACCATTAGACAACAGCACCCGCTCACAGGCTTGCTATGAGGACCAACCTTCAGTTATACATGAAATGTAATCCACATGAACACAATGTGTATCAAATGTTAGCATTTAAGTGTAGAATTAGTCTCCTTCCCGCAGTCAAAATGCCTTTCTGTTGTTATGAAAAATATCGAGAGCGAGACATCACATGCCAGGCCATCTAAGCACTATTATGGCTTGCGGTCATAAAATAAGAATTGAAACAGACAGGCGTTTGGAAAAAATAGCATTTCTAACAGGGATTAAGTGACTCAAAAGCCATCATTAAGCCAATATGGCTCTGTTCAAATGAACAGACTCTTGGATTATTTCACCAAAAAATAAAAATTCTGTCATCATTTACTTACCCTGATGTCCCTCCAAATCCATATTACTTTCTTCTATTGGACACCAAAGCTGGCTCTTTTCCATGCTAAAACGATAAATGGTGACGGAAGCTTTCAAGCATCAAAAAGGACATATCATTAGTGGTCTATACATCTGTATTCCACTGCCATTCGATCTAAATCTAAGCCTTATTCACTAAGTTCATGAGAGTAGTGCTTGATTCATGAATGAATAGTTCTTTTGAGTCAGATCTTTTCAGTGAATGAGTTCATCTATTTCACACAACTGGTCTGAATGATTCGTCCACAAATTTGAACGATCCGACTCACACAGTGATTCGGTCGCCACAGTTCAATTTCAAAGCTATTTAATGTCTCCTGGAATTTTAAAGTCTAGAAAAGAAAAATCAGTACAAGAACATTCAAAAGGTTTTGTAAATTGTGAATTTCATGGGTGTTGCTTTCTTGCTTTCAAGGATGGAAATGGCTATATTGACGAGCAGGAGCTGGAGGCTCTCCTGAAGGACCTCTACGAGAAGAACCATAAGGTGAGATAAATAGTATAGCACTTCACAGTGACAAATAACAAAAGCAATCTTACAGTACTGTGCTTGTGTTTTAACCTCAGGAGGTGGACACCAAGAGCCTGACTGGTTATAAGCAAAGCATCATGGCACTGTCAGACGGGGGGAAACTTTACCGCACGGAGCTGGAGATCGTCCTTTGCCGGGAGCCCATGCTGTAAATCGAGGCTTCCTGACCTTCATCTCAGCTCTGTTCCAGCTGCCTGAATACTGTAACCGTGTGCATGTGCCGGGCACCCCCGTCCCCCTCCCATCCCCCTCTCGAAATGAGTTCTGAATGAGTGTGCACAGAAAAGCACAAAGTCTGTCCTCTCCCCATCTTTCCTTTCCCTTCCCACAACCCCGATCGCCACTGCTTTCCTTCGCCTACAAACTGCAGCTACTATGATGCCCTCTGCTCAATTTTTAAACTATATATTTAAAGAAGAATCTTTCTGAAAGAGTAGCAGATTGATGGTATAATATGATAAGATATTTATTTGGAGTGCTTGGCTTTCAATTCTTCTTCTGGTTTCTTCCCTTCCGTTTGGTTTCCTCTTCGGTTTGTTTTTGTCCTCATTTCATCTTGTTCCTGCCCAATTATGTTTGGGTTTGTGGTGTGTTTTTTTTTTTGGCTGATACTGTTTAAGGATGTAACTGAGAGCATTAATAAAAGTAATGTGATATAAATTTGATGTTTTGTCATTTATTTGTTTTTGCTAATCCGGATGCTTGAGAATTTCTTTCTTTTACAGAACAGAACATATTTAACTCTTTGAAATTGTCCTTTGTTACACGTAACATCTCATCCATACAGTCAGTTCTGTGACATGCTGGATGGAGACATCACATTTCTAGAAAACATCTTTCCCAATTGTGTCCAGATGCATTTAAACCACTTTAAATAATTTATCTGCTAGACTTTCCTCTTACATGGAGAGTTTGTAGAAATTCCTATCAATTAATCATCAGAACATGAATAATTCATCCAAATGCAGTTTGGGTTTTATAAATGGGGATTCTCTACACTGCTTGCATTGACTGATAACATTGCTCCAACGTACACTGATGATTTATTTAACTAAATCTTATCTTACAAAATCTAACCTATATTTTATTTAACATTCTATATATTCTAATAATTTAGAATATTTACTGTTTAAAGTAAAAAATAAATACTGATAATTAATTGAATATGTTAACTATTTTTCTTAAACATTTCTGCAGACTTTAAAAAAAAAGAAGCAATTAGTCTCTATTTAACAGTTTCACAATGCTGATTTTTTTTCTTAGCAAGTGTTCAAGTGATACCAGTGAGAATTTTGTTCAAAGCAAATGAACTGTAAAGGAAAATATTATGAGATGGTTCCTCAGCTCCAAAAATTTTGCTTTTAAATATATAAAAAGCTTTGCCCTTCCCATTTTTCCTAAGCATCCTAAGAAAGCATTCATACTCTGGTATTATGTCTATATTGTAATTGCTAGACTAATGAATTAATAAATGAAGATAATCCTGTTCTTTTATTGATGATGTTTAAATATAGCTACTGTGAATTTAATGGGGAATTGAGAGTGGATGGCTAAATTCACCTCTTCTCTATAGCCTTTCTACACTACAAAATGGGAAAGAGGCTATGTTCTTAAAAAAAAAAAAAAAAGTTGTTACCTAAAGGTAATCAATGCAATGCTAATTGAAATGTGGAGGCCTTAGATGCCTTTTAATTAGGCATCTAAATACTTTTTAAGACTTGATGAAGCTGATCTAGGTATAAGAAACATTCAAAACAGTGTTAAATGTGCAATAGTTCATACAATTTTAGATACTGCTGCAATCAACAACAGATCTCATTCTTCTGACATTAATGTGTTTAGCAGATGCTTTTCCTACCAATGTTATTTTCATTAAAGTGAACAAATCCCATTAACAGCAGTAACCAAGACATGCATCTGAGAAAACACCATACACAGGCTTGGAATCAACTTTCTAGGCTATGCTTCAAACATTAATAGCTCACAGCAACTACAAATACACTAAACTTCTAAGACGAAGATGTACCAGCCTCAGCTTATCTTGCCCGGATCTCTTGCAAGGCAGACAAGGATGTTACCACTAAAGCACCAATGCTTTCTCTCTCTGCCACTCAGCATATGCTAATATAATTATAAAGGCCTTTAATGTCCTTCAGGCTCATTGTGAGCCTCATAAGTCTCATAGAAAATTGAAAGCATAAAAGGGAAAAGGGGGATGGTTGCTAAGATCAAGAAAGGACAAGCAAAAATGAGCTTAAATGTATGATAAATGGTCATGATGCTAGGATGGAGGCTCACGGATTCATTCTTTACTCATGCACTTAATGCTGAAAATATGCCAAGCATGTTTGGCAGTCATTGTAACGTTAATTTGTGATGTCATACATGACAGTATTCACAGCATTTGAAAGTAAACTGCAGAACTCAACGTCTGTAAGCAGAGAGATGCAGTATAGAGACATCAGCCTTTATGTATACAGCCAATAGAGAGAGAGGTGAGCCTTTCACTGGTATTAGCACTTTAAATAGTGAGGGGTTCAACAGTTCTGCAACGTGTGGAGCAACAATGACTCCAAGTGGCCACTCATTATAATTGCACTAGTATGTCAATATGCATTGGCTACTGCTTCACTCTGATGCAAGTGTTGGACCTATGGTAAAAGAGTAGCAAAACTCGAGAGCACGTTGATGTGAATTTGAGAACTTCTACAATAAATATTCGTAATTGCAGTGACAGATTTGAGAAGTTGCAAGTGCCTAATTGAGGTTGTAGGCTACTGCGAATGTGAATGTAAGATTAAATGCAAATATAGGCTACATTTCAAGTTTGTGTCTGTCATAATATTTATGTGAATGGCATTTTACACATTTGTGACTACTTGTCTGCAGCTTCAAATTCAGAATACAGGTTTGTGACTATTGTCTGCGAGTGCAAATTTCAACATTCAACTTCAGATTTTTATTTTACATGTTTTCACATTGGAGCTGTGAGTGTAAATGTTCACTTACAAATACGAATATTTATTATATAAGTTTTCAAGTTCACATCTACGTGCTCTCGCGTTTTGCTAATCTTTTACCTTCATATGGACCTCTTAAGTCGCTTGTAATTTGTCTGGAAAGACTGAACCATTGTTTGGACATGGACATGGAATTTGATACAGTAGCCTAGCCTACGCAGGCACTATACACTGTAAAATGGTTTTTTTTTTTTTTTTTTTTTTTTAAATTGGAGTATGTTTATACAAGGAAATACTATTTCAGACATTTAACTTAAAAATGTATTCAATGCGACGTTACTTGTCATTTCTCTGTAATTATTTGTGAAATTTACTAGCAGTTTCTGAGGGAAAAGTGTTCCAAACTAAACCCTACAACATTTTTTTTTTTTTTTTCAGTGTACAGAAAAACAAGTAATAAAAACTCAGTGAGTGTTTTAGCGCACGTCATGGGATCACAACACTAAGAGATAAATGAAAGAGAAAATAAGTTGCTCGAGAATATAACTTTCTCTTGAAATTCAAATGAACTTTCTGAAATCAAATCAGCAATGGATAATAAAAAAGGCACAATCACTTGACTAGTTGAACATCATTTTTTTTATTAGCTCATTATTTTTTACATCTTGTGTTCACTCAATATCCTCGATTTTCTCTGTATCAGCTTCCTTTTCTGCTTTGTCCTCTTCAGATTCTTCCTTCTTTTCTGCTTGACTATTGGCTTGTGACTTTGTAAACTCTTCTTCTGCTTTCGAGATATTTGCCAAAACATTCTCTGAAAGCCACGAGTCATCGTAGAAATCAGATAGGCCTGATGAGGAAGCCGTTGGTGTGGATGTCGCCATCTTTTGTCGCTTTGCTGAACGTTCTTCCATTTATTTTGCAACAACCTCTTGTCGTTTTCTCATATATTCTTGCTCCTTCTCCAAATCTTGATCGATACCTTCATTGATTTCTTGCCGTAATTCAGTGGAATTAATTGTGCTCATGACTCTCATACCTTCCTTACGTATTTCTGTGGAACAATAGTTTTATAGGTGAAAAGGCAATATTTTTCTTATTTCCCTTCATATAAAGTTTTAATTAATTTTTGAAGCATAAAGGAAAGATTTTTGATCAATTATTGTTTTTCTAATATTATTGTAAATTTTAGAAGCTATCGATTGCAATTTCAATTTGTTTCAACTCGATAGCTATTATGGTTGCCGAGAAATTTGCAAAAAACTGTTTGTTTTTTCTGGAATTTCCAGGAAATCCAAAATCTTCTCCTGGATTTTTTTTTTGTGCCTTCCTTAACATAATGCCGAAAACCCGAAGTCTCTAGGTGGTCTGGTTGAGGAGTAGATAGAAGTGCAAGATTGGTGCGCACAGACAGAACAGAAATCATGAGCTAACAATCGCAATTTTGTCCGGTGGAAAATTGCGCTAAAAACCCAGTTAAACCAGTTACTCTTAGCTGGCTAGTCTTCGAGTCCCATTTACTGTACTACCGCTTGTCTCCAGCAGCAATGCAATGCAATGTCCTTGGAGGCGCTATAATCAACACATGCAGAGCACACAAGTTCAAGTAACGTTAACCCAGCCAGTGTGCGTTAGTCTTCCTCCAAGTCAACTGTGCTTCCAGCAATGGCCCTGTTGCAGTCCAGCAAGATTTTGACTAATGTCGGGGCTCAGGCCCCTGTTTTAGCAGTCTTACAGCTCCGTGCAAGGTAATTTGAGGCTTTATTTTTCTTGTGCAAACACTCTGTTGACAAGTTAGCTTGTGCTAGCGAGTTAGCGCCGCGGACTGACTAGAGCAGCACAACTGAAAGTTACTCTACTGTAACAAATGAGACTTTAACCTTGAATGCCTCATTCATTCATTCATTGTGCTTATAATTCAACATAGTTATTAATGCTTTTGATGTTTACCGAGTGTTGTTGTTTTTTTATCTTTCAACATGAAATTTTAATTTCATATATGACGACTGTCAATGTCAGAAGTTATATAGGCTAATATCACTAATAGGGCTTTGATAAGCGATCAGAGTTAATGAGATCAACACAGGCGAGATTTTAAGTTAAGTGTTCATAATGACATTACATTAGTGATATATCAGGTTCAGCCAGGCCTAGCTTGCTACTGTCTGACACAAGATTATATTTTCTGTCTATTTAATGGCATTATCATGATTGAGATGAAAAAACAGCCTCCCTATAAAAACTTATTTTCTGTTACTGCTGTTTCTGTTAAAGTATTAAGTTGCATTGCAATTTTAAATTTGTATTTTATTTTATACTAAATATTATTTATTTGATCTAACTTACTTGTGTTTTATATTCGCTCTAACTTTATTATTTATTTATTAATGTATCTGCTAGGAGGGCACTTAAAAATTGTAGGAACATAATTCATAAATTCATTAATTTACTTTTAATTAATTTTTTATCTGCATACATATTTATTTTTATATATCTTATTTTTGTTTACTTGCCTATTCATTTTTCTTTATAACTTTTTGTTATTTGTCTGTCAGCTTTGGGTTTACTTAATTATATGCTATAGAAATGATCTGTGACTTGAGTAGGAATAGAATAGAATAGAATAAAACCCCATATGTCCTGTAAAATTACATTATTGTCATTAATTATTGTTCTACCCTTAGAGTTCTGCTTGTTACTGAGGATAAAAAAGTAGCAGTATGTCTTAAATTCAAAAGCTGAGAGTACAGCAGCAGTGCACATAGTGTGGTTGGTTTTTATTGTAGTTCTAGTTGCTGATTGGTACAAATGACTGACATTCAAGAGCTGGGTTGAAAAGGGCAGTATGTGAGTGTGACACATGATTGGTTCTGATTCAGAGGGTGGGGTGTTGTTCACATCTCTTCATTGGATTACCACACTTTATGTGGGTGGGGTTTAGATTGGAATTATACTCCCATTTTACACTGGTAATTACAGAGATGGCCTACTGTTTGTCTTGGCAAGCTAGCAGAATCTTTATTTAGATTGACATGGCCATTCTGAACCTGTTTGCCAAGCATCCATCAGAACAAATACAGCCATGCAATGTGCTTAAACTTGGAGTTTAAATCTCTCTACTGTTAACGTTCAGACATGAAGTCTCAATAGTGGAGTTTAGCAGTCTAGCTCAAGCTGTTATTGAATTCCTTCCAGTTTAGCAAGAACTAAAACTCTGTAATGATAATCAGCTTATGATAAACTTATCCATCTTGGAGAATTTTTAATGAGACGTTTCGAAGAATGAGTAGATTTTGTATATGCAAAGAAGTTTTCGGGCCGGTGAAAAGAGAAGGTGGTCTGTATTTAATTATCAGGAATGTTTGAATTTCAGTCTTCTGCACTGCTCTAAATTCTTTGGGGTTCACAGCTATAACAGTGCTTGGCCTTACTTCCAAAAGTATTTAAAAATTAAACAATTTAACTATTAACATCAATTTTCCTATGACAACACACAGTCATAACAATTTGACTGGAACAGCGTACTTGCACTCAATAGTTAACCTAAAAGTATTCTTTTTTTTTTTTCACAGCTCATGGTGGACTGAGGTACAGATGGGACCCCCTGATCCCATCCTGGGTGTCACAGAGGCGTTCAAACGTGACACCAACCCCAAAAAGATGAACCTCGGAGTAGGAGCTTATAGAGACGATCAGGGCAAGCCGTTTGTCCTTAACTGTGTCCGAAAGGTTTGTCATAACGTAGCAATTGGCATACGATATGATTATGCAAGGATCTTGTTAGATTTCCCTGAATCACCCTGGCCTGTTTTATCTTCTAAAATGCTTTTTGTTATATAGCTGACATACTTTTAAAACAGCAATTGTCCATAATTCTGTCCACTTCCAATCAGCCAAATAAAGTTTTAATATTCTAATCCCTGCTCAAAACAAATGACAGAATTTGGTATTGTCAGGCTGAGGCCCAGATTGCTGCTAAGAAGTTGGATAAAGAGTACCTTGCTATTGGAGGGTTGGCAGACTTTTCAAAGGCCTGCGCTCAGCTGGCTCTTGGACCCGATAATGAGGTCTTAAAGAGCGGAAGAGTAAGTACTTTAAAGCAGTGCATTTTAAAAGGAAGTATTTTGCTTATTAAAGTATTAGATGTGATTATTAATTCCCAGTTCTTTTTGCACGCAGAGCATCACTGTCCAGACGATCTCAGGAACCGGATCTCTACGTATTGGTGCTAACTTTTTGGTATGTAGTTAAACATAGTGGTTTGTAAGGATTTCATAATATATTTGTTTCGTTTTATATGTGGCTGTCATAGAGCACAACAGAAGTGACCCATCCTAGTCCTTCGTATGTATATAAACTAGTGCTGTCAATCGATTAAAAACTTTAACTAGATTAATCACACATTTTTTCTGTGATTAATCGCAATTAATCGCAATAAAAAAAGAAATGTTTTTGTACGTTTTTAATATATTTTATAATGTAATAATTTCACAGTTAATCAAATTAACGTAGAAACAACATAAAGACAGTATATTTTAAATAATTTTTTAATGGCATCTTTTTATGAATGAAGGCCAGTATTACTGATATTAATACAGCTACTGATTTTTTTTTCTTTTTCACATTTATTAGGCTTCAAAAATATAACACTTTTTAATTTAAGTGAACTTAAAACAATGCTAACATAAACCCATAATAAATGTCATATTTATTCGTGCCCTTCCTGTCTTAACAGTTAGGAAATATACTGTAATAAAGTTATCAAAGTTATATGCAGTCTGCACTGCATAAACTATAAATTAAATAGTTAATCCTTATTAAAGCTACAAAAGTTATTTAGTCAACAGCAGTGAGTCATTTTCTCTGTTCCCTGACAGGAAGCTTTATTGGCTGCTGTCCCTTTAAGAGCAGACAGACACGCGGATCTCACCGTTTATATACCGTACTGTCTATGGATCTCACACGCGCGCCTCATTCTCTCGCAACTCTTCGTTCATTTTAGACTTTATATAAATCATTTAAGACTGCTCTTTTGAGGATAATCGACAAAACTGACATTTTGGGATTGTTATTGTTAGTTCAAGCGCGAAAGAGAACTGGATTCTGGCGCCCTGTCTATGCATTGTGTGTGTGTGTGTGTGTGTGTGTGTGTGTGTCACATAAAGACATTCACAGACAGCACTTTCTCTTTTGTCTTGCCGCGCTTGAAATGTTTAAAAGCATTTAAATGAATAAGAGCGTGATCATATAATGTAAAGCTAGCCAACGGATGACAGAAAAGACGGATGCTGCGTTAATTGCGTTAAATATTTTAACACGTTAAACCAGACAAAAATTAATCGCATGCGTTAACGCGTTAACGTTGACAGCACTAATATAAACCTTTAGAAACAAATACTAAGTATGTTTTAAAAATAATATTTTATTTACTTGCCTAATTTTACACTACCATTCAAAAGTCTGGGGTTGGTAAGAATTTTTTTTTTCATGTTTTTGAAAGAAGTCTCTTCTGCTCACCAAGGCTGTATTTATTTATTTGATCAAAAATATAGTAAAAACAGTAATAGTGTGAAATATTTTTACAATATAAAATAAATGTTTTCTATTCTATACATTTTAAAATGTGATGGAAAGCTGAATTTTCAGCTGAACGATGCTTCAGAAATCATTCTATATGCTGATTTGGTGCCCAAGAAACATTTTTATTAGCCTGGGAAAACCCAGACATACTTCTGGCAAATTTAGATTTGCTCTGCAAGTAGTCTGGCAAAGAGCCCATTCAAGCCAATTTCTAATCCGTCCAAATCGCGGGCGTGAGGCGGGCTTTACACGATGACGATCGCTCTGATTGGTTTTAGGTCTATCCAATTGCGCCCAGAGGCATTTGAGCGACGTCTGTTGGTGAAGCGCACCAACTTTTAAATGCATTATTATATTCAAAATGCAAACACATGAGGACAGTCTCCATGAAAGACCCACTGGCAGATGAACGTGCTACTACATTTCTCTCCGAAACGGTAGGAAATTAAATTAGATTTAATAGAGGATTTTATCTGTGACAAGATGATTGACAGGGCAGTTTACGTGACAGGATGCACGCGACAGATCCGTCCGATAAAGATGACGAAGTAGTATGTCCCAAAGCTTGCCTACTTTTTTGCTACACATTCAAAAGTAAATACCTTTTCTTCACAAAAAGAGTACATACTTTTATGGCGTAGTGTAACTTAGGCGAATTGGGATGCAGCATATGGCTTTACACGATGACGATCCCTCTGATTGGTTTTAGGTCTATCCAATTGCGCCCAGAGGCATTTGAGCGACGTCCGTTGGTGACGCCTCTTTGGAAATGAGTTATTAATGAAGCTTTGCCAGACCATAACTCAGTTACTACTGAGAATGGTCTGGTTTTAACCAGGCTAATTTGTTATTATCACAGTTGAAAACAGTTGTGCTGCTTAATATTTTTGTGAAAACTTATACAGTTTGTTCAGGATTTTTTTATTTTTTTATATATATATACAATTTACTGTTTGATCAATAATTATGCATTACTTTCTAAAAAAAAATTACAAACCCCAAACTCTTGAACGGTAGTGTATATTGTATTTGTTTTTGACTTATTTATCTCATTCCCAATGCTTCATGGGACGAGTTGTCCACCGCTTCATCAATGAATTGAAGGGCACAGTCTTGTAGCTAATAGTTTTTCATTCTTTCATATATTTTTGTGCTTTTAATTTGAGTTTGTAATGCGATGGTAGGCCTGATTGTTTTTGTTAACCAAGGAAGGCTACTAAAAAAGTGGGTTGTCACTGTTGACTATTTTGATTTCTGGTTATTGGTTGTAAAGGTAGTTCAAATAACAAGTACTCACATCACTTCTTCTTGGCTAGTCACGATTCCATAACGTGTCCCGGGGCGTGTACCTGCCTAAACCCTCCTGGGGAAACCACACCCCTATCTTCAGAGATGCGGGCATGCAGCTAAATGCTTACGCCTACTATGACCCTAAAACCATTGGCTTTGACCTTAAAGGAGCCTTGGACGATATTTCAGTAAGAAAAATGTTTTATATCTTGTACTTTATTGGGAATAAGCATTGTACATTTGTTGCATTTTAGCTCTGTTCTTTTCTTCTGATCCACCTTTTAAGTATGAAGTATTGAAATTCTGGATAACGTAATATGTGGAGTATTTGTATAAATGAAGTGGGGGGGAAATGTTTTTCCCACAAATGAAATCAGATTTATGTATGTATTTATTTATTTCTCTTTCAGAAAATCCCTGAGAAGAGTGTTATTGTTCTGCATGCGTGCGCTCATAATCCCACAGGAGTGGACCCAAAGCCTGAGCAGTGGAAAGAGTTGGCTGCTCTGATCAAGGTAACTGGTTTTGGCGTTAAATTAAAGTCCGAAATCAAGCGGACTGCAGGTCTCAGAAAAGCTACTTATTGAAGTGACAGAAACACATAGTTGGAATGAAATCCTTATCTTTGTTTGACCATTTGGATTGATAAAAGAATGACTGTCCTCAGTCTCAAATGAATGACTATTTCAGTGATAATAAGATTCTTCACTCTCATTTCAACAGAAAAGAAATCTCCTGGTGTTCTTTGACATGGCTTACCAGGGATTTGCCAGTGGCGATATCAACCGTGACGCTTGGGCTGTGCGTTATTTCATTGAGCAGGGGCACAACATTCTTCTGTCCCAGTCTTTTGCAAAGAACATGGGCCTGTATGGTGAGCATCAAATATATTGTTAAAACAAATCCTTGCTAATTACACTTATATAAAAGTTAATAATTCCCTAATTCAAAAGTCTCTTCTCACCAAGGCTGCATTTGTTTGATCAAAAATACAATAAAAACAGTAATAATGTGTAATAGTATCACAATTTAAAAGAACTTTTTTCTGTTTTAATATATATTATAATGTAATTTATTCCTGTGATGGCAAAGCTGAATTTCCAGCATCATTACTCCAGTCTTCAGTGTCACATGATCCTTCAGAAATCATTCTAATATGCTGCTCAAGAAATATTATTATTATTATCAACGATAAAAACAGCTGTGCTGCTTAATATTTTTGTGGAAACTGTTTAAACGAATGAGAGAATGTTAGAAAAAACAGCATGTATTTGAAATAGAAATCTTTTGTACCATTATAAATGCCTTTCCTGTCACTTTTGATCAATTTAATGCATCCTTGCTGAAAAAAAGGATTAATTTCTTATAAATGGTAGTGTAAGTGTAATCTCACTTGTTTTTAACTTGTTTATCCTTAAACAAGTGAAACTTCTCCCACTATAGCAAGAGAAAATACACTGTACAGATATATTATTGAGTCAATTTATCATTCAAGGATTCAAGGATTTGTGTGATACTTGGAAAATTAGACAAAATACTTGTGGAGAATTATTTCGATTTTAAAGTTAATACTCTTGCGTCTTCAGGTGAGCGTGTAGGGGGCTTCACGGTGGTGTGTAAGGATGCTGAAGAGGCGAAGCGTGTGGAATCCCAGCTGAAAATTCTCATCCGACCCATCTACTCCAACCCACCCATGAACGGAGCTCGCATCGCCTCCACTATCCTCAACACACCCGAACTCTACAAAGAATGGTGAGTCCAGAGATTAATCGCCGTCATGAACACAGCCAATGAGATCTGAGCTCTACAGACTGTGGCTCGACTGTTTTTCTGGTAGGCTCGAGGAGGTGAAAGGCATGGCCAACCGTATCATTAGGATGAGAGAGTTGCTTGTTTCAAACCTTAAGAAGGAGGGCTCCACTCACAACTGGCAGCATGTCACTGACCAGATCGGAATGTTCTGCTTCACGGGACTCAAAGCGGAGCAGGTAAGTCAAGAGAAAGTGCGTTCTGGGTATCTCTGATAAGGCCTCAGCCTTTTCTCATTGGCTTTTCCCTGCTTGTCTTCTTTGTGGCTCTTTGTCAGGTGGAGCGTCTGATTAACGAATTCTCTATATACATGACAAAAGATGGCCGGATCTCCGTGGCTGGCGTGACCTCTGCAAACGTGGAATATCTAGCACACTCCATCCACGCTGTCACCAAGTGAAGCTGGCAGCAGACAGAGAGCAAGCAAAAAGTAATTTAGATGATATAAAGTCCTCTGCTGCCTGTCTTTTAGAACAAGATATGAAATAGAACTAATGTAGACTTCTAGTTCACTTAATTTGGAATTATAAATGTAAAAGGTAGTTCACCCAAAAATGAAAATTCTGTCATCAATCACTCACCCTCATGTTGTTCCAAACCCATTTGTTCATCTTTGGAACACAAATGAATCTGTTTTGTCATATAAAGTGAATGCGTCTCATATGGAGATTACCATATGGATTATGATTATGATCGTAGCTGTCAATGGAGGGACAGAAATCTCTCAGATTTAATTAAAATTGTCTTCATTTGTGTTCCGAAGATGAACGAAAGTCTTACGGGTTTAGAATGACATGAGGGTGAGTTATTAATGACAGAATTTTCATTTTTGGGTGAACTATCCCTATAATTCATGACAATGAATGTGAGCCCCTGAATAAATTAAGGCAGAATAATAAAAACAAGCTTTAAAGGATATCACTTATCAGTGCTGATACAGGAAATCATGATAAGAATGTTTTTATGGTCCAAAATATGCTGATATATCAATTAACAACATGTTTATTAAAGTTAGAGAAATCTTTTGGATTTCATGTTTGGACATTAATTGTAAAAGTCTTTATCGTGGCAATTACTCTTATCAAACTGATGATCCGGCATTAAAAGTCTTCTTGAGCTGTAACTTGTCCTGCTTAGACATGTTTGTGACGATAATGCACTTATTCTATACCGAGGTATCGTAACCTGCAATGTCAGCGTCTACTAGTAAAGAAAGATTGCCCATAGTGTTTGCACTACACGTGTTCTTGCGTAATTTATTATAAATGTATCTTGCTATTCTGTGTAATTGTCACAGATATCACACATAAAAAAATAATTTCATAAATCATTAGGAATTCACACATCCTAGCTGGCCATTAAACTGGATCTGATTTGTCAAAAAATGTGTTTGTGCATCTGTGGGCAAAATCGGATTAATCGATCCATTTTATGATAAAAAGCAACTTTAAAACATATATTGTAACTGATATTTCAGTGGTTAATCGATGCTTTAAGAAAAGCTTTGCTTGTTTAATCCTGTGTATGGCTGATGATTATGTAAACATGCAGTTTGTGAGGATAATTCAGTTTTGAAAAATGGTTAAAATACATATATTTGTATAACAGATTATTGAGTTGCTAAAGTAAATTAAGCGGTTTATGAAATGTCCAAAGTTATTTATCGAAAATGAAATGTCACGAGTGATACTGTATGAACAATCAAATTAATAAAAGTGAGCTCAACGAAAACTCACGTTTGAATTTTTTTTTTGTGATGCTTGTGTTCAAAACATTGTGTGGGTCATATGATTGTATTTTATAATAAAGCTACTTTAAATAAGTCAATAGCTGTGTCCCAATGTGAAGGCTGCATCCTCCGAAGGCCGATTGCGTCACAGCGGCGCGACGAAGGATGTCCCAATTCAAAGGCTGCACACTTAGGCTGTTCCAGTCCATTTTTAGACACGCACTTGCGAACTTCCCACTTCCCCTCGGGGGAATCCTTCTTATACTGTCTATGTCCCCCATAGACAGTATAAGAAGGATTCCCCCGAGGGGAAGTGGGAAGTTCGCAAGTGCGTGTCTAAAAATGGACTGGAACAGCCTAAGTGTGCAGCCTTTGAATTGAAATCCCTGCCGCCATTTTGAAGTGCGTTCCACTGCGTGAAGTTTATATGGACAGACCCTCGCTCCCTCGATTTTGACCGAGGGAGCGAGTCTACTTCATATGTACACTTCAGGCACCTATATGTCCCACAATGCAGTACGATTGTGATGTCCCCACAGATCTCATCTAATCACCACCACAACAAACAACTCTGATATATTCTTTTTTTTTTTTTTTTTTTAACAACCCAAACACACCTATAAACATTTGGATGCTGCATTAAACAAATTCTTATTCTAAAATAATGAAAAATAAATCAACTCCATAGCTGATTCCAAGTGATCAAGGGCTGCTTAGGACGCAGCCCATTAAAGTTTCCGCCAGTAGTGGGCACTCGTGCAACGTTAGCAATGACGTACATCCGAGTGAACGAGACGGAGGGAAGTTAGTGAAGGGCATGACAATTTTGGACTGGAACCAGACTGGAACGCAGCATTGGAAGGTCGCATTTGAAGGCCGATTGCGTCACCGCGGCGCGATGAAAGCTGTCCCAAATCAACAGGCTAGTTTGAGATGCGCCTAGCCTCGCCTGAAATGTATGCGAGAGTAGGCGGCTGCAGTGAGGGGAGGAGTGAAAAAAGCGCAGGCAAGACGGACAGTTCTCTCTCTTATCGCAGTGGATCTGACACCTGTGAGATCAAAGATGGATATCGCGGGATTCACGCTCGTGCACAGACAGCGTTGCTAATAAACTGGATGTAATTTAAATTCTGTTGCTTTTTTTTTTTAAATAATTATAATGAACGAGACACCCATTTAATTACATACCAAAGACGTGTTTTATCAATCATTTTTACTTTAATTACAGATCGACATGTTTTATATTTATATTTTTATAAATATGACAACAATCAAATAACCCATAGATCACACTGTCAGAGAGTTTGGGAATACTAACACATAATTTATACACATAAAAACATGAGATCAGAGTTTTAAAATCAAACTGTTTAAAAGAGAACAATTACATCACGGTTGTTTAAACCAATGAACATTAAGCTGTGTCGTCAGCAAGTTGTTTCCACTGATCTTTTTTCTGTAGGTGGGAATAGTTAGTTAAATTTTATTTCTGTGTCATGCCAAACATTTGGCCCATCCCACATGGGATTACAAGACACCACAAACTTATTTAGCAAACATCTTCCTGTTGCATATACAAATCATTCTGGAAAATACATGAATACAAATATATACATACACACACACCATATACAAACAAAGCCTCAACTACAGATCATCTCGATAAAGAGCTTTTTTCCTCTTCCCCCATGCTTTCTCAAGATAAATTGGCTAATTTATGTTTCACATGTAAACAGACATCTCAGTCTTTGAGCATCATCCATATTTACCAAATCAATCTCTGATTTGATCTTACAAAACAAAAAATCACAAAAAATGGACAGTAGAAAACAAAATGGAAATCATTCAGAAATCATTCAAAACAACACATGGGACAGATCCGTTTTTCCACTACTAAATTAACATATCGTCCTGTTTCAACAGTCAAAGGTAAACCACCAGATCTCAATTGAGCACACAGAGATCTTTGCGTTTTTGACAAATTATATACAACATAATTCTCTGTGCCATATTCCGGTTTTATCATCGGGAACTAGACGGTGGTGACGCGGGGAGACAAGTGATTACCTGATCACGTGACTATAGACTATTCTGGCATCAAGCTGTCATCTATTCTAATTTATCTCGTGCGGCTTGGACAGAAAATTAATTTCGTGTTCTCGAATAAAGTGACAGTATGAGTCGTGCATTCAAAAACTGTTCAAACTTAATGGTCACCGGAGCCAGTCGAGGCCTCGGACTGCAGATAGTTGAGAGTCTAGTAACGGGAGGATTCTCTCCCGGGAAGATTATCGCTACTGCTCGGGATCCAGATGGAGCCAAGGTAATTTCGTGAGCAGAGAGTGTAGTATTTGCAATAGGCCTACTATACAAACATTAAACCAGGCACCAGCCCCAGATAGTTTACAGTCATCTCTTTAGCTACATGGGAATGTGCACATGCGCAGTTGACAAGTACGAACGGACATGCATTTCAACAATAATATTTCAGGTTAAAAGTCGTATCAATGTATAAGGAGACGGAAGTGTATATTTTATTAGATTTTTAGTCTGATAATCATTTAAAAGTATTAAAGTATTAAAAAATGAGGGCATAAAAGCAGCAAGTGTAAAAAAATTAATAAAATAAAAAACAGTTTTAAATATTTTAAAAGACCTATTTGTTTTATAGGAATTGCAAAGGTTGGCAGAAGAGCATCAAAACATACACATTATTAAACTGGGTAAGTACATTAAAACTAAAAGGAGTGTCTAGTCTAGAACAGTTGTTCTCAGTTTGGTTTGCTTCATGACCCAGATTTTATATTGAACATTAGGTGGCGACCTAACACAACACAATTCTTTTTAATTTTTTTATTATATAGTATGAAAGCATTAATATCACCATTAACTACCATGCAATTGACAGTTTTATAAATGCTTAAACAACAGTGGAAGTGTTTGCCTTGAACTATTTAATGTAGTTGGGGGAGGGTCAGGTTTTCTTTTACCTTACATTATTTTCTTAATGGTTTGATGGATAAGGGCCTGTTGCAGTTTGATTATCTGTACTTTGCATAGTTTTTCTCCCTGCTGTGGACATTTTGACTGTTGACACCAGTTATGAACCACTAATCTAGAAGAAGCTGTATTTAAAAATAAGAGTTTGTTTACCTGACTCTGTTGCATTAATGGATGTCTCTGTTACTAGATGTCATCAGTCAAGAGAGTATAGAAAGAGCGGCATCTGAGGTGGAACAGCTAGTTCAATTGGAGGGTCTCAACTGTCTCATCAACAATGCTGGAATTAATGTTGTAGCAAACCTAGAGACAGTCACTGCAGACAAAATGTTGGAAAATTTCCATACCAACTCTGTTGCACCGTTGATGATCACCAAGGTTTCATTTCTCAGATTAAATCTTGACACAATATATGCACATATCTACTCTCATCACTAACATCTGACCTTCCGATCGCACTTGTCATGCAGGCCATGCTCCCACTGCTGAAGCGAGCAGCTGCGAAGGGAACCGGGATGGGCATCCACAGAGCAGCAGTCATCAATATGACATCACTGCTGGGTTCAGTTGAGCTCTACTGGGGTGATCGTGCCAACACTTTCAAATGGTATCCCTACAGAACATCAAAGGTTTGTGAGATTGTGTTTTTGGAGTTCAACGCCAAGGTAAAAGTTTTAAAGTCAGCATGAAGCAAAAGTTGGGTTGCACTTTTTGCATTTACGTTTACATGCAGTGTACTTACCTAAGAAGGTACTGGTAATATATAAGGTAACGACATGGGTTAAGGTTAGGTTTTAGGGGTAGGTTCAGGGTTAGTGCCTAGTTATTGTAATTGCTATAATAAGTACATAGTATGTACATGAGGAACAGGACTGTAAAATAAAGTTCTACCAAAAGTTGCAATACTCTTTACTTCCCTGTATTGTGACTTCTCGAACAAGAAAAAAATGTGGGGCAAGACCTGATTTGAGAGACAGGATGTCCCGCCCTCGCGCCGGTAAGAGAAGTCGATGCAGGAGGAAGGGGAAATTATTTTGATTAAAGATTAAAGGAGAACTCCGGTCAATTTTAACATTGAGCTCATTTTTTTGTACATTTGGAGTGCTGTCAGTACAGAGAACAACGACAAAAATCGGTGTTGCCTACAACGTGTTATCCTCTTTTTAAAATTTGCACCCTGTTGACTTCAATGGGGCAAGTTTTAAACCTGCTTTTAGCCTCTTAACATCCTTGATGTGTCATTACAAGTGCACAGGTCATGTGAGTGATTCCTTCGGAGTGAACGCGGGTGAATCTGACTGCAGTAGATGTGAAAGATAAGAATAAAAATGATGTTTATTCAGCCAGCGCACATACCTGTATTTACATCCTGTTTTCGGTTGAAGTCCACAGTAATCGATTGTCGAGTTCACGCACCTAGGTTTAGTACCTATGATCACGCGCGTGAACTCGACAATCGACTACTGTGGACTTCGACCGAAAACAGGATGTAAATACAGGTATGTGCGCTGGCTGAATAAACATCATTTTTTATGTATTTCTTTCACATCTACTGCAGTCAGATTCACCCGCGTTCACTCAGTAGGAATCACTCACATGACCTGTGCACTATATGATGGGCATTGATAAATCATTTATAATAAATACTGCTATATTCCATTAAAAAAACAACTTTAATTTGCAGGGAACGGACAAAGTATTTGTCGATTTGAAGAAAAAAAAAGTCTTCCAAATGCATGAACGTTTGATTCCTTTGTTGAAGCACAGTTTTACATATTGAAATATATGATAATATGTCTGTGAACATATCGGCTGAGTTGTATTTATTACTTAGGCGTGCTGAAAGAACACCATAGACACAGTTCAATCAACATGGGAAAATCTCACAGTAAAACAAACAGCTGTGAGAAATATGATACACCGGTGTTTTGCCCGATGAGAAGTTTATCCATGTATTGGCTCTTTTAATTCCTTTTTATAGCTGCATCATCTTTATAACTTTAAAACTTCCTTGCTTTTTATTTTGTGATTATTTTAATTCATTTCTATGTAAAGCACTTTGAATGACCATAGTGAATGAAATGTGCTATATAAATAAACTGGCCCTGCCTTGCCTATTTGCCTTGTATCAGAGTGCACTGAACATGGTCACCAGATGCTTGGCAGTGGACCTCGAGGCAGACGGGATCCTGTGTATGGCTCTGCATCCAGGCTGGGTACGCACTGATATGGGTGGACCTGAAGTGAGTCTCGATCTGCTTTTCATCACTGCTGTCTGATATTGTGCTAACCGAATTTAAAACAAGTGATAAACTCTTGTGGTGTGTTCATTGTTTTCTATACAGGCACCATTGAGCCCCGAAGAAAGCATTTCCTCTGTATTGTCTGTGATTGGTGGTTTGGCTGAAAAGGATCATGGGTCATTTCTTCACTATACTGGTGAACAACTTCCCTGGTGATTCTGCAGATGTTTTTAGACGCGTGCAATAGAAGCTGTTTTCGTTTTGCTGCATATGTGTATTTATTTACATATTAGATATTAGTTTCATATTAGAGATTGTATTGACATTAAGTATTTTTGTTAACATTTATATTATGTCATAAAACTGCACATGTATGAATAAAGCTGTATTCAGAAACACATTGTATCAGAAAAGTTTCTGTAACTGACGTAACTGTTTTCTTATGCACACATGTAGCCTTTCAAGTAAATAAACAGTTCAGCTCAGTGCTTATCTTATGTTTAGCTATATTTCATTGCATAGTGCATGATTTATTTTAGTAATAAATCATCTAAAATTCTTCATGTAATTATGATATTTCTATGCGTTTTTTTTTTTTTCTAAAAAGCAAATGGAGGTCCTCCCATCTACTGTACAACACTGACACTCTTTTTCATGAGCAATTATCTCATCTCACAAGCCTTGGCTATTTGGATACAAGGCAGTGATAAACTGGCCATTGAATTTACATAGTGGAGTAGTAAAGAAATGGGAAATTGCCAATGAAACACATGGCCTCCATCTTATATTTCAGCGATAGATTGATAGGTGAAGGGAGTGCAGATGAAGCCTGTTTAATAAGTGCTCCAACAGGTTTGCCCCTGTGTTTGCTGATCACCTGTCAGGTGATCACTGTCAACTGCGTTTGAATATGGATACACTCCGGCAGTAGTTTCTTTGTAAAATGGAACTAATGGAGGACAATTAAAGCTTAAAAAGGTAGGCCTTTTTACACAGAAACCTTCTATGATCCACCTCTGTCCTTCCCTGGAAAGCATCTCAAAAAAGACATATCTAAATACTTTATGTAGTATATACTTTATGTAGTATAAGATAGTGTGTGAACGGTATATGTTATATAACATAAATACATGTATGTATAACAACTGTTATCAATAAACTCAGCATTAGTAACTTTGTGTCCTTCATTTCCAGAGATGTACATGGCAGAAAGACATGGTTTTCTTTACCACTTTGATTCTGTCCTTTGGAGAAATCCAACTTCTATTCTCAGAGGAAGTGGAGTATAGTATTTTGGGCATATCTGCTGTCTTTTTCCTTGTAGCCCTCTGTCTTTTGATATGGCAGATTTACCGCTACTGTACACGGTTTCCTGTGCAAAGAGCCGGTAAGTTTTCATGCTAATTAATTGATTGACTTTTATATTTGACCTAATATTGCACAAGATTAGTACTTTATTACTATTAACAGTTGTAGTTTTAGATAAACATTCAACTTATGTAGCCTAGATGCACAGTATTGTTTATAATTCATTATATCTACACTACAGTAAAACACAAAATTTTGGGGTCAGCAAAATTTCTATTTTGTTTCTGAGAGAAATTAATACGATTATCCCTTACGAAAAATAAGTTTATTCAAGTGTGCTATTAGTATACTTCTTTTAAACAAAACAAAAATAAGAAAGTATACTTTCAGTCTAATTTTATGTACTTCTCACTTCAAATTCCACTTAAGTATACTTGACTTATACTGACAGAAAAGTCTAAGTATATTTGGCCTCTACTTGTTGATCGAGATATACTTAAAGGTATACAGACCCTTTCCAAAAAATGAGAATATCATGGAAAAGTTTATTTATTTCCATAATTCCATTCAAAACGTTAAACTTCCATAGATTATAGATTCGGGGCCCACAACTTAAACGATTTCAAGTATTTAGTTGTTTATTTGTACATAATTTGGGCTTCCAGCTCATAAAACCCACGAAAACAGGATTTCAAAAAATGTGAATATTACATGAAATCACACAGTAATTACACAGTGATACCATGGTCATTGAACCAGGTTTTGGTTATTTTGGCAGTGTGGGCAGGTGCAAATCCTGCTGGAAAATGAAGGAAGCATGAAGTGCTCTGAAAATGTCCTGGTAGACGGCTGCGTTGACTCTGGATTTAATAAAGCACAGTGGACCAAAGTCCTCTTTTCTGATGAGAGCAAATTTTGCATCTCATTTGGAAACCAAGATCCCAGAGTCTGGAGGAAGAATGGAGAGGCACACAATCCAAGATGCTTGAAGTCCAGTGTGAAGTTTCCACAGTCTGTGTTGGTCATCGGCTGGTGTTGGTCCACTGTGCTGTCCACTCAACGCAGCCGTCTACCAGGACATTTTCAGAGCGCTTCATGCTTCCTCCAGCAGACAAGCTTTATGGAGATGCTGACTTCATTTTCCAGCAGGATACTTCATAAAATGAACTTTAAGTATAGGCTACTTCTTTTTTGTAAGGGCATGCAGAATAGATGTCTTTACTGTCACTTTTGATCAATTTAATATCACACACATTTCAAACAAGTGATGTTCTTTTTTAACTTATATTCAAAGAATCATGAAAAAAGTGATCACGGACACGGTTTTCACAAAAATAGTGATAATAAGAAATGTTTCTTGAGCACCAAATCAGCATATTAGAATGATTTAAATGAATAAAATGCATTACATTTTCATTTTTAAAATAGTTATTTTAAATTGTATAATGTTACTGTTTTTACTGCATTTTATATAGGCCTATATATATACACACACAGTATATGCAAAGCTAACAGGGTTTATGCAGAATATCTGTCAACATCTATTTGATTCCAGTGAATATTTTGTCAGCAGATGTCCCGTCGGCTAAAAGCTGTGGTTTTCAGTATGCTACACAAACACGAGACTCTAAGGTAAGATTAATTTACATAAACCATCGTTATCTTCATACCCTGGAATGCAACCACTTATATTGTGTTTGCTTCCATAGTTTCTGCTTGCTCTGACTTAGATCAAACAAAATATATGAAAAACACGTTTTGCAGATGCTTTGCTTTGGTTGCCAAAAAGTATGTCTGTATTTCTAAACATCCAATAAGAGACTATGCTAGAAAATTAGACCAGATACGCACTCTGTCCATCAGATGGAGGTTCATTATGAGGAACTGAGCCACCGACTGTCCCCTGGCACATCTTGCACCAACCTGGGCAGTAGTTTAGACCTGGACAGCATGGCTGATCTTGAAGAGGAGCGCATCCAGGGATCTCTGCGCTTTTCACTGTTCTATGATCAGCTGCAGTCCAGACTGGTGGTGACGGTACTGGACGCCCAGGATCTGGCCGTGCGAGACTTCAGTCACAGTGTGGACCCTTTTGTTTGGGTGAGGTTAATGTGGGCAGAGAGAGAAGATGAGGTGCAGTGTCCACTGCACAGTGTGCTGGACGAGTGGCAGACGCGTCTAGTGAAGAAGGACTGCTGTCCTGTGTTTGGAGATCAGTTCTCTTGTTCTCTGGCTGAGGAGGAAGTATCAAGAGTCACTGTTAGATTTGAGGTACGTTAACAAGCTTAATTAGCAAGGTCGTGCCCATGACGCAATAATTCATTTTTAGATCATTTCTTTTAGGTTAGGGACTTTGATAAATACTCAAGACATGGAATCCTGGGAGAGGCTCGTGTTCCCCTGAACAGTCTTAAGATATCATATCCACTGGAGTTAAGACAGGATCTGCAAGTCCCCAAGAAAGTAAGTGTAACCCCAACACAACACATTCGGAATTATGAGATGAGGAACGGCCGGTCTATTTTCTGTGCAGGACATGGTTGGTGAGGCGCTGCTCTCTCTGAAATACTTGCCTACTTCTCAGAGGCTGGAGGTGGGAGTGTTGAAGATCCGCACAGTCTGTCATTCAAATAAAACTGAGAGAGGTGAGGTATAATCAATTAAGCGTTAAATTATACAATAATGTAGATGACGTTGAAAAGCATTTGGAATTGAATGCACTTAAAAGGGTTAGTTCACCCAAAAATGAAAATGATCCCATGATTTACTCACGCTCAAGTCAGCCTAGGTGTATATGTGTTTCTTTTTTCAGCCAAACACATTTGGAGTTATATAAAAAAATATCCTGGGTCTTCCAAGCTTTATAATGGGAGTGAATGTACCATAGATTTTGAAGCCAAAATAACGCATCCATCCATCATGAAAGTAATCCATACGGCTCCAGGGGGTTAAAGAAGGGGGCCTTCTGAAGCAAAGCGATGTGTTTTTGTTAGAAAAATATCCATATTTATGACTTTATAACTATAATCACTGGTTTCAGGTAATGGTTGTACGCGAGTCGAGTTCCGGTCGAAGAGTGACCTCTTAAGTTAAAATACTTCAACTTCAACTTATTTCAATCAGTTGCCAAGGCAGGAAAATTTTCTAATTCTGTTTATTTTTTATTTTATATAAGCTTTATTTCAATTACCGAGAACATTTTTTTAAAGTTTTAGTTAACAGTAATAACAGTGAAATAGCAACGATGGCATGGAACGTTTCTAAGAGAAGCAGCGCGATCGTGTGATATTGATTTGATTGATTTCACAAACAATACTTAAATATTGAGTAACTTATGTTTTAGACACAGTATTGCCAGTTTATGTTTTTGCTCCGACAACGAAAATCCACAGCAGAACAGGTGCAAAACACAGTAGCGGTGTTTCATTCCTGACTGATTCAGTGTTTTTGAGCAAAACGTTTACATGAACCATTCAATGACTTATGAATCATCGTTTTTGAATGAATCGGTTCAAACAAATATGGCTTGACTCCAATGTTAACTTCACTTCCTGTCTCCTTAGATAACTTAATCTGATCGATTTTTGAAAGCAACATAGATGCATCCTTTCTGCCTACGATATCACAAAATCCTGTGCGTTCCATTCCGTGACAGTTGAGCTAAAAAGTAAACATGGCATCTAAGAGTTATGGTTGGTGGTCAGTTTGTGTGTAAATGCAAGTTTTTGACCAACACTTTTAATGTTATTTACTCCGGAAATTACTATTTTAGTAATTAAATATTTGCTTAGTTATCACCAAAGCTCACTCTGTTTTGTTGTAGAACCGTTACGCTGCCTTAGAGGCTGTCCGAAATCAGTTTCATGAGGTGCCTTGCGCAAATGTTGCCTGCAAAGTCATTGCCTTATTAGGCAGCGAGGCAACAAGTCAGCTGCCATAGGCAACATCCGAAATTGCATACTCTCTTGAGTAGGTACACTCTAAAAAATGCTGGGTTAAAAACAACCCAATTTGGGTTATTTGGCAACCCAGCGCTGGGTAAATATTGGACAGAACACATGCTGGGTTATTTTGACCCAGCATGCTGGGTTTTCATACATTAACCCATCTGCTGGGTTGTTTTTAATCAGTGCTGGGTCAAACAACCCCCATGCTACAGGTTATTAATTTTAGATAATAATAATAAAAAAAAACGAATAAAAAAATATTAATAACAATAATAACACTACTGTTTATTGATTCAATTAAAGTGTTTATTCCAGGAAATTAATATAATCAAAAATACATTCATGTTAAAAAAACAGACATCTGTAACATAAACGGAGGCCCACAAAAATAAAAAATAGCACAAAAATTTTGTGCTAAAATGTTGATATGTTAAAATATTATAAAATGGTAAGATTCTCAAAATTCAAAACTCTTCACTTATAAACTGTAAAATAGCCTACAGCTTAAGATTCTATTCACAAAGAATACAATAAAAAACACGCAAGTACATACATTGTAATTCACTTAAATAAGCAATCATTTAGTCCTGTGCAGCAAAAATGAGAGGCACATCTCTGCGTATAAACAGTAAGTACATACATTGCAATTCGTTTTAAATAAGCAATCATTTAGTCCTGTGTAGCAAAATAAAAACATGAAACTCTATACCTATAAACTGTAAAATAGCCTAGCTAAAAATTATCTTCACAAAATGATTAAAAACTGTTCCAGAGTTTCCCCATTCACCAAAAAACTGTCCAGCCATTCCAAGCTCCAAGACAAAGGGGAAGGGTTTTGCTTCTCTCTGCCTTTCCAGGTAAAGCACCATGTTGGTTCCAGACTAAATGAGGGAAAGACAATATCAGACACAGATAATTATTTAAAAGTGTGTCTTAGGTTTTCATAAAAGCAGTCTTAAATTAGTTAAATACCATCTTAAATTAACTTAAAGAATTAGTTCACCCCAAAATATAAATTTCCTAATCATTTACTCACCCCAGTGCCATCCAAGATATCCATGTCTTTCTTTCTTCAGTCGAAAATAAATTAAGTTTTTTTGAGGAAAACATTTCAGTATGTTTCTACACAGAATAGACTTAAATGGCAACCAACTATCCCAATGTTCAAAGAAGGTTCAAATGTCAGTCTCAATGCAGCTTCAGAGTCTCTACACAATCCCAGTTGAGAAATAAGGGTATTATCTAGCGAAACCATTGGTCATTTAAAAACAAAAAACAAAAAAAACATTTATATACTATTAAACCACAAATGGCTGATGGTTTCGCTAGATAATACCCTTATTTCTCGACTGGGATTGTGTAGAGTCTCTGAAGCTGCATTGAGACGGACATTTGAACCTTCTTTGAACGTTGGGATAGTTGGTTGTCATTAAAGTCCATTCTGTGTAGAATAATCCTGAAATGTTTACCTCAAAAAACTTAATTTCTCTTCCACTGAAGAAAGAAAGACATGGATATCTTGGAAGACATTGGGGTGAGTAAATTATTAGGAAATTTTCATTTTGGGGTGAACTAATCCTTTAAAGAGTTGTGAGAAAATGAAATGCATGTTAGATTCAAGCAGCAATAAAACGATTTATCGTGCAGCCCTACAAACAGGTGTAAAGAAATGAGCCTGCTCTTTTTGTCCCCTGTTGTTTTACTTACCGGTTGTACATCAATGAATGAGGTTCTTGTCTCTTGAATAGTTGGCCGAAAGGTTTTGTGGCCAATCTTGTACACAGGCGGGGGAAGAATGACAGGCAGGATTGTAAGTGCTAGTATGCCTTTGGAATCTAAGAATAGAAAAATGGCAAATTAGAACATGTTCGTTCATCAGCTTTTAAATTAAGCAAAGTGCATTTCTAACTAAGGTCAAATTAAAATGAGTGAAATTAGCTTAAATATATAACAGTTAAATATGTACTCTGGTAATCTGAAAACATTTAGTGTTATTAAAGGTATAGTTCACCTTAAAATGCAAATTTACTCACCCTCATGTCAAATTTACTCGCCTCATTTACTCACCCTCACGTTGTTCCAAACCTTTTTTTGGAACTTTTTTTGAAGTTTCTTTCTTCTGCTGAACACAAAAAGATTTTTTAAAGAATGTCAGTAACAAGATAGTTGACGGTAACCAATGACTTCCATAATAGGAAAAAAGTACTATAAAAGTCAATGGCTATTGTTAACTGTTTTGTTACCAACATTTTTTCTTTTGTGTTCAGGAGAAGAAAGTCATTCAGGTTTGTAATAACATGAGGGTGAGTAAATGACGACAGAATTTTTCTTTTCAGGTGAACTATCCCTTAAAGCAGTGCTTCTCAAACCCGTCCTGGGGACCCCATACCACTGCACATTTTGTATCTCTCCCTCATTTAACACACCTGATTCAGCTCATTAGTACAGACTGCAAAATTTAAATTGGGTGAGACATCCTAAATTATGGGGGTCCGAGGACATTTGAGAACCACTGCCTTAAACCAAGAAAGGGGCAAACAAGCACGGCTATCTATGAAATTACACTGACAACGACTAGGCACAGAAGTGGTACCCTATGCCAGCCCTACAATATAACTGATTTAAATTGTCTTGTCATGTGCTTGTACTTGGACAAGTAAATTGGCCATTCATGTTTTTGAGCTTATTGTGAATGGTGTAGCAAACTTTGTTAAAGGGATAGTTCGCCCAAAAATTATATTTAACCCATGATTTACTCACCCTCAAGCCGTTCGAGATGCATATGTCAATCTTTTTTCAGACGAACACATTTTCAGTTATTTTAGAAAATGTCTTAGATCTTTCAGTGGTTATAATGTGAAGCAATGGGGTCCACCTCCTTCAAGTCCCAAAATGTGCATGCATCCTTCACAAAAGTAATCCGTAGGACGTAGCGTAGAAAGCGTCGTGACGTAGAACGAACGTGACAGCGCAGCCAGAGAGCAGAGCAAAACAAAACTCTACGTTCGTTCTACGTCACGACGCTTTCTACGCTACGTCATACGCCAGCATCCATCTCCATGAACGCGCGTCGAACGCTACCGGAAGCCAGTTATTTTCGTTTCTAAAGTTTTAAATATGTATATTTTTACGACAAAACCGCACGGATTACCCTCAGAAGGCCTTCGTTTATCCCCCTGGAGCCGGATGGATTACTTTTGTGAAGGATGCATGCACATTTTGGGACTTGAAGGAGGTGGACCCCATTGCTTGACATTATAACCACTGAAAGATCGAAGACATTTTCTAAAATAACTGAAAATGTGTTCGTCTGAAAAAAGATTGACATATGCATCTCAAACGGCTTGAGGGTGAGTAAATCATGGGTTAAATATCATTTTTGGGCGAACTATTTAAGGGTTAGGGTTGGCACTGGATGCAACTGTGAAAAAAAGATTACATACTAAGAAAGAGAATTTGAAATGCAAAATTGTTCATCACATATTTACCAGCAATTTTTCAATGATGCACTCAAGACTCCAGTTGAGGAGATTTGTTGAACAAAAATGTCCATTGCTGTAAAAGAAAAGAAGGAAACATCGGATTAGTAATATCTTTACAAATTTAGCATGTCTTATACAATGTTTTTAAAATTAATTTTTATGCTGGCTCCAGTTAATTTAAAAAATATATATTTAAATAATTTTAATGAATCATTACTTAATTAAAAAAAAAAAAAAAAAAAAATGGACTAAATAATTTTTAACAGCTTAATTAACTATTGTTAATTCACAAGACTGTAAACAGAAGAAATTTTAATTTTGTGGATATTTTGTGGACTCTTTTTTTCAGAGCCGGTTTAAGACCAAATTGTACTTCAGTAACTACTTTGATTATCTTTACATGGTTTCTGAACGTAACTGAAGCAACACTGAACTGACTTCAAATGAACAATGACAGTTTTTGATAAGAATTGTACTGAGCTGGACGATGACACTGTTTTCTGCAGAAATGCTTAGCCAAATTGAACTAAGGCGCACACACCCAAACACAGCGAACATACTGCAGCATAATTCAATATTTTATGTAAAGCTACCTTTCGAAAATTACTAACAAACACAGTTAAATAATAGGTAACGTTAGACTTACAGCTTCTTTAGCATATCCAGCCACTAGCCAGTGACGTTACACTGCATCCATCCGTCGAATCAAGTAACCCGCAACATTTCTGGAGATAAAACAGACACAAACAACTGTACTTAGACATTGTGACCGTGTTTTAAGTGGAATAATTGATTACAGACCGTGTAAAAATAATGAATGTTATGTGTAACGTAACGTTAACGTTAGCATACGTTAACGGTCGCTAGTTCGACAGACGTCGACGTCGTCAATAATTCATAGTTCATTTCAACATAACTTCTTGTTGACTTTCTGACTTATTTGACTAACGTTACTTAACAAAAGGAAAGTTGTAATAAAACAGGGTTGCTCACCTTTACGCTCGCTCCTGCTTGAACCTCTCGTCCTCCTGTTGACGTAGTGATTTGAACAGTGTGGACAAAAGCGCGCGACTCGCGAGGAGGCGCTGGGTCAAAATTTCAAAAACAAACCCAAATGCTGGGTCATTGTCAGCTGATTACGGAAAAAATAACCCAGCAACATAGTCAAAATGCTCAACCCAGCATTTGGGTTTAAAAAATAACCCAGCATTTTTTAGAGTGTACTTATTTTGAATAAGTAATTACTTTGTGACTGCTAAAAAAGTACGTTACATAGTATATTATGAATGTGTGTAGTATGAATGTAATCTGGACGTACTACATTCGCCATGTTGCCCTTATCATGTGACCTACCAGTGTTAGTTACGTCGCTTCACTGCCATTCAAAAATCCTCTCCCGTGGCCTCATGATAGTAAAGTGGCCTTATCAGATGCACACTTCAGAATCCCGCCGGAAGAAGTAGGTCATCCGAGCACTTTTTGCCCACTTTTTTATGAGTATTGTGAATTCGGACATACTTCTTTTGTCGCATACTGTTTTTCGCCTAATAAATAGTAGGGAAGTATGTGATTTCGGATGCAGCACTAGTCATTTGTCTCCACCTACTGCCTTGAGGATGCAATCCTTACTGATTACCTAAAATTAGGAGTTTAATATATTCCTTTATGCATTGTGAACTAACAACACACTTATTAAAGCTTAATAAATGCTGTAAAATTACTTTAAATTATTGTAAAGTGTTTGTTCATTGTATTCACAGCTCTTTATGCCAGAATCAGCATCATCTGCAACCAGTGCAAACTTCGACATCAGAGGACAACACAGAAGATGTGCTGGGAGATGACTGTGTTTAATGAGGTCCTGACTTTTGTGTTGCCAGATCAACATATAAGAGAGTGCTCCATTATAGTGTCTGTTTTCGAAGTTCAGCCTTCAAAGAAGTCCTCCAAGCGCTTGATTGGTAACATCCACCTCAAAAAGGACAAGACCTCAGAGAATCCGCACTGGAAGCTGATGATGCAATCACTACGACAGCCAGTCGCTAAGTGGCATTTAATCGCCATCTGAATATTGACGCACACACATGCTCACATTTCTCGAGGTGGGAGGTCGAACTTCCGACTTCAGTGTGTGTTTTCAGGTTGGAATGTGGAAACAATTTGCACTGTCAGGCATAGGCGCCGATTTATGTTTTCCTCCGTGGGTGCTCGCGCACGCCCTTTAAAAAAAAAAAAAAAAGTAGTCAAAAAATGTTTGCATTTCAGAACCTTAGGAAATGGACAGCGGCCGACACGAACACGCACACCTATTTACTTGATAATAAAGCCGTAAAGTAGGCTATCTTTCAACTCAGGACAGCGCCACTTCTCACAAATACAGACAGGATTGGAGATGAAAAGTTTAACTGACACGTAACCGCGATCAGCTTCGTGGGAAATTAAGAATCAATGTCACACAACAGAGTCCTGCACGGGTCCGATTTTGTAAACCCGCAGTTCTTAAAACTGCATCCGACCCGTTTACCGACAGCAGCACTAATTTAAATCCGCACCCGACCCGACCCGAAATAAAATCAGTTTATACTATCACATTATATAGACACACTTACAAAAATGTTATTGTTTATTGCCAGATCATACAGAAGTTATCACACAACCATTAACACAATGACAACTTCATCTGGTAGCTACATGAAGAAATGGCTAACATTACCACAAAACTGAGTAGCCTTATAACATTTTACCAGTCGAACAGACGCGGCTACAATACTATATCGCAATTTCCACGCAATTTCGTCTAGCCTACATCTGACAATGTTGGGTTCAAACACGCCCTGCACACCACACATACTGAACAGTGTTAAATTTGACAAATACTGTTCGATAGAACGGCTTGGTTTGTTACCACAGTAACAGTTATCTGCGTGCTTCCTCAGCGATGAAGTTCCACATTTGCGGCTATCCGAAAATGCATGCAGCAAGCCTTTCACAACATTGTTTTCTTCAGTTTTGTCGACAACTTTACCATCTCCACTAGCTATTCTTTTCTTCACCTCCTCAGCATCCATCTCGACGACTGCAAGCAGATCGCGCGCGCGGTTATGATGACTTTTTAAAAGTGAAAGTAGGTATAGAGACTCCTGGGAGGGCGTGTCGCGTGGGCACAAATAAACTGATGTGGATTTTAAATTATTTTATTAACTTGAAATACAGGCATATTTTTGTAGATGTGTTCCTAAAAATGTGCATATATATGTTTTACGTTTGCACGTGATTGTTTTAAGCCCGTGTTTAGACCCGTGTTTCCCCCGTGTCCGACCCAACCCGCACCCGTTTGAGCAAAATTTGTGGGTCACCTGAACCCGTGCAGGACTCGGTCACACAAGTCCACACAGTAAAAAATATATTTGTTGACTCACCATTGCGATTAATTCTTCAGGAGGAACGTGCGACATAACCAATCACAGTGTGACAGACGCTTCACATAGCACCAACTGCAATGTTTAATTTTAAATGAATGTAACTGGCAGTTTGGCACACGTGGGTGCTCGGTATTTTCCGTGGGTGCTCGAGCCCCGGAGCACCCACGGTATCGGCGCCTATGCTGTCAGGGATAAAAAACGCTGATGGATTGTTTTATGTGGGTTTTTTTTATATCTCTGGATACTTTTGCAACTCTTTCACACTCTCACCACTCGTATTTATCTTTCAACTAACCATATGTAACAGAAGAGCTATATGCATCATTTTTATAATTTGATAAAAATAATAAAGTCACAAACATATTCACCACATCTCAAATTATGAATTGTGTTTAGTGGCGTTCTGCGATGGACATTTTAAACATGTTTGGAAAACAAGGACTGACACCATTGTCTTGCTAAAGCTAATTTCAAAGCTGACATTTAAATGCAGCCAGAGGTGGACAGTAACAAAGTTCATTTACTTGAGTACTGTAGGCCTACTCAAGTACACTTATTGAATATGTACTTTAGTTTAATTAAGTTTAATTTGAACAAATTTCTGGTAACGGTTTACTTTAACTTCACTACATTTGTAAGACAAATATCATACTTTTTACTTCACTACATTTCTGTCAAGGTCCTTGAGTAGAAAGTAATGTCAGTCAGGGGATGATTTTGGTTGCAGGGGTTGCATTTTGGTTGGAAAACCCGACGTCGGATTGATGTCAGGACCCGACGTCGGTTGCGTCAACATCCTACGTTGGAAAGACATTGGATTTCGGTTGGAAATGAAAGTCGGGTTGACATCAACCCGATTTTAATTTTCAACCACAATACAGCGTCTGTCCAACGTTGGAGATTAACGTCAATCTGATGTTGGATTCTGACATCAACCTGATTTTCACATCAGGTTGATGTCATTGGGTTGATGTCAGGATCAGGTTGATGTCATTCACATCAGGTTGAGGTCATCAACCTGATTTTAACATTGGGTTTGGTCTTCTAAATACAAATGTTGTCATTGTTTTGGAGCACACTATCTTATAGGCTAACATATTCATATACTAAAAGACAAAAAACTTTAAATAGGGCACTATTTGAGGGAATAGCCGTTTGGGTATCCAAAGCAATGTTTTAAGTGTGAAAATAATGCAAAATTAACATAGAAATTCAAATTATGTGACAAAAGATGTCCTTGAAACAATGAGGCCTTCACTTTAGGCTTTCATTTCACAATGAATTATATATTGTTGGGGATTTTTTTCCAGGTACAACAGTCAATGCACAGTTACACACACACACACACACAGTCTGGTTCATTTTCTTTGTGGGGACTCTCCATAGACGTAATGGTTTTTACACTGTACAAACTGTATGTTATGTCCCCTTACACTAACCTTACCCCTAAACGTTTGGTCCCCACAATGTAATATAAACCTGTACACACACACACACACTCATATATACTGCATATTCTACAGCTTCAGACATAAAGTCTTAACAATAACGAGAGTAGATTGAAATATATATTCGTGTATTCATTATTGTCACTATCATGTTTTACCAGGCTAATTTAAATCAGCTGTAAACTGTATCCACAAGATGGCTCTCTAACACCATTGGAATAATTAAGCTTATCTGTTGTTTTGACCCAATCATAATAATATCTTCATACTAATGCCCCACCCACAATTCTAATACATAATCACTTAAAAACGATTATAGTTATTTGAAAAATTATAATACAGACAAATCAGCACATCAGGATAAATGTGAGTCAGCTACAGTGCGAAGTGCACACGTCACCCATCATTCCCAGCCCACTGAAGCACTGGCTCACTGCTAAAACTCATCTTTGGGAGACTTGATCATTAGTGTGATGCTAGGATGAGAACATAAGGAAGGAGAACAGACCCACATACCATTTAAACAGATGGGCGTCTCAAAGGCACTTTATTTAGTTTTGGCCTGCCTCCATTTTGTTTGTTTGAAGTTACTGCCGAGCCACTGGAGCAGTCTTCTTGTAGACAGATATTGAATTAAGGCAAATATCACGACTTTGACTCATAATGAGCGGTGCTGAACAGATGTTACGGTACCTCCGCTGCTCAAGGCCATTCCCAGACATTTCATCTCTCTCTTCAAGACTGTTTGGTAAACTATTTCTCCCAGAGTCTGTTAATGAAAGTCACAATGGGGGGGAGAAGGGTGAACATGGGAAATCTGGGGCCTTGGAAGGGAGGAATGCATTCCTATTTTCTTGTTTTTATGTAAAACCACCATATTACTTCTACATTATTACAATTACAGAAATACTTGACATTTCACCTTACCTAAACTTTTAAGTTACTGGAGTAATGGCTGCTGAAAATGTAGCTTTGCCATCACAAGAATAAATTACATTTTAAAATATATAAAATGTAATTTCAGATTTTTTTATTTAAAATATTAATAGTACTTCACAGTATTACTATTTTTATTGTATGTTTGATCAAATAAGTGCAGCCTTTGTGAGCATAAGATACTTCTTTCAAACTATTGAACGGTATTGTACATTAAACAAATAAAAACAAATTGTCACCATTTTAAACACTCGAAAAGAGAAAATAAATCCACCACGCGCAAGCCCCTGTTCTTCCACCATAAATGGGGTAACAGTGTTGGGGAAAGTTACCTTTAAAAGTAATGCTTTACAATGCTAACAATGCTAACTTTTTCTCACCTGGGCTGGGCTGGGCTTGTACACACCAGAAGTGAAATGAACAAGCCTCAGGCTGAAGGAAATGCAAATTCACGGCTATACAGTACATTTTAAGTGCATGACTGTTAATGCATTTCTGGCCTTTAAAAAAAAAAAGGAGTTGATGCTGCGCTGCGTGTTTAATGTGTATTTAACTTCAAGTTGTATTTTCAGTCATCATTTTTTTTTTACTTTAAAAGTTGAACTGAAATTACGAGTAATAAAAAAGTAGTATTTTTACATCAAAATGAAAGTACTAAGTTTCAATAGTAGCCTAAAGCCTCATCATTTACTCACCGGTATGTCGTTCCAAACATGTATGCATGCGTAACACACAAAAAAAGTTATTTTGTAGAATGTTGGCAACCGAAATGTTTGACTTTTGACTTTTTTGTCCACACAAAGGAAGTCATTGGGAACTAAAATTGTTTCGTTACCAACATTCTTCAAAATATATATTTTTTGGTGGCCGTGTTACACAGAAGAAAGAAATGCATACAGGTTCGAAGCGACATAAGGGTGAGTATGTTTTATAAATCTTAGGAGCTGTTAACTGCGGACTGGTGGGCTTTTGAAGCAAGTTAAAAGATTTATTTCTTGACATAATATGACTGAACCCCTTTAGAAAAAAATCAGTCAAAGGGCAGTCTATGAAAAACACTTCCCACTGATTATTGAGGTCAACCAACTTGAAAAATTGGTTCTGTGATAGTTGAATGTATTAATTTATTCAATTATTTAATCATTATATGTACGGCTCCTTATGTGCTCAGAGTAGGGGGCATGCCCAGATATGTATTTGTGTGAATTATATTTTTTAGGCTGTACATATATGAGGCTCTCATGGCAAGAGCGATGGTCCTATAGCTGTCCCAGGCCACTGCTGTCACTGCAGTAACACATGATATGTAGAGTTGGCTCAAACACCAGTTACGCAACATTAATGAATTGGCCCAGGGCATAACAGAGACTGCTGCAGGACTGTTATAATCATCGTTGTTTCAACAGAACTTGATATGGTAACACTTTATTTTACAGTGTCCTTGTTATATTATGTTACATGTACTTACCATAGTAATAACAGTAAATTATGCATAATTACATGCAACTAACCCTCAACCAAACCCTAATCCTACCATAATCCTATAATAAGTACATGTAGTTGCTTAATATTACTCAGTACTTAAATATATAATTACACTGTAACAATGACACCTTAAAATAAAGTGTAACCCTTGATTCTGTTGATGTGTGTGGGTTGTGTAGTGTCTTTTTTACTGTAAATATATGTTCATTATACATCATAAACTGATGTCATTTTGTGTATTGGGTTTACCGTTCATTCTTGAATGACATTTGTATTGTGTACATGACATCTACCAATACACTGAATGTTGAAAACTGAGACGCTTATTTTGACATAAAAGTCTTTATTTAAATTTCACTTGGCAATCAGTGTCACGCGGTGGCTGTATACAAAGCACACGACGACTGAGAATCCAAAGAAACACTTTATTATAAAAGAAAACGAGCACGTGGGAGAGCACAGAGAAACACAACCACTCTTTCATAAAAATACAGGACAAAGAACTAAGGGGAACTCAGGGCTTATATGCAAACAGGGTAATCATGGTAGAAACAGAACAGGTGTGGGGAACTAATTAACAAACTAGTGGCGGGAAATGAGAACAACTGAAACAGGAACTAGAATTAAATGAAAACAAAGCATACATGTTACAATCAGAGTCATTAAAAAGTTTAATTGTTCAGAGTCATTGTTTTGTTTTTTGTTGTTTAAAATAAGCCAAGGCCCTTCCAGCATGCAGCAATCCAAAATCTATTTATTCACAGATACAAACACACCTTTGAACTGGAAAAGTGAGTCAAAGTTAACAAGATAATTCTGTCATCATTTACTCATCCTCAAGTTGTTCCAAACCTGCGTGAACTTATTTCTTCTGCTGAAGATTAAAGATGATATTTTGAAGATTATGGATAACCAAACAGTTGATGGATCCCATTATAGTGTTTTCCCCCTCTATTCTATTGAAGTCAATGAGGCCCATCAACTGTTTTGTTACCCATATTCTTCAAAATATCTTATATAGCTTAAGGGGGAGTAAATGATGAAAAAAATAAAAAAATTTGGGTGAACTATCCCTTTAAATATGTAATTTAGGCTATGTTCAGACTGCAGGCAAATCGTTTTTTTTTCTCTCAAATCAGATCATTTCAGGCAGACTCTAAACACTATTAATTGCGTGATCAAATAAAATTTGTGTGTCGATACATAACCAACTTCTCTGCATGGGTTGCTTTGGTAACGACGTAGGCGTATACACACGTGACGACATGTAGGAAAAACGTCTCGGTTACTGACGTAACCTCGGTTCCCTGAGATGAGGGAACGAGTGTTGCGTAAGCCTTAGCTTACGCTACGGGAAAGCCCCTTTTCTCGAGAAGATTGAAGCCAAAATTATCCTATAATTTTCATAATTTAAAACGCACTTGCTGCAGCAAGCAGACCTAAGCGAGACGGCTTAGCGCGCTTATTGGCTGCTCTGCGGCAACTGCTGCAACCTATGGAGAGGCAGCTGTGACGCATGAACCAATGAGGGCACTTCGCGCCCATCAAGGCCTGCCAAAATGAGCGTGGCTATAGCTATATAACCCGCGCCGACCATAGTTGCCTTGGTTTCATCGACTGAAGCGATACCGTATCGGAGCACAAGCACGGCAAGGTTACGCAACACTCGTTCCCTCATCTCAGGGAACCGAGGTTACGTTAGTAACCGAGACGTTCCCTTTCGAGAGTACTCTCGTGTTGCGTGTACGGGAACCCCGTGTAAAACGCTGTTTGTGCTCAATAAAACTTCCTCAGTCAGCGTCCCAGGGCAAGTGCCCGGGGCTCATAAGACGAGTAAGCTAACGTGAATGAATAATGCTTGATACATTATAGTACAGTCATGCCAGATCTAAGTCAGGCAAGTAACTGCAGCAGGTTGGAAACCTCTTCTAGGAACTTCTAGGTTGTAAAACCTGATAAATGTAGACGGAGAGGCCCAGCCTGCCGCCATACAGATAACCTGAAGTGAAATCCCACTGGACCAAGCCCAGGACGAGGCCATGCCTCTAGTAGAGTGAGCTCTGACGCCCAGGGGGCAACAGAGGCATAGGCCAATGAATTAGCGTCAACTATCCAAAGTGAAAGGCTCTGTTTGGTGGCAGCCAAACCTTTAGTGCGGCCACCAAAGGATACAAAGAGCTGTTCTGATTGTCTGAAACCAGCAGAACGCTCCACGTAAATCCTAAGAGCCCTAACAGGGCAGAGAACATTTGCGTCCCTCTCGTCATCAGATATAGGAAGAGCAGACAGGGAAATAACTTGCACTCTGAATGGAGTGGCAAGTATCTTAGGAACATAACCGTGTCTTGGTTTGAGGATGACCTTACAATCATTGGGCCCAAACTCAAGACAGGTAGCGCTCACGGAGAGCGCGTGCAGGTCACCTACATGCTTGACTGAGGCGAGAGCCATCAGGAAGACGGTTTTGAGTGAGAGATATTTCAGATCTACGGTCTGCATTGGTTCAAATGGGTCACCTTTCATGGCCTCTAGGACCGTGGAAAGGTCCCAGATGGGAACCGAGGGGGGTCGAGGGGGGTTTAACCTCCTAGCTCCCCTGAGGAAGCGGACGACTAGGTCGTTTCACCCCAGTGATTGACCAGACGCTGGCATTAGAAAAGCCGCTATGGCCGACACATATACTTTGAGCGTGGAGGGGGATCTACCCGCGTCCAAGAGCTCTTGGAGGAAGGAGAGTACCTCCGATACTCCACAGCATTGTGGTTCTATGTTCCGTGCTGAGCACCAGCTAGAGAACACTGACCATTTCAAGGCGTAAAGCCGCCTGGTAGAGGGCGCTCTAGTCTCTGTAATAGTGTTTAACACTCCTTCTGGGAGGTTAACAGTTACCTGTTGAGGGTCCATACATACAGGGCCCACAGCTCGGGGTGGGGATGCCAGAGCGCCCCCTTGGCCTGAGAGAGGAGGTCTTTCCTCACTGGGATCGGCCAAGGGGCTGTTCCCGGTAGCTGCATCAGCTCCGGGAACCATACTTGGTTCCTCCAAAGTGGAGCTACTAGGAGCACAGCACAGTTGCTCTCCCTGATTCGTTTGATAACCTGTGGTAACAACGAGATCGGTGGGAACGCATAGAACGGACGGCTGGGCCAGTCGTGGTCCAGCGCGTCCCTGCTCTTTGTGAAGTAAATTGGGCAATGAGCGTTGTCTTCTGAGGCGAAGAGGTCGACCTCTGCCCTGCTAAAAATGCTCCATACCAACTGAACCAACTGGGGGTGAAGGGACCATTCCTCTGGGGGAACGTTGCCCCATGATAACATGTCTGGACCCAGGTTCAGAGTGCCTGGTACGTGCGCCGCTCTCAGCGAGCGCAGATTGTGTTGAGCCCACACGAGAAGGCGTTTGGCCCTGGTGTACAGGCTCCGGGATCTGATGCCGCCTTGGCGGTTTATGTAGGACACCACCGCCATGTTGTCTGATCGGACTAAGACGTGGTGACCCCTCAAGTATGGGAGAAAAACTCCAGAGCTAACTCGACCGCTCTCATCTCTAGACAGTTTATGTGTAGGCATTTCTCCGGGCCTGACCAGAGGCCGGAAGCTGGCCTGCCCTCGTACAGGGCACCCCAACCGAGGTTGGAAGCATCTGTCGAGACTGCTTTTAGCTTTGAGACCGTCCCCATGTCGACGCCTGACTGGTACCAGTCGGCTGACTTCCAAGGTTCCAGGGCTTCGATACAGCCCTGGGTTACCCTGAGACGAAAGTGACCTGATGTCCGCGCACGAGACGGGACTCTGGGCTTTAGCCAGTTCTGGAGGGGGCGCATTTGTAGCAGACCCAGCTGAAGTACTGCTGAAGCCGATGCCATGCGGCCCAGAATCCTCTGAAACATTTTGAGAGGAGTGACGTCGCCAACTTTGAATGACGCCGCTAGGCGCTGGATGGAGAGCGCGCGCTGTGACGTAAGCCTTTTTTGGAACGAGAGGAACGGTTAGAGGAACAGTTTCGATTGCACCTTTTCTCAGCAGTTTCGCTATCTCAGGCCGAAGCTGGCTTCTTCAGTCCTGCAGTGCAGTGGCTTGTCCCGCTGAAGTGCTGTTTTCAACTGCGCGAGGCTTCTTCCAGAGTAAGCGAAGAGGATCATTCGCTGAAAGGAGATGAAATCAAGGCAACTATGGTCGGCGCGGGTTATATAGCTGTAGCCACGCTCATTTTGGCAGGCCGTGACGCATGAAGGGCGCGAAGTGCCCTCATTGGTTCCCTCACTCGTTCCCTCATCTCAGGGAACCGAGGTTACGTAAGTAACCGAGACGTTTTTCCTGCATGTCGTCACGTGTGTGTACGCCTACGTCGTTACAAAAGCAACCCATGCAGAGAAGTTGGTTATGTATCGACACACAAATCTTATTTGATCACGCAATTAATAGTGTTTAGAGTCTGCCTGAAATGATCTGATTTGAGAGAAAAAAAAAAACGATTTGCCTGCAGTCTGAACATAGCCTAAATTACATATTTAAAGGGATAGTTCACCCAAAAATTTAAATTTTGTCATCATTTACTCCCCCTTAAGCTATATAAGATATTTTGAAGAATATGGGTAACAAAACAGTTGATGGGCCTCATTGACTTCAATAGAATGGAGGGGGAAAACACTATAATGGGATCCATCAACTGTTTGGTTATCCATAATCTTCACAATATCATCTTTAATCTTCAGCAGAAGAAATAAGTTCACGCAGGTTTGGAACAACTTGAGGATGAGGAAATGATGACAGAATTATCTCGTTAACTTTGACTCACTTTTCCAAGCTAAGGCTTACGCAACACGAGAGTACTCTCGAAAGGGAACAGAGGTGCATCATCTCATTCTCCAAATAAGCAAGTGCAGAAATCCTCCGTCACACAGGAAAATACCGGGGGAACAGATTTGGGAGGGAAAATGATTTCATGTGTTCCTTTTTTTTTTGGTCCAGACTTTCAAAAACCTATCTGGATTAAATCTGGACATGCAAAAAATGTTTGCTATCAGTCTGAACATAGCCTTAGAGATAATTAAACAGAGACTAAATATGCTAAGCATTTTATTTTATTTTATTTATTCTCAAAGATTTCTGTCTTTAGATATTAACTAAGAGCGAAAAGAACCAACTGAATTTTACTGAGCATATTAAAGAGATCTCAGTTGATCTGAGGCATGCAGACACCAAGAAACAAGACCAACAGGCTTCACACTGCAGGAAATCCAAACAAAGCATGAACAGGAATTTTGCTTTTCAGCCTGTCAGATTCCATTCACTGTCCCACAAGATTCTACACGATATCAAAACCTGTGAAATGGAAACGTAATTGTGTAACCCCAATATAATTAGACTTGTGAAACACTCAACTGAATATCTTGCAGTGAACTACTAGCTTGGCCTCAGATAACACAATCACCGGCCACCCCCAGTCCGTTCACTGACGTCGATGTGTATTGCACACAAACGAAGTAGGCTTTCTCGATTTGAAAACTTATGGAGAGAATATAGGTGTTTTTTATCAGGCAACCTGGAAATGAAGTGTAGGCCTACATAATATAGGCCTACATGATATAGGCCTAGGCCAAACAAACTTACAAGCTCTACTGATGATAATTAACATGCTTTTAAAGAAATATTTTTTGACATAAAACATAAAATAAACAGCTATGCAATGTTAAGGAAGCACAAAAAAGCAAAAAATATTTTTTTTGACTTTGACATCATGTAGATGTAGATTCCACTCTTCACCACAGTGGTAACTACCATAAGTCCCCTACAGATGCCCCAACACCCGTGAGGAGACGACTCGAAGCCCGTGAAGAGACGACTCGAAGCCCGTGAAGAGACGACTCGACGCCCGTGAAGAGACGACTCGACGCTGGCGATATGTTTATGCCCTAAATCAATACATGATTAACTAACTGTATTTCTCTATGTACATTTCTGAAATGCACTTTCTGTAAAGCTGCTTTGAAACAATATGTATTGTGAAAAGCGCTATACAAATAAATTTGAATTGAATTGAATTGAATAAGTCAAAACAACATAACTCCACTCTCTTTTAACATCAAAAAGCTGAACTTTTAACATGACACCGAATCTTATTTTAAACACGCCAATTATTCGCGAGACGCTGAAAAACGCAGTGCAAAAAGTAAAAAAGAAAATAATAACATAAAATATCATCTGTACTTGGAACTAATGCATTATTAGTACTGGAAATGATGTTGTTCCAATGTAAATTAAATAGATGTATCCAAACATTGACAAATTGTACTGGATTAACTCATGTTAATTTAAAAGTAGGGGAAAAAATCTGCAAGTGTGTTTGCCTGTCTATCCAGAGCTCTCCTTTATCTTTACCCTGCTGAACTGCAGCCAGGCCTTTCACTTTGGCATCTGTTAGAGAGACACAGATAAGGGCCAAAAACCTCCCCCTTTCCCACACATCAAATTAGAAAAAAAATCTATGTAGTTCAAGGCCACCTCACTGGCACGACTCAAACTAATCCACTCTCATTGCTTTATAACTGCAGCCACAGCTTCCGGTCATGATCAAGACTACGTGCTGACTGTTGTCCAGTATATCCCCATTAATTAACCTTACAAACACAGTTTTGGAGTGACAATATTGTAAGCAAGAACCGTTCATTTATGTATTTTATGAAAATGATGCCTATAGCTGTGTAAAAATACCCTTGTAAAAGACAAGTACACTTTAGCATACTTTTAAAAAGAGTACTTAATAAGGAAATAATATACTTGAAAAGAATATACTGCAAAATGACTTCATGTTTTCGGACATGTTATTTGAAATTATATGTATTAGTTTAGAATTATATTAGGCTAAGTGCAATTAGCTGAACTTTAGAGTGCTTTTTTTTATAAGTATTGTATCTATTATGTAATTTTATAATTACTTATATTTGTCTTGAAATATGATAAAAGTGCTAAATAATGACAAGCATTTATGGTAAAGTAAAAAATACTTTAAAGGCCTCTTTAAAACTTGTATGTCAAGTAGGCTATCTCAGTATTTTTGTATAAACATTTGTAATGCAATGTTAGACGTCGCTCTAGATTTGGCAGCACAGTACTACTGTAAAAACCTACAATAAATAGACTACCACATTTCTACATTACAGTAAAATACAATTTAAAATATATTAACTTTAAATATAATATCAAATAACAGTACAGTTAAAATTATAATCAAGTACTTGTGCTCTAGTATGTTAGTCAATGCATCAAAATAAGTGCACTTCATTAAAGCACAAAAAAAGAATAGCAAAACAAAATTATTTTACTTTTGAACTTTTAATTAGACATTATTAAACACACTTTTTAAAAGTGCACTTAAGTGTGTTAACTTATTTCAGTATATATACACTTTTAAGATTTGAAGTGCACTATACGTGTACATTTAATACAATTAAGCGCACTTCTTTTTCACAAGGATTGCACTGCTTTGGAAACAAAACATTTCCAGCCCTTCACACAGAATGCCTATATTATTGTGTACATGTATCAATCAAATCAAGTCATGCCTTAAATTCCAGTCCTTCTATTCATTCAGAACTTTGATACTTGAATCAAATAATGAACTTTGACGTTTAAAAGGGTTGGCATTACATAGGGCAAACCACGTAGCTGCATTACTCATAATTAAGTTATTTATGGGTTTGGACGGTTTCAGGCACTCCTCTAAAATCTAACTGAATTCTGTTCCTGTGTGTCATCTTTTTTTTGTGTGTGGTTCTACACAGCAACACCTAGATGTTCACCGTTATCAAAGGACTGGCAATCTGAAACTTTGCAGATAATCATCTAGAAAATGAAAACCTCTGAAAACAGGCTAAACCTGCTTTCTGATCAAAAACTGAGATACATACCTGTGTAAATTTATCGGTGTATGAATCTGAAAAACATTGTTTGACTTTCCATATTTTTGCCATCCATTATTAAAGACCCCCTATGGTGAAAATCAAGTTTTAAATGTTGTTTATGTCTATGTGGTGTTTTTAGTATGCTTTAAGGCAAACCGTGGGCAAATTCATCAGCCATTGCTGAGTATTTTCTCCCTAAAACTGCAGTGTACCAAAGACTCATTAACACGGTTTGAACCCGCTCCTGTTTCCTACCATCACAAACATTAAACCAATCCCGTCAACTTGTGGAAAGCGGCTTTCCTCCAAAGCATGTCATGATAAGTCTACCATTTGTAAATCCACTTCACCAGCTAATTACTCTTCGACAGCGATGCCATAGAAATATACAGAGCAATTACAAAAACGGAAGTTCAAAGACAAAATTCTAAAGATCTTTAGAATATTGTCTTTGAACTTCTGTTTTTGCGGTCGCTCTGTATATTTCTATGGCATTGCTGTCCAGGAGTAATTATCTGGTGGTGAAGTGGATTTACTTAATGTAAAGTTAACGAAAGTTATCATGAGGATTGTAATGTTTAAAGCAGATGTCTTAACAAATGTCAGTAGACCGGGAAGATTTTAAATGCACAAGATCGCTATGAAAAGACACACCAGAAGACAAAAGACAACGAGTGCAGCGCTGAAAAGGGGCGGGGCTACATAAGGTAGATAGAGTGGTACATAGAGTGGTGCAGGTATGACATCACTTTGTAGGCCAAAATGCAGAAGCGATTTAGCATTTTAGCACTTCCGATTCCATCGTCCCGAAGTCAATTGGTTTTTTGAATGGGTTAAATGGCTGAAATAAGGTCTGTGGTTAACACAAGACACTTTCACTTTTTATTCTACAACATAAAATACATCAGTATTACCCCACTCGTGATTTTTTAAAAGCTTTTACATGTCTTGAAAAAGGAGGTTGCTAACAAGTGGTAAATGAGACTATAGGCTGTCGAGGAGATTAAACGCCATCACGCCGAACAGGTAAACTCAGTCTGCTTTTAAAGCCTCATTATACTCATAACTGTGCTCTTATAAACTAGTCTAACTCAAACATTCACGGAAAATGTTTTTACTAGATAAAAAGTAAACTGAAAGAGTTGTCGGAAGCTTAGCGATGGTGACGTTGAAGTCGAGTGACCATGGTGTAGTTCGTTTATAGTCTACCTTTAGCTTTTTACTTCTTTATGACTGCATTTTTAGGCTTCAAAATTCATAAAAGTTGTGTTCATCTGTGAAAATGATCTTGATGGACAAAATGTGTAAGTATCACAATCTTTTGTTGATAAGTTTGTTTTTAGTGATAATCCAAAAGCCTATGGGAAAATCCTATTGGGTTTTTGTCGAGGGAACCAGTGTGATGCTAATTGCTGGTTGGCCTACAAAGTCAGGTCATACCTGCACCACTCTACATAGATGATTCATTAGCCGTCCGCCATATTGGAACGGTTAATGCCGGTCCCTGAATGCTCCAGAGCAAGTTGACTGAGCGTCTGCAATCGTAGTTAGACGAATATCTGTATATCTGCAATAGACTTCAGCAGATGATTTTGCTAAACTAACACAATATGAGACGAAAGTGTCAGCTAACAAGTCATTAAAAAGAAATCATAGTAAAAGTAGGCTAAACAAAATTAAAAAGTAGCCTACCATAGTAAAAACCTGTAGAATATTGAGTTAATACATAAAAAAACACAAACCAAAACATTCTCACCTATGAAAGGTTGTCCAATTTCTTCGAGAATTTAAATCTAGGCGGTTTCACAGCCGTTGATTCTTACTGTGAGTGACGACACACTGACCGTTCCAAGATGGCGTGCGTGCCGATTTGTCTGTACCATGGGTCTGTACCATAGACTGTAAAAAATAGGTCTGTACCATAGACTGTAAAGCCAAGGTCTGTACCATAGACTGTAAAAAATAGGTCTGTACCATAGACTGTAAAGGTCTGTACCATAGACTGTAAAAAATAGGTCTGTACCCATAAATGCGCTGTGAATTCCCGCGTTCTGCCAGAAGATGGCGCCCGCAGCAGAATCATCATCCATACATATCCATAGAGTTCAAGATAAAATGTGTTCATTACTACTGGAGCTGCCATTTTGTTACGTTTCAAATTATTGTTATACAGCAAGCACAAACTGTCCAAAACGGCCCCAGCCATATTATTACTCCCTAGTATAGTAAGGTTTAGGCGTGGGTGTGTGGTTCCTGACTTCAACGAGGGGGTTAATCATTTGGCAGGGAGTCGAAATTCGGCACAACACCTGTGCACTCAGTGTCCGAATTCACTCACTCGTTTTCATTCACTCCTTCAAGTGGAACAGGCCTATTATATATTGTAGGGAATAGTGAAGGAGGGTATAGAGGTCGATTTCGAACACAGCTCATGTTTGTCTAACATTAGATACATAACATTATTAGCTGTTTGATAACGAATTCAAGCCAAAGGCTAATCAAAATTCGCTCGTCCCTCTTCTTCCTCTGAATCAGTTTCTGGTTCAAACATATATTATTTAAAACAACATCATTTGGTATTGTGTAACGTTTACTACAGTTGACTGAGTCGGATCAGGCAGTCTGAACTGGTGGTGTGATTGAATGGAGGCGGAGACAAATTTGCATATTCATGATGGATCCTAACTGAAGCCTAGGTGTAGTAGTTACATTCAAGCTATTTTAAGGCATAAAGAAATTACATTTAATATGTCATTTTGATTATCAAAGGTTAATCAAATAGACTTTTAAGGGAGTTTTAAGGGATAAATTATTGATTGCATAATTTTTCCATATTTATAATTCTCATCAGTAAATCAAGATTTGGAACATGATCAGAAAAAACGGGCATCACCTAATTTCATTCCAGTTTAATTCAACTTTTGTGAGATTAGGGGCAGGGATGAGAAAAAGAAAAGAACATGACAATAAAATACATTTTCAACTCTTTATTCACAGTAATATGCGAAGCATGAATAAGTACATTACATTCTGTTGAATGGTTTCACATCTTACATCTTTTGGAAGCAGAAGTGTAAATAATTTTTCTTTTTCTATTCCTAATTTTTCATATATAATTAGAGAGAACAAGCATCGCAGGCTTGATATTGATGTTAACAGATGGATAAGTTAGTAAAGCTGGTCTAAACACCTGATTTTAAAATACAAAGATTCATATTCCTCTTGGAATTACTAATTTATTAATTTTTTTTTTTTACATTCAACACTATACTTCCACTTTTTCCTTTATGGTTAATGATGTTCCAAAAATCGGTATAGATTAATAGAGACCAGATATATAGGAACATGTAAATAAATATTAACATATTTTTATTTTATATGGTTTAAGATATGTGGAAACAAATCAACTGATCGCCAGTATAGTACAGTAAAAAATGGTCAAGAGGTCCACTGACATTATTTCAGTCAGGACAGAGAACACTTTCTTATTAAGAAAAATACATCTTCCATTGCAGAAAAATAATAGAAAAATTACATTTGCAAGTACTAAAACTTTTTCACAAAACTGCTCGAGAAAGTGCCTTGAACACGACCGTTAGTAAAAAGCCAGACTGCCTTAATAATGTATAACTATACTCACATTTTAAACATATAAAAAACGTAATTTAGGGTTATACAGAGTAAAATGAAAAACATTAAGTGCATTATGTAAATATTGTTTAGTTGTAAAGCTATTTTATAGCATAAAATAATTTTACAAGAATAAACTTTCACAAACTTTCACTTCTGTTTTCAATGGAAAACTATATTTGAACCAAATGTTATAAAACATGTTTTTTTTCTTTCTAGGAATAGATTGGATAGATTACGTTTTATATTCATATCTAAGTTATCAATTTAATTTCAAATCAGATACAAGCGGGAGAATTCTCATATTGGACACTTTTTCTTATAAAATACACAAGCACCTCTAATAAGAGGTGAATGAGATCACTGTGATCAAAACCATAAAGTTTTACACCATTAAGACAGATTTTCATTCATACCATCTCCTCCTAAGGAGAAACACAGACGGTACGGTCCCACAGGTATTTCACTTCACATCATGCGGATCTACTAGAAACAGAAATGAAAATGATCTGCTAGAAGTTCAAGTAGAAAAGAGGTAAATCATACAGTAAAAATGGTTACATAATATGGAAACCGAGAACTTGGAAACACAATACTGAATCGTCAGAACAACTGTGTCAACATAGTTTGGTCTGTTGTACAATTTTCTGGTAACAGGTCCAGTTTTTGAACCTTACTCTTTCACAGCACACATTCTACCACCGGTTGTATAGATAACATTACAGCAAATGACTAGGTGATAAGAAATACCGCAAGGTTTAAGTTAGTATGAAGAACTTTCCACGCACCATTCTTTGACTTATGAATCAAATCACAGCTGCGTAAAATATTTTGCACTCTGACCTACAATCTTTTTTTTTTTCTGGCACGTGACCTTGTTATTGTCTTCTATTTTTCTCTCGAACGGTCTAGAAGCTCAATCTGATGTGTTAAATGTCAGAAGCTTAAAGTTGTAAACACCGAGAAGCAGCATATGGAATACTCAATGCACAGAGCCTTTTCGTTTGTTTGATTGTTTGTTTTAAATATGTATGTTGCACTGATTTTGGTCTATGCAGCACAGCTGAATCACTCAGAGCATCCTCTTTCAAACACATTTGAAATGTGCTCCGCTCTTTTCCTGACACCATATGAGCGGTTGTTCCCTCTTCCTTCGCTCCGTTGGGAAATGATGAATTTTTCCTTTAAACCCTGAGCTTCCTTTTCAGCTCAAAGTATGCATCAAACCTGGTCATGGCGTATTCCTGTAGAAGAAAATAAGTCTGTTACTATTAAACTATTAGCAGTTTTTAACATTTAAATGATACATAGTAATAACAAATCAGTTCTACAAGGTCTCAGTGTCCTTTTGTTTATAAAAAGTAACTTGAACTTGACCCCATTTATTATTTATTGTTATTTAAGACTCATTGTAAATCATTAATTTTATGCTTTCATTGTTTTACATTTGTTCAATAAAGTTGTTTTAAAAAATTACACAAATTATATAACATTGTATACAAAAAACATGGCTGTGGCACACACCCAATAGGTTTACAGTCATGTTAGCCTGACCTCACAAATATTTGTGTACTGTCCTAAGGTTATCAGGCAGCGCAAATATCGCAATTACTGTATCTTTTCATATCTCCAGTGATAAAACTCCTGGCTTACCTAAGAGCTACACCGTGTATAATGGAATATACTCTCTGGTTCATGATTAGCAATAACTCAACACATGCACACACAAAGACTTGACAGCTTTCCTACAATAACTCACCATGTACCCAAACTCAATAGTTGATATTTTGGCCTGGATCATGGACCACAATCCCCAGAAGAAGTGGGAGGCCAGAGCAAACCTAAATGAGAGAGCATTGAGTTCAGAGAGTACAGATTGAAAGAACATTTGGTGAATCACTGCTGGACTTGGTCCAAACCTCTTTTTACAATACTCATAGTAGTACAGTAAGAGGCCTCTGAGGGATAGCCTTGTTACTTTTTTTCTTTTGATTCATTGGGCCTCATTTCAAAATCAACAAGTACAAGAATGTTGCATAATCATCTATACAATTACAATTTGATGGCAAAATGTGTGTAAAACTGCCTAAGTAAGACACATCTGAGGTAGGTATTTCACCTGTTAACCTCCACTAGCATATCTTCTATGTGTTTCAGCTGGTCCTCTTCACTCAAGTTTTCAAATCCAGTATTAGATTCCAACAGATAACTCCGAAAGAAAAGCATCTGAGAAAAACGAAATGAAATGTAGTCATTTTCATGGTAAATAGAGTCATAGATTTAAGAACAGAAGAAAAAAAAAGACATTTTACAAACCTGCTGTGCTTTGGTTGGGTAATTTTTGGTGTTGGCTGTGAAAAATGGAAACTTGTCATAGGTGTAGTCATAAGTCCACTCACAGAAGAAATTTCCAATGTCAAATCCTCTGTGGGAGAAAGAGAGGAGATCATTACCCCCATCAACAACATTTGTTACTGTGATAATGCATAATACACAAGTCCTGATCATTAAGAGTTCATTGGTAACTGTGGAGGAGGTTTTGTTTGGTAGTTTCTCACATTCATGAGAATATCATGGTATTTGGAAACTGTTCTGATCGGCTTCAATAAATAATGAATAAATCAGTTTTGAAGGGCATCGAGCAAAGTGTAAGGCTGATCCCAGTACAATATTAAATGTATTCCTGACTACAAATGCCAAATACTGGCATGCTGATCCAACAACCTCCTCAAAAATAGTGTTAAACATATTTAATTGATAAGTCAACACTTTACATTTAAAAGCCCAAAAAATGCAATGTGTAAAATCTTTTTTCCAATTTTCCACAAAACTTTTAGCACATACTTGTGGTCCCCTGGTGGTCCCCAGACCTTAGTTGTAAAACTCCTGGTCTAAAATATTGTGCAACTGAAGTGCAACATTTAACGTTAATGTTTTCCTATTGCTGTTTGGCAAGATGATAATAACTATCTAGATTAGTCATGAAACTCTAGATGCTGCGGACTGATAGGTCCTTCACATGCAATCTACAAGCAATGCAGTCATGCACTACATGACACAAGCTGATTGGCCCCTGCTGATTTTGCAGCCAGTGAGATTGCCTGCTCAACATTTAAATAGTCTGAATCCGTGTTCGCTGTAAGCTGGTCATGCAGCGTGTAATCAAAGTTCCTCTGAAACCCTCCACCTCCCCCAGCTCCACCTGCCTAGATTTGCGACGGGATTTATGTATGTCTGTTCATGCAGCGGCAGCAGCATCTGTGTATCTATTTGCAGTAGCAAGTCCATACTTGCTCTGCAGCAGCAGCAAGCGTAGAAGATATAGTTTACCAAAATACATTAACATTGTCAAATCCATTAACATGCTAACACCGTTCTGAAAGTTGTCGTGATTGAAATCGTATTATGATCCAGGTAACTAGTACTCTTCCAGATTTGAGCAAAGCCACAAAAAAAGGGAAAGAGGGAAAACATGACTCCTAATTTGACTACACAAACTGAAGGAGATTCATTTGTAAGAAAGACTGTGCAGCTCTTTGTGAAGAGGCTCACAGCTGCTGTGGAAACTAAACAAAGCACACATTTCTGTGGCTGTGAAGCCAGGCTTAATTTCCTACTGCTTTGCTGAACAAACACTGTCAATGGGCCTAACCATGAGTCACTTATGCTGTAGGGGACCACATTTGATGGCAAGATGGGAAAACAAACAAAACATGTCTTGACCCATGCCATCCACCACTAGAACAGTGATCTTGCCAATATAGGACCCTTTTCGAATAAGACTATGGTACTAAAAGAACGTGTTACAGTTTAGAGCAGTTTAGAGGATTGCCTCAGTGAGGCCCGTGTTTGAGCACGTGCAAGAATGCAAGTACCCTAGCAACTGTGTTTTGCCAGAGCCTTCAACGTCTGGAGGTCCCTTCTCAGAAATGGGGCACCCTAAGCATTCCAAGCTTATCAGAAACAACTGAGTGGTCTTGAATAACAAAGAAAAACAGCCAGTTCTTTAAATCAGCTCCAAAGATGTCAGAGGTCAGGTAAAATATCAAAACTTAATTCCAATCAAACATACGGTTGTTACAAAAACAAATTGGAATTTAGCTGCATGTGCTACTTCTGATGAAGCACGTGAGGAATCATGTGTGGGGTGAATGCAACTACGAGCATTACAGACCTGTAGTTGTAGCTGCTGTATTCAAAGTCGATCAGCATGAGCCTATGTCTGTCTGCTTTCTCACGGCCACTTAGGAGCAAGATGTTTCCTGTTGAAAACATGCCAGTACTCTTAAAACTATTTTTATCAAACATTGAAAAGTAACTACAGTACATTTTTAGAAACAATAGCGAATAATCACAGTAAACCTGTCTAACCTTCTTGCAAGTCATTGTGGCAGAAAACAACAGGAGAGGGAGTAGATTCTAGTAGACACCTGTGTTCACAAACAGCCGATTAAGTAAGCATGCAAAAACGTCAATAATGCACACCTTTTACTTGTCAATACATTATCTTGCTATCAGTCACTCTCAAATCTCTTAAAGTGTGAACAGTTTCCAGTGCAAGTGTATGACGAGAAGATAATTCCTCTAAAATAGAAGTGAAATCACAGCTGTACTGAATAATCTAGATAATAAAGATCTTACTTGAGACTGTCCATCTCTTGAGGCAAGTTGAAGCTCAAAAGGCGGGTGAAATTCCGCAGATGGTGTTCCCTGGTGAAGGTGAGCTGGAGCACTTGATCCATGTACCTGTGCAGATAACGCAAGTACAAAAAGATTGCAGTGGTGACCATCAACAAAAATATTCAATGTTTGCAAGCAAAAACACATATTACATATAGTAATAGGATGACTGGGGATTAAAAGACAATTAATATTCAGTAATATTACTGATTTAACGGCACTGACACTATCGGATGAGAAAATTTAGCTTAATCAAGCTTAATAATGGCACTATTGCCTTCTGTAGAGCTTATTTGCTTATAGCTAAACTGAACTCAATTGATTAACTTTGACATTTGACACTGAACTAAATTGAGCTGAATAATAATCTTCTGTAGAGCTGCTTTAATTGATACATTTTACAAAATTAACACTGTTATTTTCCAGTTTATTAATGTGAAGCTGCTTTGAAACAATTTGTATTGTATGAAGCGCTATATACATAAATGTAACTGTATATGATTAGGTGATAAATGCTGTTTAGGTCCCAGTGGATATACTAAAGATTATTGGGTTTTCCAGAAAACATGAAACAGAAAGCAAAAGTTTTTGTTTCACCTTTTTCTTGGTTTCATTATTTTTTTTTTACAATTTACTTCCAGGACTTGGTTAACATAAATCATATTTTTATATTTTATGAATAATTTTGTCTGTTGAGATTTAGTCTGAATTTCGCTAGAATAAAGCTAAATCCGGTCAACATCCTGACAGTAAGGAGGATGTAGTTCCTTACCCACCATGAACAATGGTAAGAATTTAAAACAAACTGTACGAATTGCAACGTTTTTATTATCACGCACTTGTCCATTGTGCCAAACAGCCACTTTGGCTCCTTGTTGAAGGGCATTCTCATTCCATGAAACCTGGCGATCTTTTCAGCAATCTCAGCGCATATACCAGGGACACTCAGCTCATCTGTGGACAGTTTTCGACTCTGCAGACAAACATACTGCAATGTCAGTTTGCGTTTTGCTGACTAAAACAAAAACAAGTACAAAGTAAAAAGGTAAAACACAAGAAGTCCCACACAAGTTACTGTGTATTTAAAAGCCTGGAACGTCTTTCAGAGCAATGGAAAATGTGACACAGGCGCATTTGCCAAGAATGTCATGTGGTTTATCTTACAATTCAATTAGCAAGAAAAGGATTCATAACTATTAGTGTCAAATCAAGTTGTGTACTGTGTTTCACATCCAGATTGTCTGATTACTTATCATAAGAGCAAACTTTAAGACTCACTGGGACAAACTGTTCCAGTCTTCCCTGTGGAAAGATGCCATAGAGCTTGGGCCCAAGCTCCCTCTCGGCCAGGATAGCAAACATCACACTCTCCAGTACCATGGCATCAGCTCCCTGCAAACACAAAAACATACGGATACAGTTCGGACACTAGCTGAATCAATCTCAAAGATGTAAAAAAAACACTTCAAAACTTGCTTAGTTTAGCTTGATTGGATCTTCAATCCCTGAAAGAGGAGTTCAGCTTAAAGCTGCAGTCCGTAGTTTTTCCTCTTTGTCGCCATCTCTGTTCGAAATCTGCAATTGCAGTTATTCGCGGAATTGTCAACTTTATGTGGGTTGTGCCTCGGCAAGGCACAGCGAGGATGAATCCAATGTTTTGAGGAGAATGTGCGGCTGTCAGTCACCGTGCCGGTGTGGGTACTGTCAATCACAGATTCTACTTTTTGGAAGTATGACCAACATAAGAATTTTCATCTGAACGAGTAACATCCACTTTTGTTCTGACCAACTAAGGGGAAAAAAGCATTGCAGTAAATCGCGCTGATTAAATCTAACGATTGCTTATCATATCACGTCAAACCATGCAAATTATACTTTGTTCTCAAATTGTTAATGTTACATTTAATGCCCTTCCGATATTTATCCTTGTTTTCGCATGGGCCCGGTTGCAGTCTATTTTTTTCTGTAGCCGCATCGAAGTCCGAAGTCTTTTGCGTTTTACAACGGGTGAATCTCCAGTTGTCACTGGTGATTGTCGTTTGAACCTTTCTGGATCCGCCATCGAATTGATGAGTTTAATTATATCAAGTGCTGTGAGAAAAGGCTATAAATCTCCACATCCAACATCCTCACACGCAACATAGCCAACTAGCCTAGACTCCTTCTTTATGTGTACAGATGTGACGTAATGACGCAAAGACATGCTCGAATTTCCCGCGGAAATCCACCAGTACCACTGGAATTAAAAACATTATTACAAGCTTACCGTTTTGAATCGAGCGAAGGCAAGCAGATAGTTTTGAACACTGGCTGGTTATGTACTTGATCAAACATTTATTTGGGATAATTTTTAACCCAAAAAAGTTACGGACTGCAGCTTCAAGTTAAAGATCTTAATTCAAAACTGTGATTCTAGTAAGGACAAGGAATTCTGCACTGAAATAAATGTTGTCTACAAGCCAGTCATTTTCTAACTGCGGTGATTGTCAGAAGCAAATTCAATGGCAGTGCTGGAGCAAAGTGAGTTAAATGAGGAAAAAAACAAGAGAGGCAATTGTGCTGAGCAAGGCAGAACTTGCCAAACATCCCAGTCATTAATTGTGGCTGCTTAACTAGCAATGACATTAAGCTTGTTTTTTTGGACAAGGCTTTGCCAAGTGTTAATACACAGAACCGAAAGAGCTGCCTTCCTATGTGGGGAAAGTACTTACGTAAGGTATTTCGATTTTTAAACGTTTTATACTTCTGATTTTATTCTTTCTTTTCTATTAAAGATCATCTAAAATTAGATGAAGAGATGAATATATTTACTAGTTATAAGCAATTGAGTGCTGTACTTTGAACTAATCCCATAGGAAGTCACCTAAACATCTGGTAGGGCAAACATTTGAAATTGCAAACATGAATGATTTAAATGTTTGGGAATTTCTTGAGTATTCACTGTAACCACAGATGTATTTGTCTCATGACAATGTAATGCAAAAGTTTTGACCTCAGATAGTCACACCTATATGATAAAAGTAAAAGCAAATAGAAAAAAAAAATTGAATATAAACAAAGTGAATCAGAACTGGGCTGTCAATCTCCAAAATGGAGGAACAGACCAAAATTTAAGCTGTTATTCAGTGAAAGTCTTTCCCTACAGTGAGCAGTTAACCACAGTGAGAACTGGATCAGTGCGATTCATGAACTGGATCAGTTGATTAATTCATTGAAAAGATCAATACAGATTTGATATTTTTGTGTTCCCTGTACGAAAGGAAGTCAGGTTTGGCGCAACAAGAGGGTAAACAAATGATGACTTCTAATTTGGATGTCGTGAAGCAATATGGGTTGGAGATGTGTGTTGGGTTGCTCAAACGCTCAAGTTTTATTCCGTTTTCAGAATGAAATGGCTAGAATTTATTCACACTTCTAACGTTACTATTGAATCCAATGTATCAGCGCTCGGATTAGTTTCCATGGTGCTGTCAAGTACGACTCGCAGTCTGTGAGGTAAACTAAATGCTATTGGCTATTTGAAAAGGTGGAGGAGCCATTCAATATGTCCAACCTTAGCTTCCAGTTTCAGTGGAAATTACGTCAACGCATCATACAAAGCTGCGCGTTTCAAGGCACTTCAGTGGGCCTTTAAGATCACAGTCAATACTTTGGCTAACCATCGTAAATATTGTTATTATGAATTTTGAGCATGTCAATGTCATTTTTACAAGTGGGAAACTCGCAATTCCAAATGATGTACGAGTTGTGAAGTTGGAAAAGCCATATCCATTTGAAACATGCTGGAAACACTGATCTATAATAGACAATATAATATCTGTATGTTAATCTATATAGAGAGTGGAAAGCAAGTCTGTAGCGAATGGTGTTAATCATTCAAATTTCATGGTTTGCTTCACATTTAGTTGGGATACCATGAATAAATAAGTTGTTCAAATTCAGATGTAGTTATTTTGGTTTATTGTTATGTTTCCAACTTGAATGTGAAATGTTCCAACAAATGCCTACTTGGAGGAACGAGTTTCACAGGTGCATTTGAAGGCAGCATTAAGCACAGATGGCAATGGTTTTCCTGTATTCAGTGTCCTATAAAACACGTTGCTAAATCTTCTGCTAAGTATAATCAAAACAACCAAACATTTCAATGTGAATAATAATGAAATCACTACAGCTTCTTGCTTAGAAAATAACCCTGACAAAAATATCTTCAAATGCTAAACTCAATTAAGATAATCATCATGCCATAGTTTCTATACCGCATGCAAGGACAGCACACATGAAAACTCAGTTACTAAGTCAAATAATGCATTAGTCTTGAGTATTTATCTAGCACAATTTAATGAGGTCAGGTAAAAGCACTGCACACACTTGCGCAACAAACCTGCTGAGGGAATATCAACTGATCTGCAGGGGTTTTTTTTTTAAACATCCGGTTCTCTCAGAAATTAAACAGGATACTATTGGAGGACAATTCTAACGGGAAAAACGTGGAAGGAAACTAAACTTCCTCAAAGGATACTTTGGAAGCACCATCTCTGGCTTGGAAGCATGAATGATTGAGAGAATCAAAGAGTTTTCTAATTCTTCTAATCATATTTCACATACAACGCAACAATGCAACACTATGACTCATGCTCTATGTCCAAATTTGTTCTAGGTTTGGTCTGCTACCAAGTCAGTCAAAGTTAACAGACAGCACATTTACATGAAAATGCCACCTGCGAAACAGGTTTTGCAGAGGTTTCCTAGAACTACAAGGTGATATGATTCATGGCTGGTGAAATTTTGCCCTGAAGGGCCAGATCTGCAGAATATAGGTCCAACCTTAATCATAATAATTTGTTAACAAACAAGTATTCATTACTTCAATGAGCTCATTGAATGTTTCTGTCTTAAACTAAGCGCTATACAAATAATGTGAATTGAATTGAATTAATCAAACACACCTGATCAAGCTAATGAAGGGCTGTTTCCGAAACCGAAATAAATAGGGCACTATTTGAGGGGACAGCCATTTGTAGTGGTGTCCAAAACAATAGTGGACGTTATGAAGTGCACTCATTCAATCCCATATGTACAACTGATGTACACTCAACGGTTAGAGAATACCCATAATGCCCTATAAGGCACATGTCAAATGAATTCCCGCCAGATGGCGCCCGCAGCTGAATCATCCATCCATCGATTTTCCAAACCACTGGTCCAATATGGGTGCAGCGTAATAGGTATCAAATTGTTTAATTAAGGTTTATATATTTGCTAGTTTCCATGACAGAGTTCAAGTTAAATCTTTATATTACTACTGAAGCTGCCAGTTTGCTAAGTTTCAAATGATTATTAAACAGCAAGCACAAACTATGCAAAAGCGGCAGCCCTTCCGACACTCTCAAGTGTGCAAATTCACTCACTTGTTTTCATTCACAAAGAGCGTTTTGAACCGCAAAAATATATCCCGATTAATGCAGACGTAGCCAAAATGGGATACATCTATGCTGCTGCCTTCAAAAATTGGTTACTTGCCTTGCCTTCCTACCTTATTACACTGCCAGCAAAGCTTGCATTTTTCAGGTTTCGAACATAGTCTCTCTCTCCCTCCCTACCCTTTTATCTGACTAAGAAATGGCCATGTGACTGCTGAGCAGCTGCTTGGGTTTTTCCAGTGCCTGTTAATACACAAGGCATAATCACTGGATAACTGAAGCAGATCAGTTCACACCAGCACAAGGACAGTATCTGCATGCAGGTGTTATGAACGGCCAGTGAGGGAAAGTCCATCTCTGTATTAACGATAACGCCAAGAAAAATAGACACAAAATTACACTTGCATAATAGATAGAAGCAAAGTTTTCAGAGGCCAGACAGGACAGCCAGCTGATACTGAAGCAGTGAGGTTAATGCTGGGATAAGCTTCTAATAGGATTCATTGCAACTCGGAAAACTTTTAATTGAGTCAGAGGATGCGTTTCAGCCTTGTAGGTTATCAGTTCTGGGTCTTCTCTCTTTATTAGCTATGAATATGAACCTATTCTCCGTCATTAACCATTCCAGTCATATCTGATTCTTAGTGATTGTATGATCATCTCTTGCATACGCAAGATGGGAAAGAAGTCAATGGTGCCCATCAAATGTTTGGTTACCCACCCGTATTCTTCAAAATATCTTCTTTTGTGTTCAGCTGCAGAAAACAATTCATACAGGTTTGGAACAACTTGAGGGTGAGTAAATGACAGAATTTTCATTTTTGGGTGAACTATCCCTTTAAGAGTTTATCCCAATTTTTCACTGAAGAGTGAACACTAAAATACGAGAATGCAACTATAAGAAACTCATTGAAGAATTAGACCTAAAAGTTTGAAATCACAAGAGACAGGTCCAAGCAAAACATATCTGATGACCCAAATAGCTTGTCCCTTGGCCTTTGAAGAGGATGGGATGGGAGGTAAACATAACAGCAGTTTCACTAAAATGCTTTTATGAATTTGGGCTCTTATTGGTCATATAATCTCAATAAGAACATGTCAGATGAGATGTAATAAAGACAATGTGTGTCTACAAAAGGCACATTTTTAGACACCCAAGTCAATAAGTCACATTCTGCTCACATAAAAACAGTAGAAAAAGACCTTTGCCAATGTTACTTACTTGAAAGTGATTTTCTGTGTTTGATTGTCTGCAGTCCCCTTTATTACAGGACATCTAGCAATAAGAGAAAAAGCAAAAGACTATCCATAAGCACAAAGTGTTTTTATGTGACATCTTCATAGAGTAGCAACATTAAATGACAGAGCTATTTTCCTTAAGCAACAGTCACCCACCATAAACTATTAAATCCATGTCTTTGGCAGCACAGTTAGAAAGTGCATTAAACAAATGCATTAACTTTGTGATAAAAAGAACAGTGTTAGAGAGGGTTGATAGCTAGAAATGTATGACCTGTTGAACAAAAGGCCTGTTGAACTAGTATGTGCTGACCAAATGCTTTTTTCATGACAACCACAGGTGAAAAAAAAGAACAAAAATAATTCAAACTCTGTTATAACTGCAATGATCAAAGCCATGTTCCATTGAGACCAAGCACAAATATTTAGTACACAATGCTATTCTCCATTCCAATAAAAAAAGCCTCAATCTGGAGGGTTTGGTGTCCATAGTAATGAACACTATGTAAATCTCACAAGAGCAACATGAATGCTAGTGACAGCAATAAAGTGTGTCTGGTTAAATAAAGATCAACAGAGGTTATTATCAGTGCACAGTTTGAAAATTAACTCGTATAAAAGGCCTTAATGAACTGAACTCATGACAAATGAGAGATTTATTTATGAATCACTATGTAGCAAAGTCCACACACTCTGGAATTTGTAATATGGCTCCAACTAATGCTTCGTCTGAGGTTTCCATTTTTAAACACCTGACTTCAAAGGATTGGACTGTGGCCCTACAGACACCTCATCAGTTATGACATCATTAGCTTTACTGAAAAACATCCAGAGATTCAAAGCAACTCATCACTAATTTAAAAAGCGGGAACATTCTGTCACTTCCTAAAAATGGTTCTATTCAAGTGCATTCATATCATTTATATTTAGGAATATATTGATCTATCTGTCATATAATATAGCTAATAAATGTCATTATATATTCAATATTACTTTGAATAATACACAAGTGTTTCTAAAGATTAAAAAATTACTAAAACAAAAACAGAAAATTGACTAAGCTATTTCTTAATATTAATCATAAAACACACCCTTTACAAGTAATGTTGTTATTGTTATAATGGTATTGCAATGACATGAACTATAAGAAATTTGAAACGCCACCGTAATTCGTTAAAACACACTGCTGCAACTCCTTTGCTAATGTAACCAGCACCTTTATAGCACCTCAAAGGAGTAATAAAGAGTTGAAAATAAGCAGATAGAGGCAGAAAAATACTTCAGACAGAGCAATGCACGCCGTGAGCGTAGATCTCAAAGGTTTTAAAGATTGAGATGCGCATAAACTTGAAGACAATGCTGTGGCTTCAGGGATCGCATACTGTACCGTGTTTGGTATGTTGGGATCACCTGGAAACAAGAGTGCTCAAGGCACGCTCCTTTGGCAAGCCTACGGCAAAGAAGACACGCAAGTACAGCCATGGAGGTACATCACCCAATAAAAACTGCCTCTTTAAATTTAGAGGGTACACACACAAATACAAAATCTGTTTAGGGGGGACCGATTCTTAATTGAGATTTCTGATCCAGGGGGGGGGGGGTTGCCATCTGCCTAATGAATATTAGGTTTTTAAATCTCACAACAATCACTACTTCTATAAAATAACAAGCACACATTATTTTTTGTTCATTTTAACACACAAATAAATAAACTGCTTCATTGTTTTAACTGTTTAAATTGAAATTACTGCCACCCATGCAATCCCAGATAAACAATACTTAGTTTCAGACTTGAACAGCAAAGTTTATGTATCCTTCCCACCTTGCTACAGTAAAACAACATTTTGAAAAAACTTGACCTATACATTCATAGAAGATTTAACAGTGAACATATATTGTGTAAAATTTGGGTTTGAAATATTTAAGGCACAGCTTTTGCTAAGGTGGATATTATTATTTTAAATGCTGATACATACATAAATACAGTATGTATGTATATATATATATATATACATACTGTATTTATGTATGTATCAGCATTTAAAATAATACATATATATATCAAGTATTCAACAACATACTACTTGGCATTTTATTAGATGATTATGCAATATGGCACTTAATTCACACTTTAACATTTCACCAAGTAAAAAAACTATCAAAACACCTGCAGAATTTGTCCATATAGGCGAAGGAGCACGTTTCGTGGTTCATCTCCCAGGCATGGTTGCGTCTCTGGCAAAGCGCAGAGGAACAGTTTGTTGCTGAGACCTCCCCTAGAGGCAAAAATGTACATGTTGGAAGAGAAAATAACTGCATTCTCACAATCGATCAGGATAAATAACTATTTACAACTAGGCAATACCACAAGACTAATGATGCAAAACTTTTGAGATACAATTTCTGTATTTTCATTTACACTGACTGTATATTTTACTTGTGTAACACTTGGTTTTGAGTCACAGCCATGGTCATGGAAACTGAGACATATTACTGTAGTATTGGGCATTTATTATCTAATGACCAAAAAGAGCTAAACTTACAGTACAAAATCATCTTAAGAAAGTAAACATCATTATCTCACATTTTCAGTGCACATGTCTAATCTGGTGCTCTTCAGTTATTGAAAAAAAAGAGATTTACGACTTTTAATTCTGACTTTTTTCTATTTTTATATCTCACAATTAAGTCAGAATTGTGAGATATAAACTCGAGATTGCAAGAAAAAAATCATTTTCTTGCAATTGCGAGTTTATATTTTGCAACTGATTTTACTGCGAGTTTATATCTCAAAATTCTGCCTTTATTTCTCGCAATTGTGAGTTTATGTGAGAAAAAAAAGTCAGAATCATGAGATTAAAAGTCGCAATTTCCTTTTTAATGTTTTATTTTATGGCGAAAACAAGCTTCCATAGAAACGAATTTCATCTAGTGGAAACTTTGGTATTGCGACCAAACAAATCTTACTGAAGGGCAAGCTCGTTTTTTGAGATATCAAGCTCAAAAATGTAAATTTGGAACTTGTTTAGATCTATGGCTTTAATTATTATTAAATAAGAGATGAAAATAGTAGCCTATTTTTGTGCATTTTTCAAAACATTAAACGCATTTTTTTTTTTTTTTTTTTTTCAGGTCTATGCTCAAAAAATGAATAAATGTATTATGACTACTGCAAAAAAAAAAATAATAATAATAATAATTTAGGAGCATAAAAAAAAAAACTAAAAAAAAAAACAGTATCGAACTAAAATATTGTACATCCATTGGGGAAAAACGTTCATTTTGATCTGTTTCACATCTAGACACGCAAAGCAGAATACCTGATGATGGAGATTTGGAAATCACCCTCATCTATGGATTTCCAGGCTCCGTGAAGGAATTCTTTACACCACAGATACGCCTTCAGCTTCGTCTGGTGGTCGGGCTCATCCGGTCGAATAATGTCTTTGCATTCGTCCCCACTCTCTGGCTGGACTTCGAGGACATTCTCATTTACCAATAAAACCAGAGACATAGAAGGCGATGAAGACACGCCATTGATGAATTTAGTCTTCATATTTGCTGTCTGTTGGTTACTGGTTTAAACGTAAATAATCAAAACCTGCAGGCAATAAATTAAATCGAAGGCTGTCTGAGGAGTTTTATAGCTATCAGATGTTTTAAACGCAGATTTGATGGGACCAACTGACACTGTATAACTGTACCCACGATGCTGAAGAACACACTGCGTCAGACGCGTTGATTCGTGCGCAGTATGTTGAAGTCGAGGGGGTTGACCTCACGTCACCCGACCACACCCATTCTGTTCTCTGATTGGACAACAGAGTCACGTCCCCTTCATTCCAAGCTCGAGCTACGACAATAGTAAACAATGCCTGAGAAATGCAGATGACTATCATAGCTTTCATGTGTTTCATTTCAGTGTCCAGATTTTTGGCATATTTAAAACATTTCATTTGAAAAACGATGTTTAATTGTACCGGAATTACATTTAGCCATATCAAACTAAAAGTATACATTTTGAAACAGATTGAAATATGATTATGGCTTCAAAACAAATTAACAAGGTTGTCAATTTTACAGATTATTTTGACGCTACATGCTAGTTAAAAAGAAATGTAATGCTGATAAACATAATATTAAGTGATTTTCTTGTTTAAGTTAAGGATGATTGATGATATTTTACTTGAAATGTTGTCATTAAGACAACATGTTTATGTTTTGTTTATGTAATAACAGAGCCACAACCTCAAGAACTTCAGAACTTATAAATAATACTTTCTGCTAGGTAAAAAATAATTATAATATGCCTATAGCTTTTAATTTCATATAGCCTATTAAAAATTCTCTTGATGAAAGAAAGATCATCATTAAATGATCATTAAATGAAGTCATTAAATGAGGGACAGTTGTTCCCGTTTTGTAGGATAACTCATGTAGCTCTACATAATATAATCTATCTTCTTAAAATTGGTCTTCTCACATTACTATTTTATTTTATATATTTTTTTTACAAACTAATCCTTTTATAATTTGGTTTAATCAAAGAGATTCATTTACCTAGAGTGGTTAATGTCTAGTTTTGTTGCGGTTCTATTAGTGCAGTAGATTATGAAGCCTAATTTATAGCTGTCTTATTTCTCCTCAAGGTTTGTGACCAAAAAGAGGGTTGCAATGTGGTTTAGACGTGTCTTTCCGCACGTCTCAGTGCGATCCTAGTATAGAGTTGGGAGAGTGGTCGTCTGTAGTCACATGACCTTGACGGGAAGGTATGAATCATGAACACAACATCTGATTGGCAACAAGACGACAGCTTAAACGGTAACTTTGAGCATTCAAATTAAAGGGATAATTCACCCAAAAATGAAAATGCTGTCGTCATTTACTCACCCTCAAGTTGTTCCAAACCTGTGTAAATTTCTTTCTTATGCTGTTCACAAAGGAAGATATTTTGAAGATTGTAACCAAACCGTTGTGGTGGGGCACCATTGACTTCCATAGTATGGAAAAAAATAGCCTGACTATGGAAGTCAATGGTGCCCCACAATTATTTGGTTAGAAACATTCTTCAGTATCTTCCTTTGTGTTCAGCAAAACAAAGAAACTTATACATGTTTAGAACAACATGAGGTGAGCTATGTTGCATAAACATAGCAATTAAGATAAGACGGGGTCTTAAAAGGGTAGTTCAACCATCAGCTGTCATCAATTACTCACCCTCATGTCGTGAGTAAATATCTTTTAAAATATATTTCATGAAATCTGAGAGATTTCTGTTCCTCCATTAACAGCTACAACTTGATGCTTCTAAAAGTTCATAAAGAGCTCGTAAATCTAATTCACTTATACGAACAGATTGAATTTACAGAATGACATGAGGGTAATTATTGAAAGAATTTTCATTTTTGGGTGAACTACTCCTTTAAGAAATAGTCTGACCAACTAGCAGTTAGTTAGGGGTAAACAGTCTTACTGTTTGGTATCAAATGAGGCCAATCAGTGTTTTAATGTAACTGACTTTAAAAACAAAAAAGGCAAAACTTTTTTTTTTTTTTTTGATGAATAACTTGTAAGACATCTTAGCAGTTTATGCAACCGCCCCCTGAATGTGAATCAGCAAGATGGAAATAAAAAGAAAATATAGCTTCAAGAAGCAATATAATATAAGCAGTATGATTTTCTGACAAACTGTTCAAAAGTTATTAGCAAAAATAGCAATTTTTCCCAAACTTGGCATGGCCCCTCAGATCATGGTCCTGATGAAGCGTACCAATTTTCATTTCGATTGATCAAAGTTTGGCCGAGAGACAGCCTCTGAAACAATTTTAGTTCGACCTTGTTAAGTTTGCGACATAACGTTTGAACAAAGAGGAATAAAACAAATATGTTCTGTAATTTCTGTGCAGCTTGGTCCAGAGATCATCTGAGCCAATTTTCGTAAGAATTGAAAAAAATTTGAAGGAGTAGCGATCAGCGAATAAACTGAATACTGTACTTTTCAAAATGGCCGCTACTGTAATGGTGTCTTAATGTAAGATGTTGAATGTGACCAGTATGAGGAGAAGTTGTTTCAATTTTCTAGTTAAAAGGGTTCAGAAGTTATAACCATATGAAACGTGATTTAATTGAATAATTTACCTATGTGCCATTGATAGGGCTGCCTTTGATTCCCATTCTGGAAGAAGAAGAAGAAAACTAACGGCCCTTTGGGGCTGGCCGGCTAGGCCCCCTAAATATGATCATATAGTACATCTAGTCAATCTAATAATGACATAAGACAATAAAATATCTTGAAAATGAGTTTTATAGTTTTCAAGTACTTAAAACAGTTAAATAAAAACAAGTCCCAGAATATACAGAGTGAACAGTATGCCCCCAGATTATGTATACATCCTACATTGTTACTGTCATGATGCTTTTTAAGAGTCAGTTTGTAAGCTTGAGACCATAGGAGTTTTGTGATCATTAGGATAAGAAGCTCCTTTAAGCCCACAGATGGCAGACTTTTGACACTACAGAATGTAAAGTATATAATGAAGGAAAAGATAGGGAAAAAAAAAAAGGTACAAATAAAAATAGCCTAATATGGCAGCTGCCTACTTAGGGTCAACAATGGAAACACAAACAACAGCGTTGAATACCTTAGCATATTTTTTTTGTCCATTTTTATCATTTTTCGGCAGAGCACAAAATGCACACAAAGTCAATTAGATGTACTGAATACCACAATGAGCATGACTCAGAAAAACAGATTCTTGATTAATGACGTTTCAGTACAACTCATCTCTTGCGTGCTTTTATCCGTAGGCACGCTTCTCTATGGACTTCCAAGGTCACACAAAAAGGGTCTGACATTCACAGAATAATTATTCAATAGTCCAATATCTTAATGGACCAGCACCAGGCCACCACAATGAGCACCACGGCCTTCCATGGCCAAAAAATCTGACACATGATAAAAAGGATTTTGATACAAAAAAAGCGGAGAGATCTGTATAAATTTGAGCTCCTCTGCACATTGTTTGCTCAACGATTCCCTTTAGCCAGATCAAGCTGAGGAGAGAGACAGACAGACACACACGTGATTCTTGTGCATGGGAACACTGTTGTTGAAACATCAAGTGTCAACCTTTTGAGGTGAAACCATGCATACGTTTCCCAAGTGGATTAACGTCTTGCAAACAAAGCCGAGAGGTTTATGGAATCAAACAGTTAAGCTGGACAAAATGCTAACAAACATATGCACGTTATCAGACTTGGATAGAATTCATACATAACCTGTACACTTTCTACAATATTTATAATCATCGTGAGGAAAAAAAGAAGTGCCATCACTAAAATGTAAAGAAAGATATTTTGCCATGATTTAATTGTACATTTTGCATTTTCTATTTAAATTACATATGTTCAAAATGAACATGATTGAGACAATGGATATTTACACAGCTTATGCATTGAGTCTGAGGGACTGATCTTCTCGTCGTCTGGAGGAAATGTCAATGTCTATGGAATCTTTGCCCACGATGAGACGCAGACGTTTTGCTGGTGGGAGCGGGATGAAATCATCCTCGTTATCAAAGTAGTCCTCTTCCTCGTCCTCAGAGGACAGCGATTCCACTTCCATGTTCTGACCTACCTGAGTGGCCGCCTTGTGATCCAAAACATCCCCCCCTTCTCGCTTCACGATGCCCAAGGTGACGTCCTCCGGGTAAGCGCGATGCAAACCGGTGCCGTCTTCCTCCCGCTTCAGTTGGATCTTGAGCTTGGTGGAGCTGCTGTGGGAGCCGTGGCTGTAGCCGTTGTTCAGTTTGGCCACGTACGAGCTGCTCCTGTCCTTCTCGTGCTCTTTGCTGAACTTGATGCTGATTTTGGAGGAGCCCGAAGAGTTGCTCTCTCTGGCCTCGTTCTTACTGCTGCTGCTGTCTCGACGCCGGCGTAGTGTTATCTTGGGGATGCCTGAGTTGTTCTGCAGAATCAGCTGAGCGTCGTAACGCGTGATCTGCCGCTTCTTCTTGCCCTTGCCTCGGCGAAGAGCCTTGCTGCTTTTAGCCGAGCCGTTGTAGTGCTGGTGGCGGTCCGGCAGGCCGAGCACTACCTTCCCGCAGTCTGCTACATCTGCAGCCCGGACCGCGTGCCGCAAGTCGGGCACGCCCTCCTGGAGGAAGGACTCGCCGTAGGAGCCGGCGTCTTCCTGTTTCACCGTCCTCCTGCGTCTAGGACACGTCCCTTTCTTAGGACAGCTGGTCTCCAAACTAGGGGTGTTCATCTGGTGCGCAGGTGTCACAGGGATGAGCTCTCCGGGCTCTGACTTGAAGACTACACCCGGGCTAAACGGCTGACTTGATGCCTGCGTGCCGTCAGACCCCTGAGCACTGAGAGAGGTCCTCGTGGACCTACGAGTTCTGTAAGGGCAAAGTATGCTGTCATTGCACAGGGAAGCACCCTTCGAAGAGCTCTGATTGTTTTCTGATGATCGTGCTACACTGCCTTTGCCTCCAGAACTGCGTCTGTCCGCGTCTCGTCTGGAGGGCTCCTTGAGATTCCCACTAGCGTTCACTCGACTAGAGGCTTTTGTCCATACGCCTCGACACCGTCGTCTTCCTTTAGACAAAGGCTGTGAGGGCTTTGACTTAAGTCTCTTTGGTAAACTTGAAATATTCGTTTGACTTCGTTTTGAGGATGAGGTAGAAGAAGGAGTGCTTGACAGAGTTTGCCTTGTTACAGCCTTTGCTTCTCCGTGCTTTTTGACACAGGACTGCGAAGTCCTCTTACGTAATGCTGGAGAAACATGAAAGGAAGAGAAGGAATCTGATGAGCATTAGCTCTAACAGCATTATTAGTATCAAACGTCTAGTATTACAGGTCTCTCACATGTTTGTACAGTGGTTGGTTCCTGAGAGTCTGCATCTGCATTGGAGCTGACTGACTGGCTGTCAGAGTTCCTGCAACTTTCCCCCAGCTTCTTTAGTCTGTTCAGACGCTTGTCTGTCTCTCTGAGGCCGTACTTACTATTGATCACCGGAGTCTCCACAGGCAACCCTGCTTTCGACTTAAAAGCTCCAGTGCCACGTCTAAAAGAAAAATCTTATTGTTAAACATTACATTTAATAAATACATATTTGGAGCAAATATACATAAGGAAATAGTAAAATATCACATATTAATTGTATTGTTAAAAGCTAAATAAACTATTTTAATATTAAATACTACATTAAGTATTAATATTTAAAAGCAAATAAACAATTGTAAAAAACAAACATTTAATGTTTAAATATTACATTTAATATTTGTATGTATACATTAATATTGATATTACATTTTATTTCCATTAAATAAATGTTTAAAGTAATATTTAAATATTAATATTCAAGTATTTAGAAAGAACATATAGTAAAATATTAATTGTATCATTAAATATTGAGCAATAATATGAATATTACTCATATTTACATGTTATATTATTTAACCATTTGAAATAAGACAATTATTAATAATAATAATTTTATATTACTATTTAATAAAGCTTGTCCATCACCAAAGTCCAAAAATGTCATATTGTCAAAAAAAACTATTTAAATCGATTCATTTTTGAATTGAACTGAATAAACATTTAAATGTTAATATTTAAATATTTGGAGAAAGAATATAATGTTTAAACTACTGAACTAAGCATTATTTCAACAGAACTCAACTTAATTCTAACAGTTTATAGAATATAATCAAAACACAACACAAAATGCTGTTATAGTCATCCATTCCTAACTACTGTACTAAAAGAGATGTGAGAAAGCACATGATACCTTTCACAAGTATAGCATTCACAGAATTCATTGTTTTCTCCAAAGAATCCATCTCCATAGTAACAGGAGATCTCTTCCCCTGGTTCAATGTCCCGCAGAACCTTCACACAGGCGGTATCTCGGCCTGTTGACACAAACTGTGACAAACACACACATCAGCAAAATGTCATTTTCTCGTTTATCAGTTAATCTTCAAGTTAGTCTTCATTTTTGAGCCCAGACACAAACTGCAACAAACACCGTACATCAGCAAAATGCATCGGTTAATCCAAGTTAAGCTTGAGTCCAGCCTCATTTGTACTTACCTTGCAGTTTGGCCGGCAATCTGTAAAAACAATTTAAAAAAAACACCTTAAATTTCCTACAAAAACTCACCGTAGGATAATTTTATAATTTATCGATCATGGGTGACTGTTCAAAATCCAGAAGAGAAATACCGTGGTTGATAAAAGCTGCAGGTCCCAGCCAGAGTTGCGCGCAGTTTTTGCGTGTAGAGTACATGACACTGAAATCATTCTCTCCGTGTCGAAGCAACATCCTCTCTTCACTGGGAGACAACTCAGCAATGCAGCCCACAAGATGCTCGATTTTATCATTCCTTTTCCTGTAATGGGCACAGTGGTACGAATATATGATGAAAACTAGCAGCAAATTAAGTTGATGATCTGATTACATAAAAACGCTAACTCACCAATCTTTTGTTGCTACAATTTTTGCTCCGTTTTGCTCAGAGGAGTAGCGATTGCAAGGAAGGATCTCAAAGCCACTGTCTGAAGCAAACATGCGCAGGTAAACAAACACCTGTGGTATATGAGAGAAGTTTTTTTTTTAAACATTTCATACATATTTAAACAGCATTAAATGTATAGCTTAGATTTAGTTTAGATATTACATTTTATAATAAAATGTACTGAATGTAATTAAGTATTTGGAGCAAAAATGTACACACAAATAGTAAAATATGTCATATTATATAATAATATGTAATATTAATATTTAAATATCAGATTTAAAACTGATTCAAATGTTTGAAGCAAATAAAAAAAATATTAAATTTTAATATTCATTTTAGCAAATATTAAGCAAACAAGCTTTTCATTTAGTGTTGTCACAATACTGGAATTTCCAACTTCGATACGATACCATGAAAAATATCAATATTCGATACCATAAAAAATATCAATGTTCGATACCATGGGGAAAATACCATATAGGCCGCCATACAGATAATTTATCTTTGATAAATTTGCGTAATTTTTTTGTAATATCTTACTCACAGAACAGGGAGGCTTTATTTGAATCGTTGAACTACATTTACAAAAAAAGACAAGTAAACAGTCAGTAATAAAATAAGAACAAATAAGCAAATAATAGCACAAATAAATACAATACAATAAAGAGGCAAATGAAAAACATGGCTTTAAAGGGATACTCCACTTTTTTCGGAAATATGCTCATTTTACATCTCCCCCAGAGTTAAACAGTTGAGTTTTACCGTTTTAGAATCCATTCAGCCGAACTCCGGGTCTGACGGTACCACTTTTAGCATAGCTTAGCACAGATCATTGATTCTGATGAGTCCAGTAGCATTTCTTTCAAAATGACCAAAGAGTTTCAATATTTTTCCTATTTAAAACTTGACTCTTCTGTAGTTAAACCGTGTACTAAGATCGACGGAAAATGAAAAGTTGCGATTTTCTAAGCCTATATGGCTAGGAACTACTCTCATTCCAGCGTAATAATCAAGGAACTGTGCGGCCGTAACATGGGTGCAGCAGGCGTAGTGATATGACGCAGCGCCTGAAAATAGGTCTAATAGGTTAGACAAACTTAGTCCCGGTCACGTTGGAAGAAGTTACCGAGCTGGGGACTATTTTCAGGCGCGGCGTCATATCATTACGCCTGCTGCACCCATGGTACAGCCGCACAGTTCCTTGATTATTACGCTGGAATGAGAGTAGTTCCTAGTCATATAGGCTTAGAAAATCGCAACTTTTCATTTTCCGTCGATCTTAGTACACGGTTTAACTACAGAAGAGTCAAGTTTTAAATAGGAAAAATATTGAAACTCTTTGGTCATTTTGAAAGAAATGCTACTGGACTCATCAGAATCAATGATCTGTGCTAAGCTATGCTAAAAGTGGTACCGTCAGACCCGGAGTTCGGCTGAATGGATTCTAAAACGGTAAAACTCAACTGTTTAACTCTGGGGGAGATGTAAAATGAGCATATTTCCGAAAAAAGTGGAGTATCCCTTTAAGTTTTTCAGGTGGGTCTACCAGTAGTATTCAAGTAAGAAATACTACAGAAATGAGAGTAATCAAATGTAAAATAACTAGATAGTTTTTACTGTAAAAATTAATGCTTACAATTTAAGTTAAACAAGTTATTTTGACTAACATGACAGACATCAGCGGGTTTATTAGGCTGCTGTCACTTTAAGAGCTTATGCACTCAGGTCTAATATAGGCTACTGTTACATAACATGAGTTTCTTCAACTACTTACTGTTATAATCCTCAGCAAGTCAGGCATTTTGACAATTTTGTATGCGTTTATAAGCGCAATAAGCCACGGAAAGGAAGTCAATTTGGTTCTCGCGAGCTGGGAAGCGGCTTTATGAGAGTGCCACTTATATAGATCAGTGGTGCACGTGCTTTTGGTGTGAGCGCGAAACCTGCGGGAATGAGTAAGATTATGACCAATACAAGCGCTCTTCAACCGGAGTGAATGAGAGGAACTTTTTCGAGTGTGTGTCAAACTTTCAATTCGCCGTCGGAGAGAAGAACGAACGAGCAGCCGGTATCGGTGTATCAGAGTATTGGAACCGTTTCCGATATTTCAGTTTCGATACAGCGATATTTTTGACAACACTAATTGCATTTCATATAAATATGTATAAACAATTTAAATGGTCTATACATATTAATATTATAAACCTGCCGAGGCATGAGAGGGAAAAAATATTGTTAAATGATCATCAACATGTAGTGTAAATCATGAATTGAGATCTTTCCAAATATATGATTTACATGTGCTTTGAAGAGCTTCTCCTGGGACTTGGTCTTGTTGAGGAAATGATGTCTCGTCCAATCGCCAGACGTCAGAGCCTGAAAAGCTTTCTCCAGGTTGTCATGCTTCTTAAAACGCTCAATGATCTCCCTCAGCTCCCCTTGCCGACCTTTGATTGGTCGAAACCTAAAAAGGAGCATCACATCAACATGAAAGACAAGCTTAATGACCGCAGACCCTGAAAATGCACCTAGCTACAAACACAAACCTGGTGTTCATCTTGTGGGTCTGGAAGCCAAGGTAAGGATCCAGGATCAAACTAGTGCTCAGATCATCATATTCACACAGCTCCTTGGCAGTCATTCCCGATGAGGGGACATGGCGCCTTTCTGCCTCCGGGGGCGCCCCACCACAACCTGTTTGAATATTTGGCATTAATAACCATTAAGGACAGGATTAAGATGATGCATTAATGAGTTGGAAAAAACAAGTTATCTGTGTGATGGCTTGCAAGGAACTTACGTCGACTGCATCTTCTGCCACTCGGGGAGCCCTTGCTTTGACGAAGATGGGATCTCTGTGAGTTTTGCAGCCTGGACTTGCTTACGGGCTGATTACTGGAGAACTTGCTGCCATGTCTCCTGCCATTCAGCACCATGTTCTTGGATTCTCCCATCTACTTCATACCAGCTGGCTTTCTGGAGAAGGCGCATTGAGCTTCTGTGTGCTTGTGAGAAACCATTCAACAAGGAGACAGCAGAAACAACTGGGCTGAAGCCTGATCTGTCGTCTTATCTGCCAGGGTACTCCGAATCAAACTAGTTTCTTCAGATGTTACTTCACCTAGATCAAATAACAGATTATTAATATAATATGCTTATTAACATATTCATTTTTTTTTTTTTTTTTTATAAAGTTAGTATTTGTTAGTCAAACATAATTACAAGACAGATAGTAGTGGTTGCTTTCATGATCAGCATGCAGTTCATTTAAAAAGTCTGAAGTGTGTGAGAAATTGATTACTTTTCAAATATTCTTTAGTATAGAGCGCCACCCCCTGGCTGCAGTTGGAAATAACAAAAGCTGCCTTGAATTAAACTACAAATCTAGAATTCACAATTGCGATAGTCTTGCAAATACTGTCACATCGACCAATGATTCATATAATTAATTGTTTGCCAATAATTTAGTTGATAACGTAAATCAGTACACTTCTCTGCTGTGGCTAAAACACTCCAATGTAAGCGTCGGTGTATTTAAATCCCAACACAAACCACATTGACACGCCGATTGAAGTTTATGCCCCAAAATGCTGCTATAGAGAACCGAAACGCAAGGTTGGGGGTAATATAATGACTTAAAGTGTTAAATCGCTTTATGTGCGGCTAAACCCCGTACATTGGCGGTGAACGTAAACATTCGATGAATGCTAACTAGCTTAGCATCGAGCTAACCAAACAATGAGACTTGCCAAACCGACAGGGCAAACCTATCTATAACAGAGTCCCTGGCGGAAATTCCAGTACAGTAATAATCGAAATAAGAGCATGATTACGCCCCGTAAGTTTTATTCCAGTGAATATTTTTTTTGAGATGTTGACTTTAAACGATAATAATAGGAGTATCACACTGGGCCTAATGTGTAGCTAACTGCGAGATTGCTAGGCGACACCCGGAAAAGCCCTGAGCAGGAGTGATCTCGGTTACCATATACACGCAGTACTTTAAATACTCACGGTTTTCCCCTTCTGCGTCAAAGTGTGTCCATCACCAAAGTCCAATGCAATCCAAAAATGACATATTGCCGAAAGATTGTCCGAATTTTTTGCATTAAAATTCAAGATGGCGGCCGTTTCCAGATCAACAGAGACGACAGGACAACCGAGCCGCCTCAGAAAGAAATAGACCCAAAATGTTTGAATTATCGGCCCAACTTTGACGCTCACTGCTTCTTTCTACCTCCCAAACTGTCCGTATAATACTGTCGCACAAAGAAAATGTGGCTAGATGTTGATCAAGAGCTATAAACGCCTCGACAAACTCAGATGTATACAAAGACAGCGTTGTTGTTGTACCCCTTTAAATGTGCACTTGCGGCTCGATCAGTGCGCTTGTGTTTCCGTAGAGCAGCAACAGCATCCCACCGCACCATAGCCTCTCACAAATTCACACTTTTCTGCTCTAACTTTTCATCTCGCAACCCCTAGAATTAATAATTTGTGCAATTATATGGAATAGTGAAAAACAAAGTATTCTTCTGCACATGGGCAAGAAAAATTATAACCGCAGGCTATAATTATAATCGTTACGAAAATGTAAATTGTCTCTCATTATGTGTTTTGTATTGTAAACTTTTCTGAAATATGAAAACATGTATATATATTGTATAGGTCACTTCCATTATCTTTGTTTAAACAAATACATGTATGTAGATACACTACTTTTTAGCAGCCTAGTGAAAATATGGTCTATTGCTTGTGAGTGTTGTGCATCAGTCACTTATGACGTTTTGATGAGTTGGACACCTTATTTTATTGATTGAAATATGGACACTAAAGAATAATAAAGAGAACCAGACAAAATAAAATTACAAATAGACTGGTCACACATTAAAAGAAACAAACTATTAAAAACACCATTGCATGCAACACAGGCGTATGCCTACATGAACATTGGTAGGCTACATTGATATCATTATTGTGAAGAGTGTTAAGCCAGGTAACAGAAAACAGACTGTTTGGATCAGATTCCTTCAAAAATCCTACAAAGTTGGTCAGGTTTTCATATGTGAGTTTTCAAGAGCCAAACAATAAGACAACGTTTTTTAAAAATGGGTCTGCGTTTTTCCAGTGTTGAAGAATACAAGTTTTGCTTGTAGTAAACAGAGGTTCAACATTTTCAATTTACAGGAAATATTGAGTATGCAAAATGATTACGTTTTAAAATACTTGTAATCAGACTATACTTTATTTATTGATTACATGATTACATCATGTTATTCTCACAATGGCAGACAAATATTCATAATTCATTGATTCTCACCACTACTTTTTTATCTTTAAAAATGTCCTTTCTAAAAACACCTACTGCTTGGATACATTCAGAAGGTCTTCCAGGTTTGTGGAACTAAAAACACACAGAGACCAGAACAGGTGAGCCTATCGCTGAAAACTGAGACCCACACAGCATATGATCACTGGATTTACAGAAATCATTTGACTTCTAACACGTGTTTCCTCACACTTTCCACAGTGCATGTCTAATCAACTCCTGATTCACACATTATTCATTATTTGAATTATCACTCAGTTTCAGTGAGTTATTTAACCATGCATTAATGTCTTTGGAAGGCTTTTGTCTCACATCATTTCACATCATTTCATTTTTACATGCAATGCAGGGATTCCCCAACTTGTTTGCCAGCTGAAATGTCTTTGAACTAATATATTTACTTTAAGTACCCCCTGAGATTTTAATTTGTAAGTTAGGTCAATAATAAAATTAAGACAATAAAAATAATAATAATAAAGTTCATGATTCTCTGATGTCGGTTAATGGCCACATGACATGCAGGCGAACAAATAAAATATTTTAAATATATATAAAATATATATTATTTATTTTTATTTTAATAAAAACAATTATGATTGAATTAGGCTACTTAATAGCTTTTCATTAAACTCAGGAACCCATGCAGTTCCATCATGAACCCCAGTATGGGGTAACCCTTCAGTAATGTAAAATTTATCCTAATGCACTTCATGTTGTTGATAACAAAGAATGGAATATATTTTCTTTCTCTTTGTTTTTTTCATATCAATATGGTATTAAGATTATTATTCTCAAATCAGTGTGAATAATAGTTATGGTGGATGTAGCCTATATCTGAAAAAGCCTACTTAAGATGCCAGAGATGTCTAATTAGAAAACAAAACACTATTAATAAAATGTATGATCCAGATCACAAAACCGGTCTAAACGATTTCTTTCATGAATCAAATTGAAAAGTAAGTGTAGTCAGAAATGTAAACAAATACAACTTGAGCAAAAACGTATTAAACAGTTGGAGTTAATTCTGGATAATTGGGACATTTCTAAAGTGATCTTAATGTCAAAATGTGTCCCATTACCTGAATTCACCTCTATATGCATGCATGTGGCGTTATTAGAATGTCTTTTTTTTTGTTATTAAATTTTTTTTTTGTTTTTTTTTTGGCCTTTTTAACATACATAGAAAAAAAGTCTATGAGAAAAACATATACAGCCAAGGTCGTACGCTAATCATTATATATATTACAGGGCTGAGGGCTCACATATAGACACTGAGTCTATTGCTTTCTTATTATGTGAATTAAAAATAGTATTAATATATCTTTGAATTTCTTTATTAGAATATCTTGAGCACGCCGAGACAACGGAATGACGTAAAAGAACAGATGGAATGGCTTTTTAAAACCTGTTCGAAAAAACCGATTCGCCGAATTGAGTCATACTTTCTGTGATGTATCATAACGGTGCCAGATACACGCTGTAAAATATGTTTCTGACATGATTCTTTTATTAATTATATCGATCAGCGTGAGATATTAAAAAGTAGTGATGGAGAAATGTGACGAAACGATACCGCTATCGACGCTTTATCATGCGGAAACTCATGACAACAGAAGTCGAAAAGCATGTTGAGCCTGTCCTCAAGTCAGTTCTTTCAATCTAAATCATGTTTTAACTGTATTTGGAGAACATTTTCAGAGCTGTTCCCGGATCAGCCATAAACACTCAAGGCTGTAGCACGCACATTGATGATGTCACTCGCCGAGAACAACAACAGCCCCTTAAAGGGATTCTCAGCACAGCTTAGCTTCTTAGTTTGCTCTAAAGTGCTGACTAATTCTCACTAATTAAAGCGTTCTTTTTAAATTAACAGCTCAGTCAGCCTGACACGATAGTTTGAGTTACATTTTTCTATTGAGCGAACAGTTTTGTTTTACATCTATCGCTAAAATATGTCAGGCCGCAGTGACAGGCTAACAACGCGCTACTAGCGGTCTATAAAACTATTTTGAAAAAAATAGTTTGGTAAAAAAAATTAAATAAAAAAAATACATGCCTTATTTCGTCCAAAAGCTTAGCAAAATCAGCAATGTGCTGAGTTGTCTTTGCGATTAATATTAACTTACATCTCAGGAATGTGCTAGTATGTCAAAGGTAAGTTATCACTAGCTTAAGTGTTTCCACATATATTATGTTTACTAATTTAATTTAAAATATATAAATCGTAAATCTTGCAGACGTCAAAATGTTTTAATATTGCATATGTTTTATGAATTTTCTGTTGAGATGCTCTGTCTTGATGCAAATTAGAAATTACATTTTGTTTTGATTCGTGAACGATTTCTTTCACGAATCGAATTGAAAAAATGACAGTGGTGCTAGAGATAACCGAGTAAGTCAGAATTGATCTTTGGATATAAATTGCAGACAATGTTTTATGCATTTACTGTTGAGATGCACATTATAAATGACATTTTGTTTTCTGCTAGGTGCAGTCAAACGTCTCTCAGTGAGAGCGCAAGACAAAAGGATGATCTTGAAGATTTAACCAAGCACTGACAAACATGCCTCAACGGAAGAGAGCCCTTGTTCCCATTAATACAAGGAGAAGGGTTAAAGGTGATGAAGATTACTTCCCTTTCAACTCCCTACCCATGGAATGCCAGCTCCATGTGCTCTCATTCCTCAGTGAGGTGGACAAGTGCAACTCTGCCCTTGTGTGTGCTAGCTGGAGTTGCTTAGTGCGCTCCGGGAAGCTCTGGAGAGTTGCAGACTATTCTCGCCGTGGGGTGTTTCATCTGGGCCAGGAGGGTCTGCTAGTTTCCAACAGAGAGTTTGAGCGCTGGAAAGCTTGGGTTCACCATTACACCCATCATCTTATATCCCGTGGGGCTAGTTTGCTCACTCTAAAGGCCAGTTTTGATTTAGGGGACCTGTGCAATAAATGGGGAGAGCTCCTGTCACACCTTCTAGAGAACGTGCATTGCCGGGATCTCAGTCATTTAGATTTGAACTGGACATTTACGCTGCTGGAGCCCCTCGACCTTCGTGTTCACACCAGTTCTAGCTCTCATCAAGACAATATTACCAAGATGGACCAGGTCAATAACTTCCAGATTCTCCTGACCAGACTCGTCCACAGCTGTCCCAGGATAACCAAAATGCGGCTGCACTTCGACTGGTCCGAAACGTCGGTTACGCTGATCACTCAGTTTCAACACCTTCGTATCTTAGAACTGAAGTACTTTTGGGTATTCAAAGGGGTCAGCCCGAACACTTTACAGACACTGACGAAATCGCTCCCTAATCTAAAGTCCCTTACGCTCCATGTTCTTGTACCTCTGCGGAATTTAGGCATCTCGTACACCCTTGAATCCCTTTCGCTCGAGTTCTTGGATGTGTCGCCCAGTCGCGGTCTGGTTTTCTCCTGCCTAAACCTTCCAGCGCTGCGAGAGCTGCGGGCGAAGAAGATCGTTCGGGGCATTACTCTGGACCGCAGGACTCGACTACAGATACAGAGCCGATGGCCCTGCTTGTATCAGGTCTTGCGTGAAGGAACGCCCAAGCTTCAGGCCCTTAACAATGAAAGACTCCTTCCCAACTGGAAAGAGCAAAGTTACAGAGAGCTGACGTCAATCCTCCAGCAGTCTTGCTATTGCCTTCAGCATTTAGACAGTTGGCTCTGGTGAAGTTGAAACTTGAAACAATCACGGCCACATCCGGAAGAAAAACATTCGATGGACCAAAAATATAATCAGATAACACAATTCTGATCCTCTCTAATGAAAATAATTGAATGCTGTAATTTAATTATACATCAGCCACACCTTGCTAGCAAATAAGTGGATTCAATTTCAATGTGCATTTTATTAACCTTACAATTATGTGCTATGAAGGTTTATGATCCAGTGCATTTTTTAGGAGCTTATGTGAAGTCAGGAAAATTGTTCTATTGTGCAAAAAGTAGGATAAAGCAGATTGCAGCAATGGAGCGTTGATCACTTTGACATGAACTCTTAATTCCTTAAAACATTTCATTCCTTGTGTGTTTCAGTAGGAATCATCAAAAATAGAGGGGTTTTTTTGCCTTTATTTGTGTGAATCTATGTCCTGAACTAGATTTTACTTCAGTGTTTTCAGCAATCTGTGACCAAAAGTTACGACATTCCTGATAATCTATATTTCAGACAACTTTTTCCTCTTCTGACAATTTAATTTTAATCTCATTTCCTAAACTGGAATTGAAATAGATTGATTTTATTTTAGTTCGAGCCTGTTATTGAGTGTTGAGTGAAAATGTATTGTGTTGCATCCTAGAGTTTATCCATATTTGGGGCAAATGTCTTGCATAATACAATTAAAAGCACAATCTTGAGTTTAGGGCTTTCTAAAGAGGTAATGAGTAAAACTTGAACTGCTTAGACATTCTTTACATGCTGAGGTATTAGCTGACCAATGAATAGGCATGTATTGATTAAGATCAGATCAGCATTCATGCTAAGCATTAACATAATGTGCCTTTAATGACGTTTTTCTTCCATGGAGTTTTGCTTTGATTTTATGGAATGAAAATATCGCCTTTAGCCCCAAAACCTAATAGATAACTCATGTAATGTATGTCATGTGCATGGAAGTTCTGTCCGTTCCCCCCCCCCCCCATTGTAAACAGCCAGTGGATGAAATGTGATTTGTGTGTAGTACTTTATTCTCATCCACAGGATGGCACTACCATACCCTTTTCTTTTCGGTGCAGTGATAAATTAATTCTGTGTACTGGCTGGAACTCAAACAGCTACAATAAATTGATACGATTTTACTAAATAACATTTGTGCTGTTTTGATTGTTTTCACTGTAGCTTTCAGTTATACACTGTAAAATCCAACAGTGATTCTAACTAACACTTTTTAGTTAACTTTACTTAATGTCTTAACTTAATTGTAAAAATCTAGTATTCACGTACTATTCTTTGCTGCTGACTATTCTTTGTTTACTCAGAAAACACAAGTTAAGATTCATTGATTGGTTTGAGTGTGGTTTTTGAGGCGGGGAAAATCGTAATGGACGTTTCACTCATTTCCTCCACTTATTTTTCTGTTTGCATTCACTCATTTCCCAAAGTCATCTTGAATGTTGAAATTTTAATACAACTGAAAAATTTGAGAGAACATCACATAAGCTGACTTCATAAATTGATGTTGATTTTCCTAAAATGTTTTTAGTCACCATAATGGCGATTAGTGATCCCTTTGGTTGGGCACTTGGAACTTCATTTATACTATTTTATTTCTCTTCCCATTGATGCAGCGATTGCAACAAGAAATCAGTTATTCGGTTTCAAATGAAGAGAAGTTAATATGTTATATATTACTTATATGTATATATATATATATATATGAATTAATGATTAATTAATGATGTGTGCAATTAATGATCTTTTATAATTTTGTTGCTAACACTTATATCCTAAACACCTTGTGAAACTTTTAATTGGGTTTATGTAATCCTTCTATATTTGTGACAATCTTGCAATTGATCATACTCGAGTCACACAGACTTCAACATTCCGCCTGCAAAACACAACAATGGTAACAATTATATTTTATTTAAAGTAAATTATCAAGTACTCTCTACAGTTCTTTTTTAGTTACTAGAACTCTTGTGTAAGTGAACTATACTAACTAAGCATTTGTCAGTACCACATACTATTCCTATTTCACTTTACTTGCTTTTTTTAAGTTTGCATGCTTTTTTTAAGTAAGTCCAACTAATTAGATTTTACAGTGTAATTCCTATTAATGTAAGTAAGCAAGTACATTTTATTTATATAGCACACTTAAACATAGCAAAGCTATCCAAAGTGTTGAACAGAGAAAATAAAAATAAAATAAAAACAGAGTAAAACGAAACGAAACAGACAATAAAACAGGAGTATGATAATATTAAAATGCCAGGGAGTAGAGATATGTTTTCAATTTTTATTTAAAAATGGTAATGGAAGGTGGTCCAGAGGCAATTGGTTCCATAGACGAGGGGCGGCAACGTTTTATGTTTTTATAAAAAAAATTTTTTTTTTAAATCATTATTTGCCAGACACAAACAAAAAAGACTTTATAATTTGAATTTAAGATCAATATAAATAGATATTTAAAGTATTTTTAAAGAGTAACAGTTTTTTTATCTATCCATCCATCCATCTAGACCTAAAAAGTAGATTCATCTACATTATCTGCAGATTTTATTCTAACTCTTAGGAAAACACTCCAAATTTCACTCAAAGACATACTGATTTAGAAGTAGAAAAGGCTCAGCAATCCGTCATTGACGGTTTTTTTGTCATCAGATAAATTTCTGGGCAGAACACTGCTGTCACCCCAAACAGCTGGATGTCTTATCACTGAGGTCTGAAGATCTATGGCAGACCATAAGATGGACTCAAGAGGATCAGAATGGGATTAGTCCGCTCAGTTTCAGTGATTAAGTACATTTACTTTCAGAATGCACATCTCTTTTCTCAGCATCAAAACTCTCTAATGTGTTTTTGCTGACCTTGGACTGAACAGATATCCCAGTAAACACATTTACGTTGTGGCAACGTCTCTGGCACGTTGCATTTCTGCTATGGCAACGTCGCTGTCTACGTGCTCGCAACATTGTAACAACGTAGAATTGTAAGACGTGACAGGGCTGTAGCAACGTTGTTGCGCGACATCCAGCAACTGAGAGACGACGTTCTGACAATATTTTTATATGGTGTATTTTGTTAGATAATTATATACTTTTTATCGTTTATTGTTTATCTATATTATTTAATGGGGCTATCAACACCTACAAGTGTAGCCTACACTTTAAAGAGTAAAAATGACAGAAGGTTTCGTTAATTCAACTTTATTAAAATTGCATATAATCAAATTGCACTTCCAAAAGTCATACATTTGTAAAAAAAAAAAAATAATAAAAAAAATAAAAAAAAAATAAACGAATACACATTTATTTTAAGTATAATAAATAAAACATGAAAAGCAAAGGCAGATCAGAACATTTAATGAACAAAACCGGGTCTGTATGGCGGACAGTAGCCGAGCAGGTGTCACCGGGGAAACATATCCACAAATCCAGAGGAGCAAAGAAACGCATGAGACTAAATAGCGGAAAAATCAAACGAAAAACTAAACAGTGCGAGTGATGCTTCATTAATCACATTAGAAATTAAAGCTGTAGGTTGTGTTTGATAGCTGAAGTAGGCTAAACGCAATACTCACGTATCCTTGCTCGGTGATGAATGAGAACACAATGAGCCCAACAACAGGTGGTTGGAATTTAAAAGGCTGATTTTCCCGCTTCAGGGCAGTGACGAGTACATTATGTAGTCCAGTGGTTGCCAAGACACCCTAGGCACAACCTTAAGCAATGGCCCTGAACGATGGTTTAATGTCAACATTGTGACAACGCTGTAACAACTTCACCACACAACGTAGTTATAGCAACCTTTTGGCCATGTTGTTAAAACGTTGTTAGAAGGTTGGCTACGTTGTGCCAACCAGGGATGTAGTGGAGGCTAAACGCACGTAAACGCCGTTTACGCACCTCCCAAAATTCGGAAATAGCGTTTGCCCACCTCCAAAGTGCGTTTATCCACCTCTACATTGCGTTTATCCACCTCTAAATTTCACGCTATTTGAGCGGACTTTGCTTTCCCAGAGCGTGATTGCCGATCGGCACATGATTCGAGCATTTGGGCCGTTAACTACAGAGCAGAACGCGCAGAACGCAAACACGGAGCAGAGAGCGCAGCGCGCGACACACACACACACACACACACACACACACAAACACGGAACAAAGAGAACGGCGCACATACATAGCAGAAAACACACGCTCGTGAAGTTACTAAACAAGCTGCGCGAGAATGAAACTTGATCGCAGCCGCAACAGGAAATCATTAAAACGATGCAAAAAAAGAGATTTATTTTTATTTTTATATTTATAAGTTTATATTTTTATTCATTACAGGCAGCTGGTTTAATGTAGGGAGCATGTCAAAACCCAACTGTACAAGAGATTCAGAGGGAATCAAGCCTGCACCAGGTTAAAGACTTTCCCTCTACAGGGAAACAGTGACTACGTTTACATGCAGCCAATATCCGGGTTATGGTCGGGTTAGGGTCACTATTTGGGTTTCTGAAACATTCGGAATAACTCGTTTACATGCGTGAGCAGAGAGAGTTACTCCTGTATACATGGAATTTGTAATCAGTTGGGAATATCCCGATGTAAACGGCGACGCACGGTTAGCGTCGGGACGTACGGACAACCTTAAGACGCAATATGCGTCATTTCCAATTCTTCTTCCTGTATCCAAAGACAACAACAGCAGCAGCAGCACGCGGATAATGAATAGTTCGGGGCAGATAGCGATCGCCTTTGTTTACGCTTTCCTTCTCGCTCAAAAAGTGTGGTGCTGTGCTGCGTCTCGCCATGTTTACCTCTACTTCTTGTTTACTTCCGGTATACTGCACGCGGGTTTCTGTATGCGCCGTCTCTACTCAAAAGACCAAGATTCCTTGCGAATAGAACATGCGCAGAACACAAATCAATGTTCCTTTTGATGGGGATATGCCGATACGCGTTTACATGACCAAATATTCGGGTTAGAAAAGGGGTACCCCAGGGGTAATATCCGGGTTTTTAAAAACCGGGATATGAGCATATCCGGGTTTTTGCCGGTGTTTACATGGCCGTGCGCGACCGGGTTATTGCTAATATCCCGGTTTTGAACGGGTTATTGGCTGCATGTAAACGTAGTCAATGATCCACATTTTTCTGATAGACCAAACAACTAATCAATTAATCGAGGAAATATTCAACAGATTAATCAACTATGAAAATAATCCCAAATCCCTAATCATTATGCACAAGTGCATTGCATTGGAAGCCCTGGATATAAGCCTCCCTCTCGATCTCTCTTAAATATTTTTGTTTTATCTGTTTTGTCATTTAGTAAACTTTATAGATTTCAACCATATTATTCCTTTTTGAGTCTCTTTAACAAGAACTTAGATTAATGTATGAATTGAATAGTGATTGTGTGACCTATGATGAGGGAACAACCAGTGATACCCTTGGTAGTACCATCAAATAATAGCCTATAGCGATGTCATCAGGATACACATACCGGTAGGCAGTGGCCCACCTTACCGGGGGTGACCACGTCGTGGTCCACCAGAATTTATAGTTTACCCACCTCTTTTTTTACCACTACACCACTGGTGCCAACGTTCTGTGTTTGCTGGGATTATAACTGACTCCAGATGTGGGACAAAGAGCGATGCAACGCACTACATGTCAAATACAGTCATGTTTGTGTGTTTCTGGTTCATCCATGCTTGTTAATGTGTAATCTTGATAGGCGTGGCAGTGGTGCTTGACGCCCCAATTGATATATTGTCAAGATCTGTGAGACGGTACAGAGTCTAAAAACCGCTCAGCAAGTTCCCTTAGCTCACTTCATTCTTGGAGGTTTCTCAGAAGGATCAGAAATGGCCAAAGGAACTGCTATTTCCAAGGCCGTGGCTGTCGGCATTGGGGTCATCACCGTTTCTTCTGTTTGTGGTTTAGTGTTGATGGTTGTGATGTTCCAAATTCAAATAGAGAAAAATAAACCACTAGTTCCACCTCGTCCAACTAAACCTCCGGTTATTCCAACAGATCTTCCAACGAATCTCAGACTTTACGACTATTTGATTCCCGAGAGCTACAAAGTCGTCCTCCAACCGTACCTTTACGCAGCGATAACTAACAACTACACAAACCAATCCTTCTTTTTCACGGGGAGCTCAACCGTAAGGTTTAAGTGTATGAAAGTCGCCAAAACCATCTTACTTCATGTTCACAACCTAAATCTGACGAATGTGGAAGTGAGAAAATCTGATTCAAATAAGATATTAGAAAGCAGATATACGATTCATTACAATGAAAGTAATTTTCTCGAGATCCAACTGGAGGACAAGTTATCTGGAAATGGGACCTACTACGATCTTTTTACCACCTTTGAAGGGGAACTTTTTGAAGACTTGGCAGGGTTGTATGTGAGCCGGTACACTGAGAAGAGTAAAGACGAGGATGAGGAGGATGAAGAAAGGTAACGATATCAGGAAATCTAGTTTCTTTTAATAGAAATATTATTTATAAACTAGTATATATATATATATATATATATATATATATATATTAAATAATATTTTTGTCTTTCAACATTCATTGACTGACAAAATGTGAATGTGTAGCCTACTTATTTCAGTCTAAGATATATTTGCATGTATTTGATCACATAAATTGTTTAAAAAAATAATTTTCTAAACTTTCTCTTCATAATATTCACCACAGGCTATCTTTTGTTGTTTATACAAATTCTGTTGTTTATTGTGAGAAGCCTCCTGATATTTTTTTTGTATGAAATCGCCATTATGTACATTTACTGTTGTTTTTACATACAGTTTTAATGACAAATACGTGAAAGATAAATCCAGAACATAATTTACATAAATACTTTTCCACAAACAGATTCCTCGCCACCAGCCTGTTGCAACCCACAGACGCGAGGAGAGTATTTCCGTGCTTTGATGAGCCAGCTCTGAAGGCTGTGTTTGATATTACTATTATCCACAGACATGGAATTAAAGCCCTCTCTAATGGACATAATGGAGGTTAGGATCCTAACTTGTCAAGCTTTAAAAAGTCAAAATTTTACTGTACATGAAAGAACATATTTGATATATAATATATATACACGCTTAAAAATAAAGGTTTAAAACGTTTTTTTTTTTTTTTTACATCAGCGCCATAGAAGAACCATTTTGAGTTCCCCAAAGAATCTTTCAGTGAACAGTTTAAAAAGAACTTTTAAAAATCTAAACAACCTTTTTGTAACTTTTTTTGTGGTATGAAAAGGTTCCATGGATGTTAAAGTTTCTTCATGGAACCAAAGATTGAGACCCTTTATTTTTAAAAGTGTAAATATTTAGTCCTAAATAGAGTCTCTAATACAGACAACAATACACGTCAAAACAGCGTACAAAACCTGACACATTTTGAAAAGACTGTTGCTTATTTGAAAACGATTTAAACAATGTAAACAAAACAAAAATCAAAGTATTTATGCTCAATGTATAATTTCTGTTTTTCAGGTTCAATCCCGATAGAAATAGATGGAGAAGAATGGTTAGAGACTAAATTTGAATCGACCCCCATCATGTCAACTTATCTATTGGCTTTCACTTTAACTGATTTTGATTACATATCGATACCTTCTGGGTCAAACATGGATGTATGTGGCTTTCATTTTTACTGAAGACATTTCAGTGCTGGCTTTTTTTTTATTTTTTATTTTTTACATTTCACAAATTATTATTATGATGTGTTTCCAAGATATATGCTCGGAGAGAGGCTATTGTTGCTGGCCATGCTGGCTATGCAGCTGAAATAACACGGAAGATTCTGATTCGCTATGAGAGTGAATTTGGATTGACATACCCACGGGAAAAACTAGGTGAGTCAAGGGGAAAAATCAACAAGAAGGTTTCAATGGCTCTATTGAATTATGTGGTTTATTTTAATTGCTTGCGTGTTTTTTTGTGCCCATACAACAAAAAGTTTAAAAAGAAATTGGACCCCATTGACTTTTATTGTATGGGCCGGACATTACATTAATACATTATTAAGATCAAAAGTTGTATCTGTTAACATTAGTGAACTAAAATGAACATGAACATTGTTTTTAACTAACATTAACAAAGGGTAAGAATGCTGTAAGAATATTGTTCTTTGTTAGTTCATGTTAGTTATTGCATTAACTAATGTTAATCAAATAAGACCTTATTGTAAAGTGTTACCAAATATCTTTTGTATTCTAAAAAAAACACACAAAAAAACAACAACACTCATTCAGGTATGGAACAACATTACTGAATGTTCATTTTTGGGTGAACTATCCCAAACAGAACATGCTGAACAAGCTGAAATGAGTCTGTGTTCCATATAAAAGACATGGAGGATCACAAGCTAAATTTGTTTTATTACAGATCAGATTGCCCTGCCAGATTTCAGTGTCAGAGCCATGGAAAACTGGGGTTTCATTTCATATCAGGAGTCAAGTTTGCTGTATGATGAAGATACGGGATCAACCTTTGATAAAGAATGGGTGGCCACTCAGGTTGCTCATGAGTTGGCACATCAGGTAAACATATTCATAACCTTAATATCCTATTGCATAATTCATCACCGACTAAAGTTTACATTGGGCTAGATATTTCAATGAATAGCATTGTTAACTGTGCAGTAGTGACAACCTAAAAAAAAAATATATATGCAAATAAATAAACAATCAAAATATATGAGAATTTTAATTAGCCCATTTATTTTTGCTATCCTTTGACTAGTCATGATTAAGTTACCTGCATTTTAAAATTTGCATTCTCTGATGTAGGTCTTTAGAACATTACATATTTGGATCCTCCACTAGAACTATGGGTTGAGAACCCCCAAATCATAAATCTTTAAATAAACAATTTTTCCATTTCATACCTGTGCTTAATTTCAGTGGTTTGGAAACCTTGTCACTATGCGCTGGTGGAATGACCTGTGGCTGAATGAAGCATTTGCGACATATATGTCATACACCGGGGTGGAAGCTGCTAACTGGGACTTGGTATGTTTTTGTTTATTTTAGCATAATGATTTTAACAAATAGTACCCAGGGTTACTGGGTCAAAACTGCCACCTCCAACTTCCTCTGATGATATTGTTCATTTGTGTTTTCAGAAAGATCTATTTGTTCTCAGAGAAATCCAGTCCGCCTTTCAAGTGGATTCCTTGAACTCTTCTCATCCTCTCAGCTTGCATGAAAATGATATTCAAACTCCCTCTGAGATCATAGAACTTTTTGATGACGTCACACGCAGCAAGGTTGGCATGACATCTCAATACAGTTATAGTGTCAGCTTAATGTTCAAAATTAATAAATAAAAAAATTATGCTCTGTACATCCTCTAGGGTGCTGCTGTGTTGAGAATGCTGTCCGCATTCATGACTAACGAAGCATTTATGAAAGGAATCAGGGTAAGCCGAAGTCGGGGGGAATTATATACACTATTGTTCAAATGTTTGGAATCTTTGGAGGATTTTTTATGTTTTGAAGAAGAAAGGTCTCTAATGCTCAACAAGGCTGCATCTATTTGATCAATAATACAGTAAAACAGTAATATTGTATATAGTGAAATATTATTACAATTAAAAGAAATGTTTTCTATTTTAATAACTTTTGAAATGTAACTTATTCCTGTGATGGCAAAACTGAATTGTCAGCATCATTACTCCAGAAATCATTCTAATCTGCTGATTTGGTGCTCAAGAAACATTTTTTATTATTATCAATGTTGAAAACAACTTAGCCATCACAAGAATATATATGGTATAACAGTACTGTCTAATTATTTGAAAACAATATGTTCAGATGCTTTGTTTAGCTTTTTAAATCCACAACTCAAAAGTTATATATTATATATACTTAAAATATTTTAATATAATTGTGTTTTACAACTTATGATTTTTTGTGATATGATGTGATTATGTATTGTTTATGTATTGAATATTTTAAAGTATGGTCAGGACTGATTGTCTAATTACTAAATGTATATATTTTAGATGTATCTCAACAACTTCCAGTACAATAACACTGTGTACAACGATCTATTGGAATGCTTGCAAAAGGTAAATCGAGGACCTATATTCTATTTTTTAAGTTGAAATAATATGAGAGAATAATGACAAATATTTCCAACAATGATCAGGAGACAAATGTAGATTTGGAAGGCTTCCTGAGCACATGGATTGAGCAAGTTGGGTACCCAGTAATCACCATCATTACCCAGACGGGGGAGACTTCTCAAGAACAGTTTTTACTAAAGCCAGGCGTGGGCCATGAGTGAGTTCCAAAAAGCAATAGTATTCAATATTATCATATTTACTGAATCATTTAGGTTCCATGGCAGACCTTTTATACCATTGGATTTAAACTAATACAATAAAAAGTCCTAAATTATTGTAGCATTATATGCAATATAGTCTTTATTGTTTTGTCTCTATAATTCAGTTTCCAAATTCAAATATTGTTTATTTTCTTCCTAACAGTATTCCATGGCAGGTTCAAATCACATACATTAAGTCTGATGATGCGGGGTTGAAAAAAGATTTATTTAGAGTAAAAGGTCCAGGTAAGGAACGAATAAACTTTAAAGCTTAATTTTAAACACAGGGCTAAATATGCAGTAGCTGTTTGTAGTGATTAACCCTTCTGCTCATTTCTGCATCCTTCCTTACAGTTCGAAGGTCACATTTTCAACTCAAAGATCAATGGGTTCTCGCCAACATCAACTGCACTGGCTTTTACCGTGTGAACTACGATGAAGAAAACTGGAACAAACTTCTAATGCAGCTTGAAAAAAACCGTAATGTAAGACATTTTATTAGCATCCTTTTTAAATCACTTTACAGTTAAGGGCAGCAACATAACTTTGCGCAAGTACGCGAACCCGTGGCCAACAACCGATCTGGTTAAACATACTTAACGTGCGCTGTTCCATTGGTCTAGCGGTATCAAACCTCAGTAGGCTACTCAAGGGGGCGATAGAGATACATTCAAATAGGCTGCCTCTCACATAAACACAATTACTCAGGTAAATTGCTATAAACTTACTGAATCAGCATGAAATGGAAGTTGTTTTAGTGTTTTCTTCCATATTGTGACGTATATCAGAGTGAATAGAGATGGCTTCTCAAACAAGAAAAAATGTAGGGCGGGACTTGATTTTGTTCATTAGGAATTGATTGGATTGTTGTGTTTGCTATAGACCCTTAGGTGCGTTTACACAATGTCTAATTACGAGATTACGAATTGTAAAAAGCATTCACATTCTCGTAGAAATCGTAATTACAGCATTATCCGGGAATTTTCTGAGAGCTCCCATTTGTACCATATGCTGTACCGCCTGATCGCTACAGATTAATATTTCCATTGCCGTTGATAATTCCAATTCTGAGCCGGACGTGAACAGCCCCGAGTAGAACATCATGTGTTGTCATCTCGTAATTACGATAATTACATTGCGTGAACTTTTCACATTTCCGGGGGGGTTCTCAGAAGCAGAAGTCGTCATCATTGGGTAAACTTCTATAGTGGTGAATGGGAGATGACAACTATAATAATTTGTAATTTTGATTAAGGATTACTAGAGCACATGAACGTGATGTGCACAGATAGGTCATTTATAATAAATGCTGCAGTATATAAAAAAGTTACTCTTGTTGTTGTTTAAAGGAGCTACCAAAAATGAACATAACCAATGTCCATCGCATATGAGAATACAATACGCGATCCGACAGTCAGCACGCAACTTGCGAAATCGAGCTTGTGTAGCGTGAAGCGTCTGCGTGCACGTACTTGCGTGAAGTATGTTTTGTCATTTACAGTAAATATTCAAAATTCAAGCAGAATACTGATGAGATCAAAACTACCTTACATCTTTAGATGATCCCACCTATCAACCGAGGGCAACTCATTGATGACGCTTTTAATCTTGCAAGGTACATTTTTCATTCAGATAATTTGGTAATTCTATTGTTGTTGCTGTATGTTAACTTCTAATATTTGTTGTAAAGGGCTCATCGCCTCAACGTCAGTATTGCACTAAGTCTAACTAAGTTCCTGGTGAATGAAACTGAGTATATTCCATGGGAGTCCGCACTGAAAAACCTGGACCATTTTATCCTTATGTTTGATCGCTCCGAGGTCTATGGTGTGATAACGGTGAGCACAAGGAAACAGTCTAATTAAACACATACAAAACAGTAAAAAATGTGATAACTTATCTCTACATTTCTATGTCAAGAAATACCTACGCAAGCTAGTTACAGGACTTTATGAGCACTTTGAAGAGTACACAAATAATGGAACCATTCCTGAGGATCACACTGACCAGTAAGCACATTTTTTTGTCTTTCTTTACATATATTTTTTGTTGGAAATCTAGCAATCATTCTTTGATTTTTCTTCTTAGGTATAACCAGGTAAATGCTATTTCAGTGGCCTGCGCCCATGGCCTTCCCAAGTGCATAGAAATGGCAAAACGTCGATTCACGGATTACAAAAATGGCTCAAATACGTGAGTTGCGTCTTTAAGACTAAATTAAATGATTGTAAATTACAGTTCTACAAGATATCTATGCATATACATAAGATATATTGACTTGAAAGCTGATGTATTTTTTTACATTTAGGATTCATCCGAATTTGAAGAGAGCAATCTATTGCAGTGCAATAGCTGCCGGTGATGAGGATGATTGGGAATTTGTTTGGGAAGAATACCAAACGACTACAGTCGCTGCCGAGAAAGACAAATTAAGATATGCTCTATCATGTACCAAAGAAATCTGGCTGCTGAACAGGTCAGGGCAGCGATTTGAGCTTTACACCATCTCAACGGACTCTATGTTTACTTCATACTCACTATTGACGTTTATAATCCAACAGATATCTTGAGTACACTCTTGACCCTTCAAAGATAAGAAAGATGGATATGGTCTCAACCATAAACTACATTGCCAAAAATGTCGCCGGCCAGCCTCTCGCATGGGATCTTGTTCGTGGCAAGTGGTCCTATATCACCCAAGAGTAAGTTAAGGTCCAAATGATTATTTAAATTCAATGAATGAAAACTGGAAAAACTATTTTCATTCAAAAACCGTTCACTAGTAACACACTGAATTAAAGACAACATTTCGAAGTAGAAAGACTGAGATTGTATTTTCTTGTAAAACGTACTCCAGTAATTTACAATACAATACAATACAAACAATAAATCTTTTTTATTTTTTTACAGCGCAGGCAAATGAAACCACTCAAATTACATATTCCGCACACATGTTCAGTCTGTGTCTTTGGCTTGAAATAAATGATGGATTATAAAATATGAATCGGGAATTGCCACGGCAATCAGGAAGTTATAACACCCAAGTTACATAAAAGTATCAAAGATCAACAGCAATTCAGGGTCCAAAGGCTGCCTTCAGCTATAAATGAATGATAGTCTTAATTGTCTTAAAAGTTTTATCTCTGTTACTTGTTGGAAACCATAAGTATATGGACATGTGACTTCAAGGTTTTACCTCTGTTACTTGTTGGAAACCATAAGTATATGGGACATGTGACTGACAATCATCTTTTTTGGGCAGGTATGGAGCGGGAATCATATCTTTAGGCAGTCTGCTAGATGGCGTGACAAAGAGATTCTCCAGGGACGTTGAACTTGAGGAGGTGCGTTGTTTGCCATTTTTGGTTACTCTCTGACTCTTTCAGTTATTGTAGAGGGATGATAAAGAGTAATAGTTGATTATGTCACCATTTCCACCATTGTTCTTACACAAACATTCAAAATTGTCTTTACACAGCTGAAGCAGCTCCAGAGGGAGCAGGATAAGAATGAACAGGGGTTCGCAGCTCGAACTTTGGAGCAGGTCATTGAAAGGACAGAGGCAAATATTAAGTGGGTGAATGAAAACAAGCAGAATGTTAAGGATTGGTTCAATGGAGAGCTGTAGGATCAGAGTTTTTGTAGGCCTGCACGATCAAAAACAGATGTAAAGGCATTCCACAAAGAAAGCAACACCCTCCTGTGGTTCTGAGATGGTTTTCGCTGGAGAATTAGTCGAGCGTTAGAAGAGAAGAACAACGAACGTGCAAAAATGGCTACATAACACATTCCCTATGCTGTGTTGAGTAGTTAAAGCCAGATCTATGGTCTATTTAAGAGAAAAGGCCTAAAATGAATGTTTAGGATAGCTTAATTTATTGCTTTTAATATAATTTAGCTGATATTACTGAGTATTGTTTACAGTGATGAAATCACATCTAAGCACATAAACCAAAAACAAAAGCACAAAGGACTATTATGTTATTCTTTGTATTTGTATAGTTTATTTTAATTAAAATGCATATTATGAAAGCTAGTATTTTGAAATATGACCTTTTTATAAAACCATAGGAATAATTTTGTTGATTACTGTGATTGATGATATTATGAATGACAAAAGATTTCATATTTTTAAACGTGTAAAAGTCAAACATGTAAATCTTCAAATAAAGTGCATTTTTTTACACAGCTGTTTCTTTTGATGCACTGGTACTGTAATAGATCTATAACACACACACACACACATATATTGTCGATACTAGATATTTAATTGTGCATGCTTATTTTCCTTTTTACATTATAATGACCATTGCTGCCATTTAATGCTCACTAAAAAACACAAATAATTTAAATGTAAACTTCAGCAAATCTAAAAACAATCAAATCTAAAGTATAAATGTATTTATACTGTACATTATAATGTACAAACTTACTTAATTAAAACAACTGATTTTAGGTTTTAGTGTTTTAAAATAGTGTATCATTTTAGAATCAGCCATTAATCGGCCATCATTTTAATATAGTTGCAAGTATAAATATGATTATGAAATATTATAAAAACATTTTTAATAACGATGTTTAATGATCTGAAGGATATGCCTTTGAAAATACTTAGTACATAAAAATGCGTAACAGTCTTTATTTTAAAATGGCACTTTTGCTGTTTATTGATTATATTTTCATGTGATAACATAGGAATACTGACTGTGAGGTCTTGTTTTGTGGTGTAAATATACATCTGGAAGACAGATAACAAGGCACTGTGATCAAATCCTGGAAGCTGAAGGGTGTCATTCAGTCATCCTGAAAGCAAGATCCCAAACAACATAAAACAAATGTTACAGGTTTGCACAAAGAAACTTTAGTGAAACAAATCCTTCACTGGATCATTGCATTTGTTTGACTTATCTTAAACCTCTCTTGATGATAGAATAACAGGAAATGTTAAAACGATTACACATCTGTTCATGATAAACCCATTTCCTAAACAAATGTGGCCAGAGCAAAACACAAAACATTTTCAGTTGAGCAGAGAATCTCACCCATTCTTCATCATCTGCTCCGTCACCCTGACCGACACTCTTCCCTGTCTTTTCCTGATCAGTTTTGTTAGCCAATATTTTCTCTGTCCACGATGCTCCAGCGTTCTCATCTCCCGCAAAGTTGCACTTTGTCACTGTACCACCATCCAGTTTGGCGAAGGAAACTAGACAGGCAAAAACAGACAGAACAGTATGTAGCCACCTTGATTTACTTAGAAGTACATACTATTTTCAGCATTGCACTCACAAATAAAGGGCCCGTCTCCTTTTGTCTTAAGACGGATTTCTTGGCCAGGCTCAAGCTCTGTTTTATTCATCTCCTCCTCTGAGATCCAGAATGCAAAGGCCTGACCAGGACAATGTTTTGAAGTCATTTTAACCAGCTGGTCCTTATTCACAATATCCCTCAGTTGGCGCTCATCTAGACAATCCGTTTCACCCTTAGCCTCCACTTCTGCAAGGTTGAGACACACAAACAGACACCTTTTGCTCACAACATGCATAATAGTCTGCTGCCATACATGAAGATATTTTATAAATCGGCAAATTACATTTACTTGTAATAGTTTTGTAAAAGTTAATTCCAGCTTTTATTATTTAATGGCTCAACTGAAAGTTTTTAAAACAGGCTGCCATTACAAAGCACAATAAAAACATGCCATATTAAAACCGAATGGTTCTGAATAAATGCACATTATGGCTACTCACTGAAGGATGACATGAGATAACCTGTGTTGACCTTCCGGGTATCACTGAAGTTAGGTTCAATCTCATTTCCTTTTGAATCATATTTTCTGCGATGGATTCGGCTTGGTTTGATGTACAAAACATTGAAGCGCTCCTGAAATAAACACAATTTAGAATTTATTAAAAAAGGATATCAGAAACTTGCAAGGCAAGCAACAATAAAACAATTGCTGAATCACTAAGAGTCATGGAAAATATTATATTATCATTTCATTACAAATAAGATTATATATTCTCGACTGTTCAAATGTTTGGGGTCGTTTTAAATGTTTTTGAACAAAGACTCTTATGCGCACCAAGGCTGCATTTACTTGATAAAAATACAGTAAAACGTTAAATATTATTACAATTTAAAGCTACATTGTGTAATTTTTTAAGTTGATTCTTCTTAGCAAAAAACACTTTCTAAATCTGCCATTTAGAATACATACGAGCGAGTCGCTCGAATGGCGGCAGCCATGTTGCGCTTCCAACTTGAAAATATATTAGCCAAAGAGGGACATACCTAGAAAATTCAAGCTTCGCCTTTCGCGTTTTTACACTCAATGGCACCGTGACAAATGCGAGGGGGAAATTACTCGCGACTGCCGGCAGAATTAAAAAAATACGGCCACCGTAGGAGTTAAAATGCCCTCGGAATGGGAGGGGCTAGAAAGTAATATTCAGTTGGTAGCAAGCGGCAACATTCTAATCTGAAAAATGAAGCCTACCCGGAAGTGCGAAAAACTGCAATACATCGAAAATCCGCTAGGGGCAGGTCCCAAAAGGGAGCAAATGTCCATAGACCCCCATGTTAAAATGTCCGTTTTCACAGCATAAATTCATGGTTTTACATGGTCCCATGGACTTTTATTGAATTTTTCGATAGGTTCGGAGTGCCTGACAACTGTGAGGGGGGTGAATTTTTCTTTTATCTTTTAACTCGTTAGTTTAGACGAGCGTGGGTTAAAGGGTAACTAAACCCCTGGTCAGAGCCTGACTCCACCCACTGGCAATATTTGAAAAATGCTGGAAAAGTAGGCAGAGCCCAGTGGAGAGGGGGCGTGCATCTGAGACGTATCTCTCTGCAGGCAGGGGCGTGGTTAGCTGGTACACTCTGACATCAGAGTGTACCACAACTTCCAATAGGAAAATTCAACTGCAGTAGCCACTGTTCAACCTGAAGAGGGCAGCACTCAGACGTTTTTACACCATATTTAGTAAAATTAAAATACTTTAAACACAAATGTCAAAACAATTACTTGAATCAATGAAAAGCACTAATAAAGCCCCATTCTTACAGATCATTATCTAAAAAAAGTTGGTTTAGGGTTTAGTTACCCTTTAACTTTGATTGACAGCTTGATTGACAGCTGATAACGAGCATAGGCTGCGCCGAGTGGAATTCCTGAAATTTGACGTCTCGGCCATGATCTGACACAACACATCATACCACCTCTGTATCCTTTCTGAACATTTGTATTGAAATATCGTACCAAGATGGCGCCGCCCATACCCCCCATAAACGGCCTCAAAACTTTTCTTCAGAAAGTCTATGGGTGACGTCACAGACGCTTTGTCCATATTTTTTTACAGTCTATGGTTGGTAGTCATAAACAATTTCAGCTAGATGGGAGAAAATCCTACACAGTGTACCTTTAAAATAACTGTTTTCTATTTTAAGATATTTTAAATGGACCTGTAATGCAAAGCTGAATTTTCAGCATCATTACTCCAGTCTTCAGTGTGATTCTTCAGAAATCATTCTATTCTATTATGCTGATGTGATGCGCATTTCTTATTATTATCAATGTTGACATATAATATTTATTATTTAATATTATAAATTTCATTGTGGACACCATGATAATTTTTTTTAGGATTCTCTGATGAATAGAAAGTTCAAAAGAGCAGCATCTATTGAAATGTTTTTATTTTGTAACAGTTAAGTTTTACTGACCCCAGACTTCTGAACGGTAGTTTAAATTAGAGAATGATCATGATTGTACAACCAACGTTTCTGAGTTGAGGAACAACTGAAGTTCTCTAATAAACAATCACTTTACCTTTCTGTTGTTCACATCTGTTATGACATGGCGTGACACATCCAGGACCGCCCCCTCTAAAATGACACCATGACCACTGTAAAGTGAAAATAATACATAAAACACAATGTACTATCATGGTACTATGATACAAGTAGCCTACTATGGTAACGATCGTTTCCGCCAGTATGCCACAGTTTGTGTTGCTATAAACTATAATAACTTGCTATTACAAAATTGACTAAATGTTTCACAGTTTGAAGCATATAGCATACCAAATTACTTCATAATGGTTTTACAGTATTAGCTATAACGTATGTAACTATTGTATTTGGAGAGTTATCCATATCTGTAAGGGAGACGAGGAAAAGTAAGCAGTCGACAACTGCAAAAAGCAGGCTTGCACTTTAAAGTATTACCTCTGGTGAACTACTGGATCCCATGCTGAGGATAGTTTCTCATTATGCACAGGTTTGTTTAATAACGCAGTGTTGTCATAAATGCGACTCATCTTCTGCCGATGATGATGATTTTGATTTCGTCGAAAAGCTCAGCCACTTCCTGGTTACGTCATCATGAAATCTCTATCCATTCGAAACGCAGTTTAGAGATGCGGGGAAATAGTCATGAACAGGCTACAAGAGGAAATAGTGTGTATCTATGTAGTTGTAACTTGTTGACAATATATAAATGAATGTAAAATAAGAGTTTAATGAGAAGTGAATTAATTTTTGCTTATCTTTTTCTTCTGCACTGAAGACTTCTATATTTGCGCGAATGGTGGTGCCAATATGAAAAGTAAAATATTCATCATCACAGTTTTATGATAGCTGTGGAAACCTGTTTTCTGTTATTTTAAGTGAACCCAACATTTTTTGTGTGTTTTACGTAAAGTCATCTATCAATCTACTATGTCTTCAAAATATTGTTTTGTGTTTTTCTTTTATATAGGCCTAATACCATTTTATATATCATCACTGGAATTGACTAAACTGAACATACAGCACTTTTGGGTAGTCTGATTCATATCTATTTAAAAAACACCATATTAAACCATATTTTTATTTTGTGGAAATATATTTTTTGTTTTGTGAAATGTAACATTGCACAATAAAAGTAACACAACTACAAATTACACAAAAATAAATAAAATATACCACTAACACTGAATAAGAAGCAATCAAACACACACACACACACACACACACACACACACACACACACACACAGAAAAAACATACAAGACACCTATACAAAAACATCTCCCAGCATTGTTTCTTTTTGGATATAAACACTCAAAATTGACCATATTCATAAAAGAAGATAACAACTGGCAAGGGATATCGGACATGACAATCACAACCTAGAACTTCATTGACTACCTCTAAAAGTAAGCTATGGCTTGTTTAACCTGTTTGTTATAGTTAATTTGACTAATGTTAAATCTAGAGAGAATGGTCAAACCTGCATGCCTCTTTATACAAAATTATGTTTTCAAATGAAATCTAGCTTAAGGCTGTCAATAGATTCAAATGATAATTAATGATGGCATATGTTTTGTATAACGTGCATAAATTCACAGACATTTATTGAGTTTCTTTCAAATCTTTGTCAGTTATCTGGGGTTAATGCCTAGGCTACAATGCACCCAAAATTCAAGATGTAGTGGAAAAAATGGCCCCAGTATGAGTTATTTTTATATTTATAACATGTGATGTTAAACAATATTTCCAGAATATTGGCGCGATTGTAAATGTGATAATGACTTTACACAAAGAGTAGCCTAAATATTGTGATGTGACATTTTAGATGTAGGCTAATATTGTAAATATTCTCTGTTTTTACTCTATTTCTCCAATGACAATAGTTCCAAACAAGCCTCAGAAAAAGAGTTATACATATCTGAACGAATCCGGGGTTTTTGTGATTCAGTGAGCTAGTTGCTTAGTTCCAGAATGAATCTGCCGTTTTGAACGAATCAGTTGAATGAATGCTTCTATGACTCGTTCATTAAGTGGGTGATTTGGCGCCACCTACTGGCGGTTTTAATTTCATAAAAAATTTGTATTTATTTTTTAGCATCTAATTTTTTCTATATTAAAATAATTATATTTAAATCATTAATCTCAGAACATTATTTATGGTGTTGTAATTGCAGTGTAAATGCATGGTTATAAAAAAATGGTTAGAACATAGTTATTTAAAAAAAAGCCAAATATTGTCTCTTAATGGGAAAATTAATGTCTGCCGGTGATATTCCATAAAAAAATATACAGTGCCCTCCACAATTAATGGCACCCCTGGTAAATATGATCAAAACTGGCTGTAAAAAATAAATCTGCATCGTTTATCCTTTTGAACTTTCATTCAAAAAATGTGCAAAATTCTAACCTTTCATTGAAGTAAAAGAATTGAAAGTGGGGGGAAATCACATTATGAAATAAATGTTTTTCTCCAAAACACGTTGGCCACAATTATTGGCACCCCTAGAATTGTTTATGAGTAAAATATCTCTGAAGTATATTCCCATTAATATTTACCATTTTTTAGCACACCAGGGGGACTAGGAACATGAAACTGTCCAGCTATGACTTCTTGTTTCACAGGAGTTTAAATATGAGGAAACACAAAGGCCAAATCCCCTTAATCATCCATCACAATGAGTAAAACCAAAGAATATAGTTCTGATGCGTAGCAAAAGATTGTTGAGCTTCACAAAATATAAAGTGGCTGTAAGACAATAGCTAAAGAATTGAAAATCCCCATTTTGACCATCAGGGCAATAAGTAAGAAGTTCCAATCAACTAAAGATGTTACAAATCTGCCAGGAAGAGGACGTGTGTCTATACTGTCTTAATGCACGGCGAGGATGAAAGTTTGAGTGGCCAAAGACTCTTCAAGGATCACAGATGGACAATTGCAGAGATTAGTTGAGTCTTGGGGTCAGAAAGCCAAAAAAAAAAAAAAAAAAAAAAAAAACCTACATCCCCACATGTTGTTTGTGAGGGTTTCAAGAAAAATCCTCCTCGCTCCTCCAGAAACAAACTCCAGCAAATTTAATTGTCAGACACGACTGGAACTTCAACCGGCACAGGGTTCTGTGGTCAGATGAAACTAAAAAAATAGCTTTTTGGCAGCAAACACACTAGATGGGTTTGGTGAACACAAGGATAAAAAGTACCCCATGTGTACAATTTAATATACCGTTGGATCTTTAATGTTGTGGGCATATTTTTCTGCTGGAGGTCCTGGACTTCTTGTTCAGATACATGGCATCGTGGATTCTATCAAATATCAACAGATAAAAAATCAAAACCTGACGCCTTCTGCTAGAAATCTTATAATGGGCCGTGGTTGGATCTTCCATCAGGACAACGATCCAAAACAAACATCAAAATCAACACAAAAATGTGTTTCGGAGCACAAAAAGCATCTGCCATGACCGTCCCAGTCCCCTGATCTGATGAGTGGGCTGAACTGAAGAGAAGAAGCACAAACATGGATCTGGGAATCTGAAGGATCTGGAGAGCTTCTGTATGGAGGAATGGTCTCTGATCTCTTGTCAGGTGTTCTCCAAACTCATCAGGCATTATAGGAGAAGACTCAGAGCTGTTATCTTGGCAAAAGGAGATTGCAAAAAATATTTAATAAAAGGGTGCCAATAATTGTGGCCAGCGTGTTTTGGAGAAAAACAATTTCATAATGTGATTTCCCCCCACATTCAATTCTTTTACTTCAATGAAAGGTTAGAATTTTGCAAATTTTTTGAGTGAAAGATCAAAAGGATAAACGATGCAGATTTATTTTTTACAGCCAGTTTTGATCATATTTACCAGGGGTGCCATTAATTGTGGAGGGCACTGTATATATAAGCAAAGTCAAACATATGACTTTTACTATAAAACCAATATAATTAATGCATCACACTTGTGAATTTACCTACAAATGTTTTATCTTCAACATTTTTCATATAATTGTTATTATAATTGGTGGTGGTTGAGGAGATTCCCCCCTTCTATGTAAAAGCACTTTGAGTACCCAGAAAAGCGCAATATAAATGTAACACAATTATAATAATAATTATTATTCCAAATGTTGATAATCATAAATACATGCTATAATAAATTATATTAATATTCAAATATAAATGTATAAGAAAGGTAATCATTTCTGAGGGAAAAAATAAATAAGGTTGAGGCCAATATAAACTCTACTTTTTTTCTGTTTGGTATTGTAACTTGACTTCGACTTGACTTGGTCCTTAGCAGGACTAGACTTGACTTGCTTGAAGTGAACCACTGACTTTACTTGACTTGACTTGGTTTGTGTGTACTGCGACTTAGACTTGCTTGAGACTTGAACGTGTGTGACTTACTCCCACCTCTGCTCTATGGTAATAAAGATCAACCCATAAAGCATTACATATTTTTATTTAGAATTTATTTATTTGCCCATATCTACATCCTTGTAGAGATGCATCTTGAATATTTGGGCTCTCTGTTATGGCTTTCAAAGGACATTGCCTGTCTGAGATCTTTCTGGACACATGAGTGTTAAGCCCGGGCTTTTTTAAAGCAAATCCCTGTGTTGGACCGATCTGCTGGTTGCTTCTTTTCCGAGCTTGATGTGTCTTTGAGACTGACTGATGAGCCACTTTGTTGCAGAATCCCCTGTAAAAATGAGTAAGACAACAAAGAATGATTCATTTTATTATTATATATGATAAAATATTAGAGTCTCCAAGGACAACGGAGACCAACTTACGGTAACAGGCAGTAAATGGTCACTAGATAAGCTTCTATAAACGCAAGATAACATCATACCTCTTCTTCTAAATCAGCTTCCCTTCTTTCGTGACTATATGAGCTGTGTGGACTCTGCTCTGAGTTTCCACCTGTAAAAAGCACCACCTCTGAGATAAAGTGCCCTGATCATTGCAATAACAGCCACAAAGTCTCTATAACGCACAATAAAACACAAGTCCAGTAAGTATTTACAATCAAAACCATTTACTCACATGCTGAGAGTCAAATTACTCATGTCTTGCTTTATTACCAAACCAATGTAGCCTTACAGTGTTTTGGGAGGTCCCGCATCTGGATATTTAACCACACATTGCGTCTCTGAGCCCATTCACCAGGGGGTTCCACCTCATAAAGACGGTCTCGTTCTTCTTTGTGGATCCCGAGATACTTCTTGCAAACTGTAAACAATTAGGCCTATTTAAACAAGTTATGTAAGCTTTAGGTACCAGGCTTCCATTACATCAATAATAACAGATAAGAGTGGTTTTATTAACATCCAATGAAACCACTGTTATCAGTTCAGTGTAAACTATTGATTTCGCATGCACACGGAACAATAATTTAAGGAATTTACTTACAGTTGTCACTCCTAAAACGTAGCAGTTATGTAGATAGTCTATATGATATTCTGGTGTCCAGATGGGGCACCAAACTGGATTTTGATTTAGAAAAATCCTGTAACTCTTGTCTGCTTTGGTTTGACTGAACTCTAGTGTTCATTCATAAGGTACACTACTATTGGTAAGTTTGGGGTCAGTAAGATTTTATATATATAAAAGTAAATTAATACTTTTATTTAGCAAGAATGCATTACATTTGTCAAAAGTGACAGTAAACACATATAGAATGCTACAATTTCTATTTCAAATAAATGCAATTATTCCGAATCTATTCATCAAATAAAAAAAATAAAAATTATCATGTTTTGCATAAAAATATTAATAAGCACAATTGTTTTTAACATTGATAATAATAAGAAATGTTTTGAGCACCAAATCAGCATAATACTCTGATTTCTGAAGGATCATGTGACACTGAAGACTGGAGTAATGATACTGAAAATTCAGCTTTGCCATCAGGAATACATTACATTTTAAAATATATTAAAATAGAAAACAGTTATTTTAAATTGTAATAATATTTCACATTATTACCGGATTGTATAGTATTTTGCTCAAATAAATGCAGCCTTGGAGGAGAGAAAAACTTCTTTAAAAACATAAAAAAATCGTATAGACCCCAAACTTTTGACCGTTAGTGTACATACCTCCATACATGCCAGGAGACATAGGAAAGCTAATTCCCAGAATGCCCTCGGAGGGTTGGGACAAACAGAAATCCTCCAGCATCTGTAAAGCAAGCCCGGTCCTTCTCCAGTGAGAGCGAATAAACACAGTGTCCAGCACAGGGAGCTGATAACTCTGACCAGTGCAGCCGTCACACAGGCTGCCTATGAAAAAAACACACAATAAACCTTTTTTTTTTTTTTTTCTAAAGCTACACCAAATTTCTAAGAATGCAAAAGGAAATTACCCTTTATTTTGACGGTGTAAAACCCAACCGCCTCTCCATTTTGCCAGAGAATTTTGCCATGTTCCCACAAGGAATAGGCAGAAAAATATAGGTCTTCTCCCAGAGGCCTTTCCAGAATTCCAAATATAACTTGACTGAGCAGGAATAGCACAACTCTCTCCATCACTGACTCCACCTGGGATGACAAGAGCTGAACTGTCAGAGCTCTCCTGGAATTGGTGACAATGTTTAACATCATGACATTTCTGCTCAAAACATTGCTAAATGAAAGAAAGTTTACCAAACTAAGTGCTACTCACTAACACAAGTCCACATCTCGATTTGTTCGCTGTCTTCAAAACATCACCAACAGGCCACCATTTGCCTTGCAAGTACACAGCAACCACTAAAAGTATAGGCTATATATTATCCAAATGTAGTAGGATGACACAAAACAATATTAAGAGGGGAAACGTAGCATTCTCTGGACCTTGTGTTTCATCCTCAGGTGTGTGGAGGGCAAGAATAAAACGTGATAAATCACCATCTCTCAGAAATGCAAGCCGACCAATGTTCCCACAGGTTACTTCCACCTGTTATCACAAATATCACCCTTTTATGAGCAATTTAAATAATATCTGCCATTATCTGGCATTATTGCTGATTAGGTAGGCAACTCTCAAAATGTTGACACTAAATTCTGTGTATTTCCTCTCACTTTCTCTCCATGAGGAAGGGTGAAAAGCCCAGCACCATCTGACTGAACACTGGACAGGTATTCGTCACATCCTGTGCTCAGCTCGCTATAATGCTGCACTGGTAGATCCACAGGATAGTGTTTCACTGGGAAAAAAACGACATTTGACATGTTTACACAATCAATAACACGAGTTTTTAATTCCTCGATAGCATTATGGCACACTTTTCAACAATGTTGAACGACGTCACGTGAAATTAGTAGCACTTTATTGATTGTGTCAGAACTGCGCTTTGTGACTATTTAGTGTCAGAGACGCGCGTATGTTGAAAAGTAACGCGAAAGCATGTTTGCATGAAAAACAACCCTTTAAACCACGTTTTAACATAATACATTTTGGGAATGCTCAAATGGAAGGCCATACCTTTAGAACTATTCTCCAGTTTAGAGTTGGATTCCATTTTGATAGTTGTTCGACCTTTGAATGTTTCTAAACAGAACAACGCCATCTAGTGACTATGAAAAGGGCGAGGAAGAGAAATTCATTCATTCATTTAATAGCCCGAGAGATTTCAGGTCTTCGTGACTACATAGGCGGAGACCTCCTTTTATACTGTAGGCTATATAATTCGTGTAGTATCATATTAATGTATTAATCATCATCATCAGGATTTATTTCGGTCCTCATACACATTTCTCTCTCTCTCTCTCTCTCTCTCTCTCTCTCTCTCTCTCTCTCTCTCTCTCTCTCTCTCTCTCTCTCTCCCTCTCTCTCTCTCTAATATATATTATAAACAATAACAAACATCTCCCAAAACTAAAAGTTACATATGTATTATACATTCAATTGTATTAACATAAAAAATTAAATTTTTGAATTATTTTTTAACTTTTCCCCCAAAGTGAACTAGCCAACGCATTCTTAATTCCTTAGTTTTCCAGAATTTCACCCCTTTGACCAGTAATATATTTTTTATTTGTACTTGCCATATGATTACATTGCACGCCCATTACAGTCAAAAACTGTATGTTTGACAAAACTGTATTTACTGTATACAAATATATTTTTTTTAATGAATGTTCAAATGTATACACTACACAGCAAGGTTATTGCGTACATTTTTCTCTCTCCTCTGGAGATTATTATAGTTTTCTAATAATAATACCATGCTCGCTCTCTCTCTCCCCACTCTCTTTCTCTCTCTCTCTCCCCCCACTCTCTTTCTCTATCTCTCTCACTTCTCTCTCCCAACAAATAAAGCATTTAAGGTAAAAAAAAATAAAAAACACCATCCAGTAGTTACAATGTCAACAAAACAAATTCCAAACAGTGACTATTCCCCGATTGAGAGGCGGTGTTGCTATGTTCAGTTTTTACACTGTCCACAAGATGGCGACATCATCATACAAATGTGAAAGAGACATGGAAAAATACATTGAATGCTTTTTTTTTTTTAAACAAACATGTTCTGAGGCACATGTAATCCCTGCAAAAACGTTTAACAACTAATAGTATAATAAGAACAAAAATGCATAGAAGGTTTGAAAACAAAAACTAGCAAAAAAAAAAAAAAAAATCTCATTCTCCTGTAGTTTTTTTTTGTACATACATTCTTTCAAATTGTACAAGAACTGTTAATAAAAGGGTTACAGTCTTATAACCTTTGTTGTTCTAGAACAGCCAGACATTGCAATACAAATATCATGCAAAACTGCATGACCATATTATCAGCATATAGACACTATATACAGATTTTTTTAATTCTAGTTTGTTTTGATGAGAGCCTTGATGTTTCATTTAATACAAATGCACTGTTCTTTGCAGTGAGCTCCTTTTTGACCTCGTTTTACTCTACTTAAAACTGCAGTCATGCTACTGTACACTTTCAGTCTCTCCTGCTATGGAAAATGCATTCTGCGTCCGTTTTATTCCCATCTCTCTTCATCTCCATTACCCATAAACCACTAACTTCCCACTGAGAAATTGCAGACATTTCTGAAATTCCTTTCACTAGGAAAGGCTAGCTTGGATTGTTAAATATGATTTTGTAAAGCTGAGAGAGGAGGAGAGATTTTGTAAAGATAAAATCAGTTTATCCTTTAAAAGGGATTGACTGTGCATATATTTGGCATGAGAGTAAACACTGCAACAAAGTGAATTAGGCAAAAGACTTTAAATGCAAATCACCTACATGGTTTCTGTTTAAGACGTAAAACAGGATCTAGCTTTGCATATCAGTGAGATTCATACCTGTTTTCCATCCTTGCTTTGTCATCAGGCTGTTTTTGTAACCCATGCGGGATTCCTTGAGTTTCTTCAATCTGTGTCACATGAACAGACATTACAAGAGGATTATGACATTGGCCTTGGCTATGCTGAACCCTGGCCTACTTTGTAAAGATGACACTGACAAAAAGAAATGCCATTCTCACTTGTCTAGACTAGATTATCATGCAACATAAACATGGTCAACAACAAATATGAAATGAAAGGCAACTCGATATGTTTTTTTAGCTTAGCATTTAGCTTAGCATTTAAACATTAAGTTAAAAAATGGTTATAAATATGGCAATGTTTAGGGTTTCTTTTTTATTATAAAGTTGTGTATGTAAAACACATTTAATCAAAGTCGTTAAATTATGATGCAACACTAACTGTTGCTATTAAAGCTACACTGTGTAGGATTTTCTCCCATCTAGCGGTGAAATTGTTTATGACTACCAACTGAATATTACTTTCTAGCCCCTCCCATTCCGAGGGCGTTTTAACTCCTACGGTGTCCGCATTATTTCAAATCTGCCGGCAGTCGCGAGTAATCTCCCCCTCGCATTCGTCACGGTGCCACTGAGTGTAAAAACGCGAAAGGCGAAGCTTGAATTTTCTAGGTATGTCCCTCTTTGGCTAATGTATTTTCAAGATGGAGGCGCAACATGGCTGCCGCCATTCGAGCGACTCGCTCGTATGTATTCTAAATGGCAGATTTTACGAGAATACTTGATTAGTTGGTAGAAGTAATTACACATTAATGAGCAAATATCATTTTGAAAGAACAAAGTATTTTTTTTGCTGAGAATCAACTTAAAAAATTACACAGTGTAGCTTTAAATAAGTTTTTTTTAATGTCAATCAATAGAACACTGTAAAAAGAGTTGCTGCCTGCCTTAAATTTGTAAGTACAATCAACTTAAATGTGTAAGTCATTTCAACTTAAATTATTTGCTCAACTTAAGTAATGTAAAAACGTGAGTTGTCATATCATTTATGTTTACAGTGAAGGTGGATATGTAGCCATAGTAAATTCATGGCTGATTATCTGAAGCTCAGGAGGAACCGGTAATAGATAATTCCAGCTAAGCTTTTTAGTGGCAACACAACAATCCAATTGATGAATCAAGGTTCATGCCATCCAAAAGAAGAGCTGACCTGCGTGTTGTCTTAGACTAACTCAGTTTAATCTTTTAAAATGCAAAGGTCAGAATGATGTATCATGCAAAAAAAAAGAGATTTGTTTTCTATTTGCTGGGAATATTGCAAGCAAACACATTCTGTGGAAAGTTTCCCCTCTCAAAATGTTTACCCAAACAGCCCAGACATAAGGAATGTCTCAACTATTATTTACAAAAGAGGAGGAAGCGAATGCTTGATGGTCAGTGCTCATCTGCAATAAAAATGTTTGGCTCCCGGTTTTGCATGTGACAACAATAATAATTGTGATCAAACCAAGCTGCTCCGCAAGAACAAACAAACTTGTTGCACCCCTCCTGCGGTATATGCTATTTTCTCTCACATGCCTTGACGCTCCCTTCGTTTTCAGCTTTATGTTTTTCAGGAATCTATTTCTGTTCACCCAAACATAATTGTCACCCTCTCCTCTAAATTCCCTTTCCTGTCTGGGCTTAGACAAAATGAGAAACAAACAATGTCATCCCTATTGTCACTTCGCTGGAAAGGAAAGGTGAAACCAAAGCAAAGGTTTGAATGGAACGTGAAACTGCATGAGGTCAAATTCATACAGAAACTCACATCAAGGGAGTTTAGCTTTTGGTGACTGCACGCTCTGCTACAAGGGCTTAACTTTGTTTTGCCAGGACAGAGGTAATCTGGGGCACTATCCTTGTGTTTAAGCTTTGTTTTGAGCAAAAATGCTATTTTTGTTTTTGAAAAAGAAGATCTTTGAAAGGAATGTAGCTGGGTCTCTGCATCAAGTCTTTTACGTGTCTACTTCCACAATACATGCTCATTAATCAGTCTGAGATCTTTCACCAATATCTAAATAAATTCAAAGGAAGTGTCAAAAAGTGTCAGAAAGAACAAAACATTTTCTCGGTTGTGCTGAAGATCTGTTGTACAAATGATATGGAACTGAAACAGTCTGTGAACATACTGAGGATCGGTTCATGGCCCAATGAGACATGATAAATGCAGCATTTTGACATACGGAGGCGCCAAACACAAAGTTGCATATTAGAAGACACAAGGTCAAGGCGATTTCTCAAAAACAGTCTGAAATATTTTTTGAGTGTGTTTAGACACCTGAAATAATATTTTTAATTTTTTTAATATTTTAAATACAATCTATGAATCTAGGCTTGGGTCTATTTTAATAAGAAAGTTAGTATACAGTAATGTTGAACAGAGATGACACTGCTTCGTCACGAACGGATGAATGGGGATTGTAATTATAAATCCGTTCCGTCTCTATGAATGAAATTCTACGTCGGATTTTACATTTAGCTGACAAGACTAGGCTATGTCATTGGCAAAATATGTGCACTTCTAAAATGTGGACCTGGCTAACTTAACTTTAATATATCAAATTGATTTCAAATCGTTATAGCTTAAATATGAAGATTATAAAAAACAATGCATTTATTTAAAAATCTACATAAATTAATTCGCCTTAACCGCTCAGTGTAGAGACAAAGTGCAATTTACCTTCCAGAGTTCATTGATTTGGAATTAAATAGGACTGAGTAGCGTATAGGCTATGAAATAGTTGGTATTGTTAATCTAAATAAACGAATTATCGTTTAATCAAAAATCAGTAGACTATGCCATAGGCTAATTGCATAATTCCGACGTGTTTGGTTATTATCATGAAGTAATAGGCTACATTCGCTTTACTCACACTATATGTTCAATCTGGTGTTGATGAAACTCGGAACGCATCTTAAGTCCACATGGATTTAATATTAAATCAGTTTTCCAAGAAATAAACATGGTGCCGTTATTACCTCAAAAAATAGCAAACACAGCCAATAGCCTATTATAGGCTATACCGTTTTTTTAAAGTTTCTTGTGGTAATTCTTGTTGTCGTGGACTCGTGGTTCATTTATTTACTAGCCTTGGCTAACGTTACCTGATCTATTTATGCCTTCATTATTTTGCCAACTAAAGGTTATAGGTCTACTTCCTTGCACAAGCATTTTTTTATGCTTATACAGCCACACATGTCACTCTGGTTGAAGAGACAGCATAACAGATCTATATCTATCTATCTATCTATCTATCTATCTATCTACACTGTAAAAGTATTGTAGCCTACTGTTTTAAGTAGGCTACTCAACTTGTAACAAGTAACTTTTTACTAGTAAAATTTACTTTAGTAAACATTGTAAGTAATTTCAACTTAAATTACATTAAACTGACTTTTAAAAAATGAGTTGAATCTTTTTTTGAAAATTGCATTATCATAATTTATTGATCATATAGCCTATCTATCTCTCCTGCGTTTGCAAGACAGGAGATCTCTGTTAAGAAAGCTTTCAATTTCAAATTAGGATGATTCCACTTAGCCTACAAATAAAATAACATAATTATTCTTCAAATAGGCTATTATGACAGATCTGGTATTGACCTATATTTGTAGGCCTATGCTTATTTGTAAATAACAGTGTATTGTAAAATCATTATTGTTGCGATTTTCTTGAATTAAACTTAAAAAAAGAAACATTTTCCTGTCACCTTGACGTTTGGCGCAGACATGGTTGGTTTAGGAATCCAGTCCATGTTTTGGGATTCTCTCATTGCTTGGCGTGTTTCTCTGTGAGAGAAGCCGAGTTTTGTTTACAGCGGTGATTCTACTGAGCGGAGACCGTCAGAAGAGTCGTGGACGCCGCCGTGTAGACTTGAGAATCAAACATTAGCCTCACAAGCTATTTATATCTCACAGTTCTTGATTTTTACGTTGCGGAAAACCAAAACCTACGCTCGGGAGCTGCTCACTCTTGCACTTCGACAGAATTATTTTTTTTTCCTACCGCAAAACAGACCGACCATGAGAGCGCGTGAAGACGGTAGGGGAGGGTGAGCAGTTGGTGAAACCATTTTTGTCCTGGCGGATATTTTGGATCGAGCCCTGTCGGGAGGCTTTCATTCATACATAAAATACGCTATCCGAGTTGTCAAGCTCTTTGAACGTGACCTCAGAATTCCTCCGTACATCAGTATAGCGTAATTCATCACACACTGGCATAGGCACGTTCACACAAGGTGTTTTTGTTGGAAGAGAAACCGCTCGTTTCTCTGGCTGTACTGCGCGCGTCCCTCTCGGGTTTTCAAGAAATGGAGGTTGAAGATGCAAATTATCGGTCGAGTGGAATTCGTAGCTACGACACGATTGCATCATTTAATTGCTGGCAAGAATAACAATATGTTTTAATTGATCTTAATGTTTCCATTAAAGAAAAATTACATTACCAGTTATCTTTTATCTACTCCCTCCTCGCCTCCCGTTATCTTTACGCGTAAAGGAACTAGCTGCTCATCCAAAGCGGATTCTTCTGGACTTTCTGCTTGCGTACAAGAAGAAACGTCGCATTTTGCTGCGGCTTCACCTTTTTATTTTTTGGAAAACTGATTATTAGGAATGAGATCTGGAACAGCGAGGGATGTTCGGACCTTATTTTGGGGACCTGTACTGTTTCTCTCCACCATCTGCCTCTGGTCTGCACATGGAGAAGGTAAATGCCTTAGTAGTCTAATAAGAAAATGACTCCGTATATTATCATTGTCTTGTATTATCGAAACCTTGATTTAAATCGCACCACATGGACTCATGTTATGTCAAGCATGAGTTTAACTGCATGATGCGTTGCTTTGGGTGTTCAGGTACAGATATTCAGAAGGGCCTTAAAACGCGACCCAATTTATTATTGAATTATGACCCACTATTACCATTAAATATTAAAATGTTCCTCATACTAACGCCAAACTTTAGTTTTTTTTTCCCGTCTTGATGTCTCTAGGCCCATCAGTTAATTGTCGTGACATCGGATGTGTTGTGAGGCTAGTGTGCTTTATGAATTATTCATGAGCTGGATCACGTTGGTATTTAGAGGCTAAGTGAGAATTGGCTTATATAAAGCATTTGCCTATTTAATTACTTCATTTAGTCCACACAGGCAGTAAGGTTAAAGCATACACGGTAATATTTTGATTTGCTGAATTCAGTGAGTCAGTCGAGCATCACGCAGTGAAGTAAAGGTGATTGACCATGTGCTTGTTTTAAGTTTCTCAATGTCCTCAGGAGGGTCATACTGGGGAGTTTTGTAACACATTTGGTTTCATGGGCTGTAATTCTGTGCTTGTGTCTCAAAGTTTGATACAAAATTCACATATTTATTCACAACAAACTAGAAATTTAACCGTGTAAATGATTCCAAAAGTCCTATTTTGTTGATTGAAACCATGAACGTTTGCAGTTCAAATGGTATATAAGAAACATTTGAATTTAAAACGGACAATATAACTGGAAGAAATGAAATGAAATTTGGTCTAACAGTTATAAAAACATCTACTCACAATTGGTAAATAAAGCTGAAATATTATTATATTTTGTGCAGCCTTTTTACAAGCATTTTAAGTACATTGAAATTGTTACAAATCACCCTGTCTGGACAGACTTGATATTTTGATATTGTATAAATATGTAGCCTAGATGTGAATATTTTATATCAAATTAAGCTGGAGAACATACTGATTTAGATTATACTAGTTTTGTCATTAAGCGTCCATTTACTCTTTCCTCTCCTCCAGCATTTAAAAAAAAAAAAAAGTTGCCAGCTTTTTGATAATTTTCACAAAAATGTCATGTCCCCCAGAATATTTTGTTGTATGAATATATGATCATGCAATATATCGAAAGAAAGAACAGAGCCTCTGCTTTTATTATAGCTTTATGCATTCTTTTTTTTTATCAACCCTTGAATGTGGGTAAGTTTCATTAAAAAAAGCAAAATTTTGAGCAAAAAGCTGAGAAAATCGATTTTTTTGGCAAAGACTACATCCAGGTCTGATTCAGAACGATGATAAAAACATTGATGGAGTAGATCAAGTCTCTCAAAGCTTGCACAGTCCTCTATCTCGTCCTGGATCATCATTTCATTCAGTAATGTTTGGCAGTTTTGAATTATATGTGGTTTAATGTTGGTAATCGAATCGTGTTATTTAACATATGCATATGATTACATATGATATTGCTTGTTTCTGCATCTTCTTCGCATATGTTTTGATCAGGAGATTCAGAAGATTTGTAATAAAATGAAATATAACAAATAAAATGCCAACAATAAAAAGAACTAGCTAGGTTAGCTGATTACCTGAAAGTCCATAGATATCTCCGTCAGCTCGTACCGCCGTTAACACTTTCTCTGACAAGCATGCAATGAGACCTCTTTTCCTATTTGTTCGTGATGTTCACATTTCACATACACATTTACTGTCCTACCTTAAAATAGTTTTTTGTTTGTTTTGGGATTAAGGCTTAAAGGGACAGTTCATCCAAAAAATGATCATTCTGTCATTCTGTATGGCTTTCTGTCTTCTGTGAATCACAAAAAAGGCAGACGTTAAGCAGAATTACAGTCTCAGTCACCACCATTCACTTTCATTGTATGAAAAAGATGCAGTGAAAGTGAATGCTGTCAGCTGTTATCATCGATTTTTTGGGGGTTTCACAGAATTGCACTACTTTAATGTTAAACACTTCAGAGAGTGAGATAAAAAGTTCATTTCTTATTTCATGGTCGAAATAAACGAATGTTTCGTTGGCTGAGAGACTGCATTGTCAGAGCATTTTGGCTAACTGAATTCAGTCTCTGTCACGGTCACAGCACACGATAAGAGATGATCCGATAAAAAAAAACGTTGTCAAGACGGCAAACCTGAAAACGAAATAAATCCCCGTCGTTTGCTTTATCACCTCAAATTGGACTAATATTATGTGAAAACGAAACATCCAACCCACAGGGTTTGGTCTGGCAAGGTTGTTTGATTGCATTATTATATTGGTAAAATTCAAATTGTTTGTAACCTTTGGATAAAACAAATATTTATTGGATTACAATCGGATTTAGACGTAGTGATTTTGTTTTTGGAATAAGCCCAAGGGAGACTACAAAAATGAGTTTTGTGTCGTGTGGCTTTTTCCAAAGCATATTCATGTATGGTTTTGTGTATTTTTCTAGAATTACACACAGAGATTCTTTGTACCGGTGTCTTTTATGTCAGGATGTCATTTATTTGTTGGTGATAACATCGTGTTTCACAAGGAAGATAACATGTTATTCCTGCTGTCAATTTTCATGTCTTTCCACAGTTTTAAAACATCTTGTGGTTGGCGGATGTAGTAATGTTTATGCAGCTTAAGGATCATCAAATACCTAATTGTGATTGTGCGGGGGCTGCATTGTAGCGTAATGAAGGTGGGCCATTCTTGGGTTTAAACTCCCATTTACATTCAAAAGGAGTTAGGACGCAATTCAAGGCCATTGACCGGAGTGGCCAGTCCCACATCCAGGCCACTGTGAATGTCAGGGGGGTCTGTTTCTCAGCACCCTGCAGAGACCAGGACCACTGGCCCTATACAGAGAGGCTTGTGTGGGGAGGGGGGTAAGCTCTCACTCTTGGACTCCATCATTGCATTGTCCCGTCTGTCTCTTTCTCATAAAGTGTTGCAAAGACACTCCACTGACAAACTGACTTTAATCAGGGCAAAACTGGTTTCATACTTCTCCACTCCTTGTTTTGTGTCAATTCGTCCATTTTGATGTTTTCTGACTTTAAAGGGCTGATTAGAGATTAACTCTTTCATTTAGGCTGGGTATATTGTGATTAAACAAGCAAGAATAGAAACAAATTGTAGGACACTGGCTAAATAATCAGTTTATGAAGAAGGTTTATATTTTTTGTAATACTACATGTTTGGTTATTTGATGTTTTCAGAAGGGATGGCCAATATCAATAAGGTAATCTTTTTTTTTTATTATAAGTGGCTGATATTAATATTCTATACTATTTTGTCTACTTAAAAATAAAGCACTGAAACTAAAATCATTTTTTTAAATGATACAAGTGAATTTAGGCATCACAACATTGTAATAAACAGTCTATCAATCCATCCATCACCCATCCATCCATCATCTATCTATCTGTCTGTCTCTTTGCACACTTTATGCTTAGTGCACTGCACATTTATTCCTATAGGCTACTGACTGAAAAGGTTATAAAATATTCCGTACCTAAATCACTAAATTAATGGCCATGCTCCAAGGGAAGTCCTCTTTGGTCTTTTTCATCCTGTTCAGTTTAAAAATCTGGTACGGCTAATAAAATGTAATGTTGCCTCCTTTCAAGTTTCACCACAGTAAACTTTCCATGCCACTTCTTCCAAGTATATGGCAAACAAGCCTCCATGGTCCATTGAGAAAGAGAGGGTGAGCGAGAGGAGAAACATGAGGTTTGAAAATAGAACATGTAAAAATACACGGCAAGGGAAACAGACTTGGTTTTGTTGATTCGAAGAGTAGTGAGTTTGTGAGTGTTTTATTGGGCTTTAGGCGTTCACACTGACGGCCTCCGGACATCCTGGCGGCAGAGCGCGAGTCACTGCAGTTGCTGCTCTCAAATGCTGACACAAACTCACACTTTAAAAAAAAAAGCTAGCGTTTGTCAGAACTGCACCTCGTACTCCTGAGATGTGTCTTAAATTCGAGATTAAAAAATAAATTATTCAGTAATACCCACTCCCACATTCAGCCCCGTATCTTCACAGGCTTCCAACTTGTTGTTAATCTACAGTCATGACTGTATAAAAAGCGGGAGAAAAATGGCTGTCATCGAAGTGAAACATTCAAAAGAGAGAATAGTGGGTGGACTCGAAGTCTTGCACTGTTTATTTGATAGCCCACCTTTGCCTACTTCAGTCTGTGGCATTTGATATTCTGGTGTTGCTCATTCTTTTCGTGACTAAGGGTGCCTACGCGCTAGAGTTTTCGCTGCGTCAGATAACACTCCGAATCCATTGAATTCAACGGGGATGATTTGCGTTGAATTTCCAACTTCTCCTCCTCTTTCAAAACTGCATCCTACTCATGTAACGCTTTCTCTAGTGTGTAAGCGCCCTCAGGCTGAGCGAGTCTATTCCTATGACTCAGACGTGCGCCGTAGTGACCAACGCTTCTCTCTCTCTCTCTTCATATTTCTTTATGTCTCCCCATCCCTTGTTCTGGTTCTGCTGAGTTGTGCTTCGTCCTCAATGTGGGAGCGTTCGTGCCTTTTCATCCGGTACAGCACTGCGCTCTGAGTCACTCCCGCTGCCCCTGAATCTGTGTCACTGTGCTAGTTCGTGCCTACGTTCGCTGCTGGAGTCAAACGGTCTTAAGGCTTCAGTAAGCAGCCAGATGAGGTATTTGCTTAATTAAATGTTAATTTAAAATAGGTCTGTGTGCAGTGACCACCCGCAGATCGTTGAACACAGTGAGTGCGGCGGTTGTACTTGCACTGGCAGCTTCACCCTTGTGTGGCTTTTGTTATTTTAAAGGATAGTTCACCTGAAAATGAAGATTGTCATAATAGATTGTAATAATGTGAAATATTACTACTAAAGTAAGTGTTTTCAATTTGAATATATTTTTAATTGAAATTTATTTCTGTGATGACAAAGCTGAATTTTCAGCATTATTACTCCAGTCTTCGTGTGCCACATGATTCTTCTGAAATCATTCTAATATGCTAATTTGGCACTCAAGAAACAGTATTATATTATTATAATATTATAATTAATTTAATTATAATTTTTTTATTTTTCTTTGAATAGTTCAAAAGCATTTATTTGAAACAGAAACAATCCTTGCTGAATAAAAGTATTAATCTCTTTGAATATATTTATTTATCCATATCGGTTGATATTGGATATTTAATTGATGTTTTTAATTGATTTTTTATTTAATTTTAATCTTTTTTTAAAAAAGCACTTTATAAACACTGTTAAATGTAATCATTAGCAAATCATAATTTTCCAAATTGCTGTATTCCCTAAAGTCACTTGTAGCATCTAAACCGATTGGCTTTAGATTTTAGATAGAATTTATTTATACAAAATAGTGTAGAATTTTAATTTCAGCTATTTATTGGTTACCAACAATAACAATTGTCAGTATAATATCGGTAAAATCCAGATTTGTTATACTGTTGCATTATTTATTTTTTTACTTTGAGGAACTAGAGGTTTTTAGGATTTTTGAAAGATACTAGCCGCTCTGTGTGGGTGTATTTCTGCCCTATTAGTTGACCCCTATCTTTCGTAAACCTCTGCCTCAGCAACATACCGTGTTGTTCCATCTTTCAGGCAGAGTTTTGCTAGCTGAGAATGCGAGGGGGAGGGGGGGAGGGAGGGGGGGGGGCATAGGTGTTGTATTACTAGTTGGGCTCTGACATATGAGCTGGTGCTTTTGAAGTGAGGGCCATTGAAGGGAAGTGTAGCACCAGACCAGTGGTCAGATGACTTCCAGCATGTGGGGGATTAAACAGCAGTTGAGGTGGCAGGTGTGAGCGCTGCGGAGCACAAACCAGGATCTTGGTCGTGCTCCCCTGTGCCCCCTTACTGCGGGGCTGACTCAGGGCCCCCATCGCAGAGGTCTAATGCAAAGCGCTCTTTGAATTCGGGCCAAGAAAGAGGAATTAACTCTAAATGTCAGCGTTTTGTTGTTTTCCGCAGGAAGGTGCAGGAAATGCACTGCCTATAAGTGCATGTTGAAAGACGTTTGGCTGGTGGCGTTTAAACTTTGGACGAATTCCAAACTGCCTTTTTGCGCCCTTGAAGTGCGTTGCAAGAAGGGGCCGCTACTCGAAGGGTCTTAATGAAAGTTAGTTAATGAATCCTTTCACGAAGGGCCTGTTAGTGAAGAGTACATGCTTAGTGTGAAAAAAAGAAATTTTTTCTTAAATATTCAAAAGTTTGGAATAAAAAAGATCTATGAAAGAAATGAATGCTTTTATTCGTGCATTTAAAAGCATGAAAAGTGATAGTAAAGACATTTATAATGATACAGATATTTAGAATTTTTGATTTCAAATAAATACTTTTCTCTTGAACTTTTTATTCATCAAAGAATGAAACTCATTGTTCATGATTCTAAAATATGCATTCCATCAATTTTCAAAAGATTTTTAAGCTTTATTTGTCAAGGACCCATATTCTTCCAAACATGAGACCGTATGTGACATGCACCCTTCTCACTTCAGTTGCTTTGCATAGCGATGCTCACTTTCAAGTGAAATTGGCTTGTTATCTTGTGTGTGACCAAGCTTTAAAACCAAGAAGAGTTTCGTCACCCAACAATGCTTCACCAGATAACAGTGCAAGTGCGGGAAAACCGCTAAAATAGTGTTGTTTTCCGAGAACGATTACTCAAAGTGGTTTCAGTAACCTTTGATAATCTCTTGAAGATATGAATCGGTCCCACAAGGGTGGTCATTTTCTTTAGGTCACTTAACAGCTGCAATTAAGACGTACCGTAGTGTGGGGCTTTTGGTTTCAAATAAATTGCTGCATGTGTACTTTTCTCATTTGGAAATAAGATCTGATGGATGGACAAGTGAAGCCAGTAGGTTACAGACTAGATTCTCAAGAAAGGCAATAGATGAGTCTTGTTTTTCCCTCGTCTATCCAAGAGGTACAGGGATTCCTGTGGAAGGCCAGCAAAAGGTTATCAAATGTTAGCAGCAAGAGTTGGATTTCAGACCAGTATGTTTGCAGCGTGGTGTGAAAACCACAGTGAATGAATGACTCTCCTGGGTTACTGTTTGCTCCTAGTGAAAGATAAGCACTGTAGGCACTTGTGTTTTGCAGTTGAGTAGTGCTGATATTTGGCTTTTTTTTAATTATCGGCATCAAGTTTTTCTGGTTGGTCGACGTGTCGTTAGGGGGGGCTTTTATTTTGACAGCGGGGGGACTTTTAATCTTTTGAATATCTAATAAACATTTCATTTCACAAACCTTGCAGACTTTGTTGAATCCGGTTCTGAGATCGTTTGAAGTGTGCATTTGAACTAGTAAATTCTGTACATTGCAGTCGGTACGTGCGAATCGGATGCGGACAGGTGTTCACACAAACTCTAAACCCTTGAAAAAAATCAAGTCGAATATCGGTCGACCACTACAGTTGAATTTTGCGTGCTGGTAAGACAACAATCGCAGGTGGCATAAATAAGAGCTGAGCCCATGACCTCTCAGGGAGGATTGGCCAGATAATATGGACTGATTCCTGATGATTATAGCTGAACGCAGAGCTGAGCACAATCCTCTTAGGGAAAATGATTTGAGGACCTTAACACTGCTGCTCACTTGTGAGGTTGTGTGGGAAGGATGTGAAAGCTTTCCTTTGTATTGTTTCTTTCTCTTAAAAAAAAAAAATGGAATAAGCTTTTGTGACCATTTCAAACACACATTTATAATATATCCCAGAGTAGCACTTTACACAATATTAGTTTTGGGCAACGTACGTTATGCAAGTGGGTCATAATGACCGTAACTGTCATTTAATCTGGACCCCAGAGGTTATGATTTGAACAGAATGAATGAATGATTGAATGAGGAATTTATATAGCTCTTTCATATGTACTACTGTACACCCAAAGCGCTTTACAATCATATCAGGGGATCTCTCCTCAACCACCACCAGTGGAATAAGACACACATGTCCTCACCGATGTACCTTGCGGCCAATGAGTGAATTTCACTTGTGTTTTTGACTACACACATTCTCAACTCAATTTGTTATGGTTTGTTTGAGTGGTAGAGACTGACTGATATAAAAAAAAATCTCAACTTTAATAATTATCGTTTAACTTGTAATTGTTTTATTTGTGCATTTTTTTAAAATAATGAGAACATTAAATATTATTATTTGTAACTAATAATCACCATCTTTTTTCCATTATAGTACTCTGTTTTGTTCATTGATTTGATAAAAAAAAAATTGTGAAATACAGTTTAAAATATATTTGTTAAATAGAAATGTATTCCTTTGGCAAAGCTGAATTTTCAGCATCATTTCTCAGAAACATTTCTTATTAGAAAACATATTTTTTTGTGGAAACCATAGTAAAAAATATTTAGGATTCTTTGATGAATAGAAAGGTCTGCAATCTGCATTTGTTTGAACTAGATTTTTTTTGAACATTATATAATTGTTTTACTAGACTTTTGTTCAATTAAATGCATCCTTGCTGAAAAAAAACAAACATTCTGTCTAATATTTCTGTAGTTTTTCCATGTTATCCCCTGTATTTTGTTTTTTCTTAAATCAATGAGAATTTTTGTTTATTGATTAATTGATTTAGCTGTAAATGACAAGTATTGATAAGTCAATCATGGTCTGTGTATGAAAACAAAAGTCAAAAAAAAAAAAAGGAAATGTATGAGAATGATAGTACTTCATTAATAATAAAATGTATATCAGTAAGCACTTTTACACCCCCAATTTGATGTATATTAAGTGAAAATGGGTAATTATGAAGAGAAATTTAGAACATGAATCGACTGGAGAATAACAAGAAGCCGATATTCTGTAGGATAATCTTTGAAAACATGTAGTCCTCCTTTTAGAAGGAACTGTCCTTTGGGTGCAGACCGGTTGCACTGGATCCTTTACCTGTAAAATCGGACTTTTTGAAAGCAACACCAACATGACAAGGGTGGAGAAGGGTTCAGATGCTTCTCTGACTGGCTGTGTTTATGGAACAGCCGGATCTTTGGAAAGGGAATAGGAACTGGGTGAGCTCTTTGGCCTTGGATAATCCTTGATGATTCAATGTGGAGGTCAACTGGTGAGCATGTTTGTGTCAGTTGGCTTCACGCTTCTTGTGTGGCAGTTTTAGGAGACATGAGACTTTTCAGCACGTTACATGGTTTTTTTTAGGCAAAACGTTTTTTTTTTTTTAGGTGTGTATGTTTTCCAATTCAAATATCCTTTTAGCTGTTAAATAACCTTTGAGCCATTTTGACATGCTGTCAGGTGTTTTGTGTCACTGCATAAAAACTTCTTCTACTTTCATGTAACTGACAGACACCATGTCTTTGTCTCTCTCCCACTGTGTGTCTCCCTCTTTGTGTCTTTCCAGACCGCCTGAATTTATTAATGGATCCAACCGGAACTGAGGACTAAAGTTTCTCTTTATCAACAAACAAATTAGTCTTTGTGTGAGTCACTCCGGCTCTCCTCCCTCTCCCGGGATTGTGAAGGAGAAAAAAAAAAAAAAATGCCGCAATGAAACAAAGGAGACATGCAGCTCCATGACTCCCAAGTGCAGCCCTGGGGCATTTGCGATGATACGGGAAAGCAAATGCTATTTTTTTTTTTCGTGGAGCAATCATTTCCGTTCTAAATTTAGATGAGCGTAATACACTGTCAGGAGCAAATAAAGATCTTTTTTAAACAACACGCTTGCTATTTTTGGCACACCAAACCTCAAATGGGATTTAGATTCATGAAGCGAGTCATTTTCACAGGAAATTCGTGTCAGGAAAAGCGGTTTCCACTCCTGTCAGAATAATGCACAGTAGGCAATCTGAGATTGTTGAAATTTTGACCTTTCTGCATTACTCAAAAGTTCACCATCTTCTGGGCTATTTAGATTGTGGTTGTAAAGAGAGATTGATAAGGTTGTTTATGTGTGGGACCATGCGTTCTGGCAGCCATGGCTGTGTTTTATTTTTTTTTATTTTTTTTTTACGTGGCAGGGAGAAACATTTCCATTTGTCTCATAGAGGCTCTGTGATATTGTATGTCTCTATCAGAGAAGGTGACCTAAGCCTCTCTAAGAACATAAAAGGTTTAGCTAAAGGAGCTCATATGTCAAGAGTATTCTTCTGCTGATCTCTTTCCCCTTCTAGGACACCATACATTTGTTTTGTTGTTGTTGGATGTGAATTACTCCTCTAACTGTAGATTGTAGTAGGTAAATCTTTGTACCTTTTGTTAGGTTCATGCTTCTGTTTAACGTTTTGGCATTTGCTTAATATAAATCTTTAGCTCTTCAAAGTATTACGCATGAAAATGTGGATATTGGTCGGCATATAAGGAAAATTCACCTATTTTAGAAGTTCATGTTGTTGAAGTTACTGTGATTCATTCATGTGTTTCATTTTTGCATTTTCTTTTGACGTCATCATTTTTAATCAAAATCTTCTTGTGAAAACATCAGACTTCTCTCTGGTGACATTTCTTTGGCTTTTCCAATAATTTAGTCCTTTTACACCCCGCCCCTTCACAATCGACTGCAAGCTCACATTCATTTTTGAGCGGAACGCCAAGTAGAACCAAGTTCCATTGGTAGAACCAAGTTTTTTTTTCCCTTTTCACTCAGATGTGTGTCATAATATTGGAAAATAATCTGTCGCTGCTTCCGTTTCATCGCTACTTTAAATCCAATATATCTGTAGTTTTTCCTTATTTTCCCCTGTAGTGTGTTTATTAATGTTTAAACAATTGATTCCTTGATTAGCTGTAAATTACCATAAAAGTATTAATTAATCAATCATGGCCTGTGTGTGTGAAAACCAAAGTCTGAAAAATAGGGAAATGCATGAGAATGAAGTTACTTCATTAATAAAATCGAATAAAGATTGAATGCTAGGATGCTAAAGATTTTTTTTTAAAATAGTTATATTGTTATTGGTTGATGATATCCAATAGCCTGTGCGGCCTACAGATGTTTCGGCTATTTTAGTTTTTCAGTGATTTTAAAGAGAGAAAAATAACTAGCAGCAACATTGATATAAAGTGGCAACACAGTCAAGGGTCCAAGGGTTATATAGGATAACTTGGCAGATCCCTTCTAAGCCGCTGTAAATTAAGAGCATGCTCTGAGATTATTTTTCCACTGTCCCCTTGCTTATCACAAGTGACACTGGATACTTCAGTTCTGACTAAATTCAAGTCATGCTTTTGTAGATGTTTGTCCACCAGAGAGGTGTGCTTTTGTTGGAAAGTTAATGTCCTTTAATTATTCCATCACAAATAAAATCTCCTCAATATTTATGTACATTATTTCTTTATTAATTTCTGTTAATAAAGAAATGCATACATTATCAGTGTAATAAATGTTAATAAAGCAGCTTTACAACGTTCTGTTTTGATAATAATAGTCTAACATACTTTTTTTGCTCTCCATTCCAGTCTGTGGTCCTCACATTGATATCCGCAATGACATCAGTGAGTTCAAGAAGCTGGATAACTGCACGGTGGTGGAAGGCTACCTGCAGATCCTTCTCATTGGAGACAAGAATAACAACCTCAACCAGGAACACTTTCGCTCCCTGTCCTTCCCCAAGCTGACCATGGTCACCGACTACCTTCTCTTGTTCCGTGTCTCTGGCCTGGACAGCCTCAGCATGCTCTTCCCCAACCTCAACGTCATCCGAGGACGCAACCTGTTCTATAACTACGCCCTGGTCATCTTCGAAATGACCAGCCTGAAAGATATCGGCCTCCACAACCTGAGGAACATCACCAGAGGGGCCATCAGAATCGAAAAGAACCCGGAGCTGTGTTACTTGGACTCGGTGGACTGGTCGCTCATTATGGATGCAGAGTTTAACAACTACATCAATGGGAACAAGCAGTCCAAAGAATGCGGTGATGTTTGTCCAGGTATCATGGAGGACAGACCGCAGTGCATTAAGACCAGCTTCAATGACAACTACAGCTACCGCTGCTGGACCTCCAACCACTGCCAGAAGGGTAAGAACTTGCCAACCAGACCTGATCTTGCGAATGTTTGATTTATTTCAGGTTTTATTTCTGATGGATTCACATCTCCTGGCATTTCATATATCGTTCCTTCACGTGGGATTTGAATGAATAGTGAAATGAATTGTGAAACTGAATGAGGCTTGGTTTGCGTAAGATAAAGCTGAGTTTAGCTAAATCGATAGAGGGATGGTGTTTACTTTGCTTGGGAACTGGAGGTCTGCCTCTTTGGCAGGATCTTGTCAGGTAAATATTTGGTTAGTGCAATCTATGTTGTGTTGAGAGAGTTATGACTAGACTGTCAACCAATTCATCAACGACTTTGACAGTAGCTGAAGACAGGGAGCCTTAAAACAAAACAAGGTTTTCTGTGACCTGAGGTGATGTTCTGTACGGAGCTCTACACAACAAATTGTGCTGGATAATAATTACTTTTATTCATTGGATAATTGTCCAGATGAATTTTGTACTTATTAATTACTAATGATACATTGATATAATTAGCCAATATTTGGCCACTTTTAGATTATTTCATTGTGCTTCTAACCATACCTGATAACTGTTTCCACTTGACAGATTAATGGATTAGTCTAATTTCGCAGTGTTTTTTATTTTTTAGCAATGAACTTTGAGTGAATAATTTATACACTTGTTTTTGAAGTATCAAGTGAAAATTCTTTGATAATTGCACATCCTTTCAGTTTATTTTATCTATGATCTATTGTGTGGTTGGTTTGAAGCTCTTCTATGGCTTATTGTGCACTATTGATAAACCGATATATCAGTCAGGGTAATTATTTGGACATTTTTAAGATTTAAGGTTTTTGAGTTATTTATTTATTTATTTTATTTTGTTGAAATTTTACTGACACATTGTCAAAAGTGTTTCTGGATTCATCGAGTTACTCGATTTACTCGATTACAAAAATTCCTCGAGGCAAAAACTCTGCCTCGAAGCCTCGTTAAATTCCTATGACGCGCACGTACGCGCAGGGATCTGATTTCACACGGACCGTTGTTCAGTGTTCAGGAAGCACAATAGCGCGTGATACATTTTGAATTTAGTTGGCGCGATGGCGGAGAGTAAAGATGTCCATAAAGTTTGGGATCGCTTCCTTCCAGCGTCGCTGAAACAAGGTAACGATTCTGTGTTTCTGTCCCCCGCATTTTTTTTAACCCAGCGCCAATATTTCCGCCCGTGCCGAAGCCTATACATTGATGTTCGCTGATTTTAATCCCATACTGTATTTGTAGTGATGTAGTGATGTCGTGATGCGGTTTGACTAGATATGATGTTTAGCTTTGATGTTTTAAAGTAGTAAATGTATTCATGTTCAACTGCAAGAGTATAGCCTAAAAAATAACCCCTTCACACACACACACACACACACACACACACACACACGCACCCTCGTCTCTCTCACGCGCCAGTCAGACCAATTGCGGCAATGCATCACATATGCTCAAACTTTTATGTAGCCACGCAACAATAATTTCAGCATGCATTCACTGTATACACCGGGACGTGATGGAGGAACAAATATTGCATTGCAGTCTTTGCGAGACCTTGTTTGTCACGTCTGCCAAATAGTTACAGACGACAACAAAAAATGAAACTCCCCAGCCTGCTTCTCCAAATCCACTCGTACTTTTGGGGAAGACATAATCGGCTACCAAAGTAATTGAGCATAGAACATTTTCAATTAACAAAAAAATATAATACTACAAAACGTGCTAATATACTTCAACTAGCCTAAGTGAGAAACAAAATGCTGTTCTTTTTAACATATTTGCAATAAAACATTCCCCTTTTTAAAGCTACACTTATTTTTTTAGAAATTGTATACATTGTGTACCTGTTTGGCTTGATATTTTATATTCATTTAATTTATTTTTGTTCTCCGGTGGGTAATTTGCAGAAGGTGCAATCCTTTTTTTGTAATGTTGTATTAAGAAGACAAAACTAAGGCCAAATGGCCTTTACTATTTAAGTTTGTATTCATAGTTTTACATGTTATACATGTTTTACAGTATAAAGTTAACTTAACTGTATTGTTATATAATTGTTGGCACTGGCACTTATAAACACTAAATGGGTAAAAAGTACAATAAATAGGCTTAGGTTTGGAGCCAAATGTTGGAGTTGGAATAAATAGCTCTGGTTTTTTTTGTGGTTTTTTTTGAGAAATAAAAGCCAAATGCTTGATTATTTTACAGCCACATCATTTTCGTTATGCATTATTTGTTTTGGTTGTTTAAAAACACACTAATTTTTTTATCCGATTACTCGATTAATCGATCGATAAAGTGCTAGATTAATCGATTACAAAAAGAATCGATAGCTGCAGCCCTATTTACATCAGACGTTGACTATTGGAAAATGCTTACTGGTGCTCCTAGACACATTGTTAAAGAATAATGTACTTTTTCAATAATTTTTGAGGAAAGTGTGAGTGAAATTTGTGTGCATATTTGCTATTGACATCAAAAACTATAAAAATTCAGCTCGATGGTGTTTTTAAGAGGTTAGGCAGCTAACCCTAACCTCAACCTTAAACCTACCCATCCCCTCGCTGCCTGGAAGGTGCCGTTGGGGGCTAAAAACACCAAACACACATCAGTTGACCTCTAATTTCTAAATGTTTTCGTTTTATATTTATTAAATGGACATCCTTTGATTAATTTCATGTTTTTTTGTAGATGAAATCTCTTGTGTGTAGATTCAAAACTGCTCTGTTTACTGCAATGAATTAATGGGCTTGAATTAGGATGATGATTTGGCTAGATACCTCAATAGTACTTTGATGCCCCAAATGCAGATTTATTTTTTGGTGTGGATAGGATTGATAGAATGTGAGAAAATCATCTGGTTGAGGCCAAAATATCTTCAACTACGATTTCTTATCTCTGTAGTCATGAGGTCAGTAGATATGAAGGCCAGTGTGTCCCTTACATCTGACTGGGAATGCCTGGGAAAGTGAACTACCCCTTATGAATGTTTGCTCCCTCTTCCTCTCCCAAGCACACAAGAATGGTGGGAAAAGCATAATGGATGAGAACACTACAGCTCCCTCCACCCCTGGCCTTCAAGAGACCTGCAGACCGTGCAAGTCCCAGGCTCAGAGAGCCCGTCGCAGAGCTGCCCTCCCTCCTCTTTCCCTCAGTTTGAAAACAAACAGAGGAAATCAACTCTCCTCAAAAACGCGCTCCGTTACAGCCTGAAATGTTTATTGTTGCTCTTGGGATTCTTTGAATCCGACAATCCTGAGTACGACACGTTTGAGGAAAGTATGGAGGTGGCGTGCTTCGACCCTACCAGGAGATTTGATCCACATCAGTGGGCGACTCTGTTTGTGAGTGTCCTTTTTTTCAGCGACTCCCCTCTGCACTGCTGATACAGTCTCTTCCCGGCATTCCCGCCCACATCGTGTCAGCACTTGCTCCCCTGCACACCTGTTCAGTATGGTAATCTTGTGTCTGAAAGCCGTGTTTTCGCCTTTGCAGAGGTGGGGAGGCGTGAGTCACCTGTATCCAAGGCTCAAACACTCAAACAAAGACAACGACTGGTAGTCACAGCAGATAGGACCTACTAATGGTCCGACTGATTGATCTGTGTTCTCCAAAGAACTTACTGGAACAAGCAGTGGGCTGCCACCTGTCTGATTGTGTACGCTTCCCGTCAGTGTTTCCACATGGAGCTTCAAAGGAATCAACAATTTGTCTATGAAAATCACACCCCAGCATTTTCCTACGCTTTATGAGCTGTCGGTAGCTTGCGGTGTTCTTGAGGCACAAATGTTGGTGAGAATGATTAAACTTAAAGAAAGGTCAAGGCAAGGATATACGGGGGAACTGAGGGGCTTCTTAACTGGGGTTGGGTATTGACGCAAATTTCCTATTTCAACTCGATAACAATTAATTAGGGTGTGCATCCCCAGTTGGTACAATACTATAAAATTAAAGGTTAAAATGAACACATTTTCTACTTTCTTTTAAATTACACATAAGGATGTTATAATAATAATAATAATAATAATGTTATAGTAATAACTTTTTATAAATGTTAAATTTATAAATTATAAATGTTTCTTCACAAAAACAGTACATACTTTAGGGCATATAATAAGTAGGTGAATTGAGACACAGCAACAGAGAACTTTAAATGACTGATTTTTTTTTAAAATCATATAACTTAGATTAGATTCCCTAAAATGAATCGGTCTTTAGTATTGGCACAAACTCTCAGTGTCACTCGGCGCAGCCGTCTGGCTTTCCACCCCTTGGCATAATTGCCTTGTTTTTCTTGTGCACAGATGTTTCTTCAAGGGCACACAGTGGTTTTGTAGTCAATTTGGATCAGTCCTCTCTCTCTAATTACTGCACCAAGAGTTTCTGTCAGCGACCAATCGTCAATCAGCTCCTGCGTATGTGCGCGAGACTCTGCCTGTTTATTATGAGATGAGGGTGTCCACAACAGCACTATTGTTTGCTTTTTTTTCCGAAATGTAATACCATTAAAGCATTCCTTGCCTGTTCTTGCATGCACTTGTTACCGTCACCTCTGTGTATGCATCCGTGTGCCTGGAGTTCATGAACTTTCCATTTGTAATGCCTTGTAATGTTTGTTAACCTGCTTAGGCCTATGCTCTAATAATCTATCTCTGGTGATAAAGAAATGTATTTTGATTTCATTCAGGAATACATTGATCCAAAAGGGTTGTGAATGGCTGTTGAGTTAATCTCTGATGTCATGAACGATTCAATCTGCCCCTTGAGTAACAGTACACGAAGCAATTCCATTGGCTGGAAGAACTTTTAATGGGTACTCGTAGTCTTAGAAATTCTAAAATTGATTTTGCATGTATGGCATGTCAATTATTTTGACCATTAATGTATTATGTTGCAAAGTTATTTGATTGTTTAATCACCGCTACCTGATGAACAAAATTATTTAGCGTATATATTAGGGATGCACCGAATATTCGGCCACCGAAAATTTTCGGCCGAAAATGGCCCAAAAGTGCATTTTCGGTTTTCGGCCGAAAGACTTTTATCACCGAAACAATACGGCCGAAATGTTGTGATGACGCAAACAGCAGACACCGCGACCTGCACGTGCTTGTCTGAAGCAACATTACATATCTGCGGTGTGGACGTATTTAAATATATCTAAGAGTGACCCACGGACAGCGATTTTCAAAACACAGACATCCCAAGTCTTCCGGAAGTTCCGGGAGTCTCCCGCGTATTGATACCGGCTCCCTAATGCCCGCAAATTAGTTTAAATCTCCCGGAATCGCGAGCGAGCATGAGCGCGCATACGTAGCGCGCGCGGCAGAGAGGGAGCGAGAGACCTTTGCGTGTGTGTGCAGAGCAGCCGTCATTTCTCAGAGGTTTACCTGAGCTGTTTATGGTTTTTGCAACTCACGTCCATGAGCATATAACTGCAGATATTATTTTGGGCTATGGCAGTATTGACCTAAATGCACTGTTTTTATGAGAGAACATTTCATTTTTAAACCTTTCTCCAGGCCAGTAGGCTTTTACATTATTATTTTATGTACACATGAGTGGGGTCAAGTTAAACATTTAATTTTATACTTTGCAAATGCTAAATAAATATTTGCATAAAATTTTAATGGATTTATTCTTTGAAACTTTAATATTAATTTATGCAATTGCAATGCCTTGATTTTAGTAAACTTAGTACACAGTCATAGCCATAAATGCAATGGTACTAACAATAATTGGCATAATTTCTTTCGGTGTTTCGGTTTTCGGCCTTGGTTTCCTCTTTTTCGGTTTTCGGTTTCGGCCAAGAATTTTAATTTCGGTGCATCCCTAGTATATATATATATATATATATATATATATATATATATATATATATATATATATATATATATTATTATTTTTTTTTTTTTTTTTTTTTTTTAACAGTGTATTTAGTGTATATCTTATAAACATGCCACATTAGTCCATACCCATCACCACTATCTGATTAACATAGTACCCATTACCGTATGTTCTGTGTGCATCTGTGTAAGTGCTCTGCAAAGGTTTCTATTTATAACATGTTTTTGAAGGGCTAATCATTGGAGCCAATCACAGACATATCTGTTGGTCTGAAATTCTGGGACCAACATGAAAATATGCCACTTTTTTAGTATTTAAACCTGAAGTTTTAGAATTGAGAAATGTTAAAGAAATGATAACGTAATATCTGTATTTGGATGCAAAGAAGAAGCATTTAACACAAGTGGTCTCAGACTGATGCCATTGTTTATTTTAGAGCAATGTTAATTAACATTTAATTAAATAAAAATAATAACGAATTAATTAATTTAATCTTGTTCATCCATGATTTTTTTACACATTTTTTTCCCCCTGTTCTTGTCATTAAAATAGCCTTAGATGTTGATGTGGCATAAAACCACAAAAAATAAATAAAAAAATGAACAGTCTTCAACTGAGTATGGCAGCTGAGAATGTTGTTGTAGTCTAAACGGAGCCCCTGGTGGTGGCTGTAGGTATGATTTGTGTATGTTTGTAATCTGTGTGTGTTTGAATGTGTGTCTGCTCTTTGTCTCCGGAGACATTTTGCAATGCCAGTTCGGTTTGATGGTGGGAATAGGAAGGGGTCTGTTGGGAGGAGGCATGCAACGGACGTCCTCAGGTCTGTGAGAGGCGAAGTGTTGATGAGAAATGTCAAGTTTACAAGCACAAAAACAAGACTCTTCAGTGAGGGGGAGCGAACCGTCAGCCCTCCTTAATCTCCTCCCTCCTGTCCGCCAACCTCTCCTCCCTTCCCACTTATTTTGTCTGTTGTTTTTTTTTCTTTACGGCCCCCTCTCAACATTTTTACTGCCATTTCCTCCCCTCTCTCTTCCAGGGCTCTTATCGCGGGCTGTTAACAGCTCTAGCCGTTAGATAACTCTCCTCACTGTTTACACTCCTGGCCCCACCACCCGTCTGCCTGTTACTCTAGTGACCCATCCAGTTGTTTGCTCGCTTGTGGCCTCACTGACATTGTGTGTTTGTACACTTTGTGTGTGTGTGTGTGCATTCAGGGTTTGTGACCTCACATACTCTGAGGTCTGGGCCCCATGATCCAGACAAGCACGTCTTCCCCCTGAAAAACATGCTTGCGTACCCCAAACCAGAGAGGGGAGGGGGAGAGGATTGTTGGATAACGCGGTCTGAGCATGGGTTTGAGCCCCCTGGGCTTCATTGACTGCGAAACAACCCCAAACAACAGTGCAAACTCTTGTTGTTGTCCCGAAGGCTTGCTGATTTGTCTGATCAAACCATTTTGCATCCTCTATGGCTTGCATACCTGGGATTTTTCACATTCCTCAGCTGTGCCACATAATGCGCAGATTGCAGATTTCCTGTGTAAAGCACAGATCAGCTCAGATAGTGTCGCCTAATGAAGGCTAAACTGACTCTCTCTCGCAGAACAGTGCTCAATGTTCAGTCATGAGTTCAGTAACCTGGTAACTACTGGTTCAGTGTTTTAGTCCAGTCCAATCTCTGTCTGTCTTGTCTGTCAGTCAGTCAGTCTATTGGTCTGTCTATCTATATATCAGTCGCTCTATCTATCGTCTGTCTGTTTTTCATTCTCTTACAATCCATATATAGCGATCGTCTGTCTGTCTTTCAGTCTCTTATTTTTTACCTATCGTTTGTCTTTGTTTCGTCTGTTTGCGATCGATAAACACGTTTGCCTGTCTGTTTATCAGTCTCTTGATATCTGTCCGTCTGTCTGTCTTTGAATCTCTCAGAATCTGTCCGTCTGTCTGTCTTTTAGTCTCTCAGTGTGTATGGAAAATGTATAATCTTACATTTATCTCGAATGTTTCTCCATTTGTAACTCCCATTTGCAAAAAGTAAATTTTAGACCCTGTGTTTGTCTATCTGTCTGTTGATATAGAAACTTTTAGTATGAGGCTCGTTTACCAAGCGGAGTATAGTTTGGCTCTGAGATGAAGACTTCCAAGGTTTCGCAGATGTCTCTGGCTGTTTGAAAATTTTGAAATCCTCTTTAAAGTGTTTTCCATGCTCTCTTGCCTGCTGTAATGATAGAAACAGATACATAATGCTTTGGGAAGACCAGGATGTGTTTGTGTTATTTCAATGAACTTTTGCAAATGCATTTCAGGAGGATAAAGGAAAAGCACGACACAACCTTGGGGGGCCGAGGAGGGGTGTCTCCGTTTTTTGTAAGGAGGATGTCGTGTCCTGTGTCATATCCCTGTAGGTTGTGTGTAATCACTGGCCTTGCCCAGACATGTGTGGGAGGTTTTACTTGTGTAATGTTTTTCTAAAGCTCTTTGTGAAGAAATCTACAAAACGGCTCTTCTTCCATTTCCATCTCCGGAGAAGGCAAACTTGCAAACTATGTATTCGAGTAAACATAATTAATTGGTTTACTGTCCTTCTCTGGCCACAAACATGCTGTTTTTTTTTTGTTTTTTTCTTTCTAGCCATTAAAAAGTCCCCTTCAGTAATCTGATCATGGGGGCGTTTCCCGAAAGCATCGTTAGCCAACTATGGTCGCAAGTTCTGTCGTTATCAGCATAGTTCAACGATTTGGTGTTTCCCGAAACCATCGTTCCAACGAACGTTCGCAAACAGCATCGCAAACTTCTGTGGTTGGAACGACAGCTCTCGACCTGTGGTTAGAAGCATAGTTTCTAGTTTACATGAGATGTAGACTGAATAAATCCTTATCTTTAGCAAAATAAGCAAGCTGACATTCAGTACAACCCGTGTTATTTATTTAGAATACATACAAATGTAATTTTACGTCTTTTAGTTTGTCAAGAGATTTAAAGCACCGTTTTTGAAGACTGCGCATGTGCGAACGTGCTCTACTATGTAAGAACGAGCCAAATATTGAGTCTGGTAATGAAGCAAAATAACTGAGAAAAATTAGAAATGGTCTTCAGATGCCATGTCTGTAACTTATATGACAAAATCTAGCGTTAATTCAATCTCAAACAGATTAATTAAAATAAGTTATTAGTCCACCACGTGCGAGACGTCATAAACCAACGTGGTTGAACGATACTTTGCGACATACGGTTTCGGGAAACAGTCGTGACTAGCTAGTTGATTTCTCCAACGATGCATCGTACTATGGTAGTTAAGCAGCGAGCTATATAGTTGTACGGGAAACGCACCCCAGATCTTTTTGCAAATTCTGCTGTGATCCACACTGGACTCCTCACTGAAGACAACAAAATCAATTTGGTCACAACTCACAAGTGCTTTTCCTGGTCAGTTTTACTGGACGTTGTTGACCTGCACGATTGTGGAAAAAAAAAACATAATTGTTAATTATTTGCCTTAATATTGTGTGGTATAACATGTTTGATATCCTCTTTCACACTAACACTTTTGGTGCGCACCCGGGTTCGAATGACATCAGAGTTCGGTTCATTTGGATGATGTGAATGTAAGGTTTGCTTACTCCAGTAAGGTTTGCTGCTGATATGAACGCAATCGTACCAAATCGCAGAAGTGAACCGCTATTGATGTATAATGTGATGCGTGCATATGTGTGTGGGTGTGTGTGTGTGTATACGCTTACCTTGATGAAAAGCGGGATTGAAGCATGCAGAGAGATGATTTCTGCTTGCCTCCGCAAAAATTGTCTTCGGCGGACAGCCTGCTGTCTTTGGAACGATTTTAGTACTTTTGCGGCAGACAGACGCAAGTGTGTTTCTGTATCTTTTCTTTGAAAACAAAACCAAAGTTTCAAAAAAAGAACAAATGTGAAGCGAGCAATTCTATCCATTTTGACGCCTTTTCATTCATAGCGGTTACCAAGCAACACGATTACGCGTCAGCTGCAGCCTGATGACGCAAGCGTACCGCGATTCGGAGACATATAATATAATGTGAACACAGTCCATCGGGGGCATGGGGAGGGGGGAGCGATCGAACTCGGGTTTGGAACAGGCAATCGAACCAAGTGTGAAAGCGCCCTAAATCATAGACCAAAGTCTGTGCCCATCATATACTACATGATTTTCTGTGAAATCTATCAACTCCAACTGCCAAAAAATCTGCAGTCTGCCTCTTACTTTCGACAACTAGCATTGGCTCGTCAGTACTGAAAATCGGGGTATGTTATGTAGTAGTAGCCTATATTCTAACCTGATTAACTACTTTAAATGCTTCTGATCTGGTCTGTGAATGGTTATAAAGCTATAGAAATATGTGATACAATGGGAATAGACTTAAATGGAATTATGTAATGATTAATGCAAATCATTGTATGCTATCCAAAGTGACTTAAATTGCATTCAAGCTTCAACATTTTACCTGGAAATCGAACCCTTGTCTTTGCTTTTGTTGATGGCATGCTCTATTATGTTACATGAACGCAAACTATAGTCTCATTTATTAATTTGAGTTATTCAAAAAGAGATTTTCAGTAAAAGTGAAAAAAAGTGGGTGTGTGAATTAGAGATGCACCGATTGATCGGCTGGTGACCGGAATTGGCCGATTTTCACGTGATCGGCCATGACCGGCGACCGGCCGGTCAGTCTGACATATGCCGATTTTATGCCGGTCAAATGCACTCGGGCGCCGGATGATTAACCTTTTGAGCGGTACGGTCTCATATATGAGATTTGTATGTCTGTGCCCATGAGAGTACGGTGCGGCGCCACATTTAGATGTTCAGGGACGTCGCATAACTGCCAGATTCAAACTGTGCTTTCGCGCGTTGGCTGGCGCTGAGCCAGAGTTGGACGCGTTCAGCGCTGTCATATATCACAACTAATAAGCAGTGTTTTCAACCTCATAATGTTTATTTTAGGTTTCAGATATTTAAATACACATAAGCACGATTAAAACAATACATTTGGAGTTTGTAAAACACACACTGATGTCTGTGGAAGCAGTAATAACAATATATTCAAATATAATTTGCCGACATGTGTGTTATTCATATCAGACAAACATATAGTGGAAGTAACTATAAAGTTTACTCTATTCTTCTCAGTTCACCGGCCACTTTCTTGCATTTATTTCGGAGAAACTGATGAATTCACGTGCTGTAAATCCGACTGACAGGACAACATTGCGGCGCCCATCTCATTATAGATCAAGATGAAAGGTTTTTAAACGACCAAATACACTCACTTACACGTATTTGAGAATCGGAATATCAGATAGGCTAGTTGATGACATGGTAAGCAAGTCTGTGAATATTTTGAATAAAAAAGGAAAAGTGAAATAAAAGCGACACATCTGTCATACAGTATTATTGTGGCTGCGGTGTATCGCGTGACGCGTCGCCATGGAAACATTAAAGGGAACGTTCGCGAAAAAACTCACTCGGGGGTGGGGGTGTCAGTTAGAATATTTTAAACTTACGCGTGAAAGGGTTAAAGAAAAGATGGAAAATAAATATTTGTGTGTGCTGTAAAGTGGTTAGAAAAAAATTAAATCGGAATCGGCTAAAATCGGTATCGGCAGGTCAAACTCAGTGAAAAATCGGAAATCGGAATCGGCCTAGAAAATTGTAATCGGTGCATCTCTAGTGTGAATGTAACAACTAAGGCGTTTTTTTCTATGGCAGCTGCCGTGTGATTAAAGCAGTAGTGGAGTAGTTAAACAACCGTCTATACATTCATGAGTTTCCACATATTTATTGGCTTACATACATAGTCGTGCTTCTGAATTTACTGTTAAACATGTAGCAAAAATGTTTGAATAGCTCCAGGGTTTGTGATTTTTATACAGTACAGAGAAGAGAATCGTGGGATTTCTTTTTAGTAAGTTGCGGTCACGTTCAAAGACTTTTGTCGACTGCAGAATCTATACAGACACGCACCCACACACTTCATACAGCCATATCTCCACTCTACCCATTTCCCTGTGTGTTTGTGTGTCTTGTCTGGTGGCTTTGTATGAGGCAGTGAATGTAGGCATACGTTCTGTGTGTTTGTGTGTGGATCTGGCTGCTGCCTCCTGGCTAGCGTCGCACAGAAGTCGTGATTCATCTACGGCACTCGACACTCATTCATAAAAATCAGCACGAATACTACGCTTTCCTTTTGGAGCGCTCTGGGGGCCTGGCATGTCCACAACATGTCAGAGTCTTCTCAGTCCAGGTTACGTGGCAGGAATGACGAATGCTCTCCTTCCGCCGCTGTGGGTGTCCTTACTGCTAGTTGGCAGAGCTGGCATAGTATGGCACCGTCGTTCTGAGTACACACACTACTTTGTGGCAGCTGAATGGAGATGTGTCTCAGGTCATTAATGTGGGTGTTTTCAAACTTTTTGATGTCAAGTACTCCCAGATATGACATTTCCCTTTCTAAAAAACAAAGACAACTATATATCTTAATCTAATTTCTGCTGAAAAACAGTGAAATGTTATAAAATACATTTATTCATACATGAATAAATAAAAAAAATTGAAATATCTTTTCATATTATCTCACTATTTTCTGTAATAAAAATAAAATAGAGAGATGCACTGATACTAATTACTAAATGTCTCAGCCGATAACGATAGCTGATTATTCAGAATGATATCTACCGATAGTTTTATTTTCTCACAACTAATGCTTAGAACTATACAGTGAGCCGTCTCATTTGGTACATTGCTATTAGAAGTTACAATCAACAACTGAGTCTAAACTATTATATTTAACTGCTATGCATTTTCAGATATAATAATTACACTCAATGTTTGTATATAACTTGCTGTTGCATAAACACTCTTTTTTCAAACATACATATATAATAAACAGTAAATAAGCCAATCTCTAGTTGGGCTGCGCGATATTTCACCAGATGGTTTGAATAGCTCTATTTGGAAAGAATTAATCATTCTTGGATGATTTTGATGATTTATGATTGTGGTGATTTATGATTTAGAAAATAATAAACAAATTACAAGCATAGATAAATACAATAGAGCAAAGTGCTTTGTTTTTTTAGGTAAATCTAACTGTATTCAGGTACAGACATTGAATAATCAAATGTAAAATAACACTGCACAGTCTTGACTGTATAAATTAAATATAATTAATACAATTTATCTTTGTTAAATTTACAAAAGTGATTTTCTCTTTCTCTTTTGTTGTTTGATTAACATTGGTGACCAACAGCCAAATTAGGCTGCTGTCACTTTAAGATGCATGCGCCGATCCAATATAATGATACACATCTGTTTGCTTTCTCAATTGTTTACAACACATAACTGACTGATTGCAACACTGCTATCGTCTTTACCTTCATTACAATCCACATCCATCAAAACTCAACGAGGGTTTACGAGGATGCTTGCTGAGAGTGATGTGACTATCGCGGATGCACACATCGCGATACCGATGCTAAAACTATATATATCGTGCAGCCCTATTGTCTAGTGTTTTTATTATTATAGCTAACTAACAAACTGTGAACACTGGAGAACTTTGCCAACGTTAAGTGACATATTGTTCTCAAGCTGATTAATTGACGTTTTTCCATGGTTGAAACACTGATTGAGCAATTACACGAGACATGATACATTAGCTTAAGTCGTACTGTATCTTTACTTTTTTATGTTCATGCATGTTTTTTCGTGCTATAACTTGTATTAAAGTAGCGTCACTGTCTATTTTTAAACGCATAATTGCTTTTATTGGCCGATACCGATTATTGTCCGATACATTGGTGCATCCCCAAAATAATTGACATTACATTTTAATTTTTCAAATTTCTTTAAATTTTTTGATGATTAATCTGACAAGATTTGGCTGTTTTACCCCATGACCACCCAAATGGACTCTTCTTGTGTGATGGCACCTGCTGTCTCTATACCGCAAGTGTCCTGTCAGTTGCTTCAGTGATGGATTGCATCTTTAATGGATGTGGTGTGACCTTATGTTGTCAGAAAGAGGAATTATAGAGTTTTGATTCTGGATTTGAAGGACTTGGAGGTGGTTCTCGGGACTTGAACAGATCGAGAGGGCAGAGCAGCTGACAGGAAGGGGTTCATGACCAGGGGTGAAGTTACTCACGTATTCTTTCTTAAGTTTGGTGCCACCTGTCTTTTGCATTAGTTCCAGTGTCTCTGAGTGCCTCCAGCACAGCCACTGTTACGTTAAACCCATTTACTTTTTTACTTTACCCGACTACCGTGAGACTCCTCTTGTTTCTCACTAGTTGTCTGTATTAATTAATGAGATTTCTGTCAGAAATCTAAATAAAAAATGTGGAATTGAGTGGTATCAAAAAGTGCTAAAATGCATAGTATTAGATATACAGATTCATGATTTGTCTAGTCAACAGATACTACCATTCAAAAATTTGGGGTCATTATTTTTTGAAAGAAATTAATACTGTTATGCAAGGATGCATTAAATTGATCAAAAGTGACAGTACTTTTATATTGTTACAAATGTTTTCTATTTCAAATATTTGTTTTTCTTTTGAACTTTCTTTTCAAGATTTCTGAAAAAAAAAAGAAATTGAGGAAAATTAAAAATATTTCTTCAGCACCAAATCAGCATATTAGAATGATTTCTGAAGGATCATGTGACAATTAAGACTGCACTATAAAATTCAGCTTTGGCATCACAAGAATAAATTACATTCTAAATACATTAAAATAGAAAAACTTATTTTAATTAGAAATATTATACTACAACATTACTGTTTACTGTATTTTCGATCACATAATTGCAGCCTTGGTGAGCTAAAAGACTTCTTTCAAAAACATTTTTTATTTTATTTACTTATATTAACAAACACTGTTAATCTAATACACATTTAACATTCTCTGCACTGTTTAAAATCTGATACATTTTCATGAGAAAAGGAGCAATGTCTGATTTGTGAATTAATCATCATCTAGTCAGTGAATTGGATGATTCCGTTCACAGACATTTAACTCAAAGCAAAATAATAATAACTACTATAGTTATTTTATTCAAGGCCGAGCAGTAAACTGACAGATTCTGTAGACTGTTCGAGGAGAAGCTCATATTTCATGCCTCTCATTTAGTGGTACCCGCAAAAAGGATTCAGTTTTACAAGCCCCCATTCTTTCTTTCTGAATGAAGTGGGTAAGAGCTTCTTAAAATGTTTTTTATTGGTTAGAATAACTCAGTGGGACGTCCTAAAAGCTAAAAATTCACACGTTTAAATGTTTAGTATGAGTACCATTGTATGTCGTGCTAAAGTTAAGCCCGCTGTTTTTTCTTCTTCCAATGAATGGCTTTTTTGCTCCTTGCGAAAAGCCACGTGCTTGATTTATAATATGTGCATGTGGTGTGCGTGAACATAAATAATATACTTGAGCTCATTATTGTGTAAGAACGTGCTGGAAGTGTGATGGAGTTCAGTGTCTCCGCAGGGATGTACGTGCTGTGAAGATGAAAGGCAGCCATAAAATTACAAAGGAAATCATATGGAGTTACTCAACTCATTGAAATACCCCTGATAAGCTTAATCCTTCTTTAACCCTTTCTGAGTCACTGATGATAACAGGATTGCCTCGCATATGTTTTTATTTGGGCTGTTGATAGATTAAAGTTTTTTTAATTGCGATTAATCCCACCCTTTTGTGCGATTATTCGCATACTTGTGAAATTATTCGCATACTCGTTCAACACGTTCATTTTGTCATAATTCGCTATATCCAGCAAAGTATCAGATTGAAGGATGATTTTCACAAAACTGCATTATCTGCAAGCTTTTTTTCATGGGAAATTTAGGTGCATTTCCAAAAAAGGACACTTGGAGACTCCAAATGGATACCAAATGATCACATGATATAAGTTCATATAATTCATAAATGCATGCACATCAAAGCACACGTCAAAGAACTTTTCACAATTCACTGTACTGTATGTGTACAGTGCAACAGCAAAGAGCTTGTTTAGAGCGTTAACGTTTTCTTTAGGACTCACGTGTGCTTACTGTACGACTCCTGTACGTCACTGCAATCGTCTTTACCTTCATTACAGTCCGCATCCTTTAAAACTTTACTAGCGAGACGTTTGTTTGCTTTATCCGGCCGAGAAACGTAGTTTGCGTATCATCTGGCCATACATTGGAAGGATGTTTTGACGTTCTGTTCAGTCTGTATTTCACACAGCGTGATGCGTGAGGGCTTGTGCTTTTCAGAACCAATCACAGAATATGACAGAGCTCGTGTTTTAAACACACACTGGAATGAATAATTACTGAAAACTGGCCGTGAGTCACTGTTCTCTCTGCCATCTCTGATGTAGTAAGCCTGGTTTTCTTTACATCAGCGCTGTTTTGCACTGATTGTTTGAATGCATTCGCTTACTGGATAATTGGACTGAAAACTTTCCTGCAGTTTAAAATGATCTGATCGCAAACAGAGACGTGAAAGCGGCTTATTAAACCGTTAGAATAGAAATGCCCACCTACCAGGGTTACAGGTGCTTGCGCCATTGTAGACACTCAGTTTGGCTAAACAAAAAAGTGACGGTTTCCACAAAATCATTAAACAGCACAACTGTTTTCAAAATTGATAATAATAAGAAATGTTTTTTTGACCACCAAATCATCATTTTAGAATGATTTCTGAAGGATCATGTGACACTGAAGACTGGAGTAATGATGCTGAAAATTCAGCTTTGCATCACAGGAATAAATTGCAATGAATCTATATAATCTAATTAAATCTATTAAAATAGAAAAAATATATTTTTTACAAATTACTTATTTTTTGCTGTATTTTTGATCTTGGTGAGCATAGGAGACTTCTTTCAAAAACTCTTACTGACTGCAAACTTTTCAGCAGAAGTGTAGGTTGAATATTTTAGAGATTTGTTCAAATTCATTATAGTAAGAATGAGCAATAGGTAGTAGTAATGTTTGCCTCAATAGAGAGAGAGAGAGAAAGAAATATATATTTTTTACAGCTTTAACATCAGTATCAATACATTTGGGCTCAATCTATTTCCCTCTGTTTCATTCTTTTATTCTTTCTTTCACTCTTATGTCATCCTCAGCCTGTCTGTTGTTATCAGTGTTCTGTTGAATGGGCACAGGTGGCAGTGGGTGTGTGGCACGGTTCCCTTCTGCCAGATGGGGACTTCCTTGGCCTGCCTCTGCTTCTCGCAGGAATCACCAGTTGGCACGTGACGAGGGTTTAGTTTGCCAAGGGTGAGCGGTGCCATCCATCCTTGATCTGGTGGATGAGGATTCACCTGGTTACTTCCATGTTCCATTTTAGGAAGCTGGCTTATCAGTCTGTGATACATTTCTCTGACTTTTACCTTTAGAGTCATATCTTTTTTCAGAGAAGAGATACTGAAGGCTGCCAGATGTTAGATGCTTCATTAGCGGGTGATAATCCATTCTCATGTGTCCTTAAATATCCTGAGCTTTGCTATGAGAACGTGTCTTCGCATGTGGTGTTGATGGCCCGCCAGTGCTCTGTCTGTCTTTCCCACGGGAGAGATCGGCGAACGCGGGACAACCCCACCACGCGACATAAAGGTCAGGAGAATCACAGCTGTGCTCCTGTGTCAGCACACACACACACTCTCTCTGAGCCGTCTGCCCCGCCATTTACTGTGTCAGATAAATTTAGATGTTTCTCAAGTGCACAACAGCATCGCTATATCCACTGCTTGGTCAAGTGAAAGAAAGAGGGCTTTGTGGGAGGATTTCCCCCCTCGTCTGCGGCCTTCATGGTTTTCTATTATTAATATGCTCATCTTTGAATTACGGAGTGGTGAATAGTGAAGGGTTGGACCACTTTTCAGTCTGCAATTGGCTGAGATTTGTTTAGTTTGTGATCTGATATGTGACGTACAGTGTTTTATGTGCCTTAGAATGAAAGCATGCCATCCGCCTGCCAGTTTTGGGGAAAGATCATATCTAGATTAAATCAGGATTTTTTTCAGTAGACAAAAAAAAAAAAAAAAAAAAATTAATACAAAAGCATTGTATTAATGTTACTAAGTCCATGGGGTTTTGTTTTTATTTTTGTGAAAATGTTACTTACAAAAACTAAAATGGATTTGTGGCAATGGATTTTAATTTCATTATATATTTTATTATTTAATAGAATATTTTTTTATGTTTTGTTTTGAGGGTCATGAAAATATATTTTAGCTTAATTTTAGTAAATTTAGTATTTTTTTTCTTTCTTTTTTTCAGTTAATAAATAATTTTTTCTTTTAATTTTCATTAGCGCTACTAGACATTACTGTGTTTTTTTTAAGGTGATGTCAAGTTCAAATCTTTGTAACTTTAAAAAGTTTGATTGACACTTGCATTTTGTTCCATTTTGCTGTGATGCGTCTAGCTGTTTTTGAATGCATGATGTCCCCTAAGAGCACTTTATCTAAATATCAGAAACTATCATAGTTAGCAAGGATGGAAAAACCCCCCCAAAAAAACAGCACTTGCATAACATAAACAGTTACAAAGTACAGCAGCAGATGCCTAAAAGCAAATGAATCAGTCAAAAATACTTCTGTGCCGTTTCATTCCCAGTCTTAAATGGGTCTCTGATGTGGCTCTTCAGAAGCTCGATCGAGCAGTTTACACACAAATCAGCTCCTGGAAAACAATGTTACTTCGGCTCTATGATGTCGTTCTTACATCAGTCCCACATCCATTTTAGTAACACACTGGATTGTATCGGTATGGGCTTCAGTAAATATTGATCAAGCCATCTATTGCCCAATAAAGTTCATGAAGCAATCTTAAGAACCTTCTGGCCACTCATATGAGAGAGTAGCGCTGACAGCATACAAGTTGGCAGGTCTGTTTAGAAATCTCACGAGATAAGCCATGTAAAAAGACCCAGATAATACAGTTAAAGCATCCCCATGTACAACTACCCATCCAATCCCCTCTTGACTATGTTTTCTGTCAACCATTAGCGGCTCGTGGGGGCTGGAGTTGAATTAGGCTACCTTTCATCTATGTTGGCACTTCAGTTTGAAAGTCGACTATTCAGGCAGAAAAACACACTGCAGACCTTTGAAATCCCCCCCCCCACCTTTATCTATCATCAGTTACTAAGATGTAGTTTGGTGTGTGTATATGAGTGTGTGTATGTGAGCACTCGTGTATCCTCCTCTCAGAGAATAACAATCGAACAAAGCTCACCATGGAGATCGGCTCACTCGTTCTTTCATATTTTACCTGATTACTTTAATGTTTCTTTATTACTTCAAATTTTCAACATCAAAAATCCAAATCAAACCCAACTACTGTTGGATTCATTTGTGTGCATTAGTTCAATTAAAAAATGGTTTGTTTTTGTAATATCTCATTAAAATGTAATAAATTAGCTTGGCCTCTGAAACCTTTTCGGCTGATGTCACCAAGCCACCAAAAGTTTTTGTTTATCAACCATATAGAGACCCGTTTTAACTCTCATTCAATAAAGCCTGAATGATAAATAAGTCCCATTCTGTATTTATTTTTGTCATTTTAATATCTTGGTTACTTGAAAATAATGTTCAGAGGTGTGGTCAAAAATACAGTAAATATTGTAAAATATTTCTATTTTTAAATATTTTTTAAATGTAATTTATTCCTGTGATGGCAAGCCTTTATTTTCAGTTACTCCATTAATCCAGTCTTCAGTGTCACATGATCCTTCTAATATGCTGATTGATTTGGCGCTTAAGACACATTTCTTATTAATATCAATGTTGAAAACAGTTGTGCTGCTTAATATTTTTGTCGAAACCGCAAGACTCATTTCAGGATTCTCTTTTAAGGATGAATAGAAAGTAAAAAAATCTTAAAGTCTTAATGGTTTTTTATATTGTTTTGAATACCACTTTATGCATTTACTGCGTTCCTGACTGAGCTTTTTCTCATGTGACGTGATTTGCATGCAAACCAAGCCAAACATGTACGTACTTGTAAACAAGCTTGATTGGACATTCCTTTCCCCTTCATTTGCTTGGGGTTTCACAAGCACCTTTAGATGGATTTGCTTTTTTGTCCCCCCCCCCCCCCCCCCCCCCCCCCCCCCCCCATATTTCTAATATAAACACTCTGACACTGTTTTTGGAAAGGGAACACATCTTGTGCTGCTAATATAACTAACCAGGGGTCCCTTCTTGCTTGCTGTCCGGTGTCCGCCTGCTGCCAATAATGTCCCAGGTTGACCACATTTCTATTTTTATTTGTTTTGAAACCGTAGAGAAAGGGCACCCTGCGTAACGCTCCCAGTTCAGCACACCGTTAGCATTTCAGCGTGCCTTCTTCATGAGCTACAAGGATGCCAGAGTTCCTTAAAAAGCATGTGTGGTCTAGAGTAATCTGTTTATGTCTTTTTTTCCCCTCCTTTCTAAACTCTCACATAGAGAGAGCTCTTCACCTTTTAGCTGACGCTTCCCCTAAATGGCAGAGCTGCTGCCAGAGCAAGAGTGGCAGCCATTACGGCAGCCTATGCCGAACGGGAGTGTTTATACAAAAATTCCCGTAAAAAAATCCCAAGCCTTGCCCCAAATGTGGGTCCCCGAGCTGTGACCGCGTGGACTGTGAGAGTTTGTACAGGACACAGACTCTGCTTTGTTTGAGAGGGCTGCTGCATTGTGATTTATTTATTTTTTTTGCTCTGTATATGCAAACCAGTCATATTGTTTCCTGTGGTACAAATTTACCCTCCTTTCTCACGTTTTTAAAATTAGTGTAATTTGTTTTTTTTTTTTACATCACTATGATTAGGAGAAGTTGATTGGCTGTTTTGCGGCTCTGTAAACGGTCATGCTGTTCCCACATAAATGGCTGATTGTTTGGAGTTGATTATTAGATTAAGCCTCCTCGCTGACCTTTCGCCCTCCTCTGTTTCCTCTGCTTGTCAACATCGGATATGCGACAGATCTCTAGCCCTTTCGTTCGGCCCTCGGAAAGGAATCCCGTGTGTTGTTTCTCCCATATGGCCTGTTAGTTTCTCCAAACTGTGTGGCAGGAACCAGTTGCTGCCTGCAGGGGCCATATTAAATCAATCTGTCATTCACATAGACTGGGTTGCATACGGCTCCATCACAGTGCCATAATCCAGGTTATAATGGCCTCAAGCGGAGGAGAGGAGAAAAAAATGGATAAAAAGATAGATGTGAGAGGAAATGACAAGACAATGAATCATAAAGCAGGTGTTAGACTTCAGAGGACGTGTATCAGGATTTTCACTGTGCAATTTGCAAAGCAGCCCAGTATGACTCCAGGCCAAATGATTTATTTGCCTCTGACTTTTATAGGGATAGTTTATCCAAAAATGTTCCTGTCATCATTCGCTCCCCCTCATGTCATTTCCAACCTGTATGAATTTCTTTCTTCTGTGGAACACAACAGGAAAAAAATAAAATCGATGACTGTTGTGTCTTGGGACAGTGTAGAGAGAGTAAAAACATGTTTTGTTTTTACATGAGTGTGGAACAGCAGATGATGGTTTCCCAGTCAGAACATTTTGTTTCGCTCCGCCGTCCCCACTGGACACGGGTTTACTGTAGCAGCAAGGCATGTGGCTGCTTGAGGATTCAACTTTTGGCCTGTGCCGATTGGGTTAGAGAAAAAAAAGTTTAGTGTTTTCTTCTGGTCGAGTAACCAGGAGAGTCCTTGGTGTTCCTGTGGAAAATTCATTGCAAGATCAGGTTGTGAGTTTTCACAGTATCAATAGGTTTAAAATTGATGTTCTGTTGTTTTATTTTTTATTTTGTTCAATTATATTCTCTCCAAATCAAACTAGGTCAGTCATTTTTTTTTATTCTCCTATGCCCACCAAAGCTGCATTTATTTGATAAAAAATACAGCAAAAAAAGGTCTATTATATTATGTAATATTATTATAATTTCAAGTAACTTTTTTCTATTGTAATATATTTTAAAATGTTATTTATTTATTTATGTGATGGCAAAGCTGAATTTTCAGCATCATTACTCCAGTCTTGAGTCCAGATTGATGTTGAAAACAGTTTTGCTGCTTAATGTTATTGGGAAATCTACTTTTTTACAGGATTCTTTGATGAATAGAAAGTTAAAAACAAAAGCATTGATTTGAAATAGAAATCTCTTGTAAAAATTTTAAAGTCATTACTTTTGATGAATTCAAATTCAATTCATTTACATCCTTGCTGAATAATTTTTTTTATATTTGTATTGTATTTAATTGTATACAATTTTATACATGTGTAAAAATATTACTTATATTGCATTTCATTTTTGTTTAGTTATGTCAGTATTTCTAAAACTAGTTTCACCATGCCGTTTCATAATTTATTTAGCTGAATATACGATTATGTGAAGCATGCAAACCAAGTAGGGGTGTAACGATTTGTTTTAACAACGATTCGATTCGTATCGCGATTCGTGGTTGTCGATACGATTCAAGGACGATATTGGTTCATTTAGAACGATACGATACGAAACGATTCAGTGACCTGATATCAATTCAGTGACTTTTTAGACAAAAATTCTTGTAAGGGAATCAGGTATCAATTAATTATGGATATAAACAAACAAGTAAACAACAATTAATGTCAAATGCATTCACATTTTATTTGAATAAAGTAGGACTGAACGATTATGACAAATTATAATTGTCGATTATTCCCTTGAAATTGTAATTGCGATTATTAATTACGATTATCACAACATTGAATGATGTTTTGAATAGTTTGGCCATGGGACCCACGTTTCCCCATGGTCATCAAGCCGCGACCCACCTTTTTAGCGCGCGCCGGCGCATTTGCGCGTGCAGTTGAAGAGTGTGCGCTACTGCAGTATAGCGGCTGAGAGACAGGAAAGTCCGTTTTTCTGAGGTGAGAGACTTTGCGCTGCTTGTTGTCTTTGCGCTGCTGCTGGCGCGTCATGCATGGCGACGATGTCACAGATAGGCAGACTGAATCGAGTAACGTTTAACGCCTTTATCATTAAAAGTGCTAAGAAAAAACATCCATATAAAGTCTGACGTGCTTAAATCCAATGCGTTATTTCCTAGTATCGATACAATCGATTCATTACCTTTTAAAACGATGTTAGATCGATATATGTCGTCCGGAAGACCAACTTGCCGAGCACAGATCGATGTAGTTGGATCGTAGGAATATATAAATCGATACATCGATGTAGTTGATGAATCGTTACACCCCTAAAACCAAGCAATAAACTAAATGTCCTCATTGTTTTTTTGCAGTTGTGACTTTAAGATTTCTATGGGCTTTATCAAAATTTGACCAGTTTCTCGAGTCAACTGAGCAGCCTGGGAAATTGGTTTGTGGAATGTCACTATGACTACCCCCCCCTTCTCTTTCTCTTTTTCTTCTTCATCTTTGATTCAGGTTAAAGAAAGCTTTGAGTTACGGCCGTTATGACCAGAACATTATTTTATCCCTATGTTCCCCTAGGTTGGGCGTCTGAGCTTGAAAAGACACATCAAGCCTCTATGAGGGGTCTGGTAATGCACTGCAATGGAATGCTATTGAATGTTTTTTTTCTTTGCTAACATGTGATACACATCACATTTTAATGAACTATAAAACTTTAACAGCTCTACCTGCTTATGCACCTCCTGGGATGATTTTGAGATGGGTCTGTTCTCCGCTTTAAGTTCAGGATTAGCACATGCTCAGGAAATACTTTAAGCATATTAAACTTCTAAGGAACTTCCAAAGTTGTGCTGTTTTTGTGCTGAAAATCTTCCAAAAGTCTTGCATATCAAAGGTGGGTTGACCTCCAGTAAACCACAGGTTTCATAAGAAATGAATCACTTGGTTTTAACTGTAGGAGAACAATCCCATGTAATTTTCTGCCTTAAGTTGCTTGGAAAGTGCTACAACACCAGCTTTGTCATTGTGCACTGGGTTGTATGGAAAATATCAGAGAGCGGGTCCACTCGCCTGTATGTACGTGCTCCTGTGAACGTGCTCCCAGCTGCTGCCATGGAAACAGACACTTCGGCGCAGTGAACTTCTGATTTTGTTTTTTGCCCGCGGGTGTCGGAAAGTGCCGAATGCTAGAGTGTTTTGGCTTCTCACGAGCCAATGCAGTGGGAGGAAACGGCCTCTCGGGGGAGGGAAGAAAAGTTACTCAGTGCCACAGCGTCTTTTTAAGTCCGTGCCTCCCCAAAACACCACATGTGATTTATGGAGTGAGAGCGAACTAGGCGGGTCACGTCCTAGAGGAGAGGAGAGCTACTTGAGAGGTAGAGGAAGGAGGAGAGAAATGGTAAACGAGGAGGATTGGATGCACTGAGCTCGAGTGGAAGGAAGAGTTCACATCCCTACATATTTTAAAAGATGTTTTTAGGTTAAATATTGACTGATGTGATGTCCATTACCACAGAATGATGATTTCTCTCATGTCATTCCAAACCTGTATGTATGTCTTCTGCTGAGTGCAAAAAAAAAAAAAAATGTATCATGGTTTTTTTGTGATGAGTTTGTTTTGAGTTTAATATGACTGATGTTCTGTCCATTACCACAGAATGACAGTTACCCTCATGCCAAAGCCTATATGTATTTTTCTTCAGCTGAACACAAAAAAGGATGTTTTGAAAATGTCTCATGGTTTTTATGTCCACACAATAAGTCAATGGGGTCCAATGTTGGCTGTCCATCTTTTTTGTGCTTCACAGAATAAAGAAACGTATGCAGGTTTGGAATGGCATGAGGGTGTGTAAATGATGTTCATTTAGTGAACTATGCTTTTAACCAGTGGGAATAATTGGACAGAAAGCTGTCTTACTGGCAATCCATGTCCATAATTGTAGCCCTGGTATTGAACTGAGAAGAGCATGTATGTTTTCATGCTTTTCTCTCTTTCTCCTTTTTTTTTTTTTTTTTTCCTTCATGTAGTGACACACCCAACAAAGGAATCTCAGATGGCTTTGACCAAATCTGGCTTCCCAGAGAAATTACACATTTGGCTTGAAGTTGCAATGAATTGATTTTATTACTACAGTCAAAACACAAGCATGGCATTCACCATGAAGGAACCAAGATGGGTGACAGCTTTTTGGTTTCGACGCTCTGCTCCTCGGCTGCGGAGTTGATCAGTGAAGAAAACACACACTCTCTCTCTCTCTCTTTTACAATGCAGCCCTTTGTTTTTCTGTCAGCATCTGAACGTCAACCATTTTCTAAATAGTTTCCAGGTTATTAAAACGCTTCCAGACCGTGTCTGTTCAACGAGCAAGTTTTCGTTTAATTGCTTGGCATCTGTCTCCCGGATGGGCTGCGGGCATCCTCGCAGGCCAGAGGCATTTCTCATCTGGGATCACATGGTCCAGAGAATGCGACTGTTACCTTGTGCATCAACCGCTGCGAGCGGGACCTCCCGCAGCAATTGTAGCTCATATAGGGGCGTATTTCAGTCTAGTGTATCTAGCGCTCATGTTTTCTAGTTTATCTTTCCGGTCTTCTCTGATATGATGAACCACTCTGATGTTTCTGAAGACGGCTCTTATTGACTGTTTTACCCAGCAGGAAAAACAAAATGATCTGTGGGAGTCATGCATGGAATATGTCATTTATCCCTGTGATGCAATTGCAAAGCTGAATTTTCAGTATCATTCCTCCAGTCTTCAGTGTCACATGATCCTTCAGAAATCATTCTAATGTGCTGATTTGCTGCTCAGGAAATATTTCTTATTATAATCACTGGTGAAAACTTTTGTGCTGCTGTTTATATTTGTGGAAACCATGGTACATCCTTGTAAATCTCGATATTAGCTAAAGTAAACGTAATCTTATATGAGAATTGATTGGAGGGTTACACGTTACATACCTGGATGCGTGAATTTGTTCAAATACTTTCTAAATAGCTCTTTGGCTTATTATCCAGCAGCCTTTGCAATCACAGTGACATTAGTGGAAAGGAAAAGTTGTTTCAGAGGAAGGGGAAAGCAATCATTTTGATTAAACATGACAAGGACAGTTTTGGCTTTAGAATAACACGCACAGAGGAATCACTCACAATTAGACCAGGAACCTGTTCTGAGAAAGTCAGATTTCAGTGTTGACTTTAAAAGTGAGCTGTACTTAAAGCATTGCTGCTCATTTCTCTACTCAACTTTCTTGCATAGTTAAAAAGGGCTGTCACTCGTGAGGTTGGAAACTTCCAACTCTTATTAAAAACGAATGACTTCAAGTTGCTTTGTCACTTCAATTTGCTGTCCATGAGAACGACCCTATAGGATCAATGAGGCATTAAATATTTCCTTAACTTCCAATGAATAGATGTTATAAGTGAAAAGCTGTGCAAATCTTCCCGCTGCTACTCAAACAGGCATATCGAGGCCCTTCTCTATACTGAGACATAAATCTTCTAGTTTGGTTTACTGCACCCCATCCAGGAAAAACAACACCATGCCAGTGTTATTCAGAGGAAATCCTTCTTCACAATTTTTTTTTCCCTGGCATTTCCCCTTCCTGTTTTTGTTTCACACCACTCTCCTTGAAGTGCTCCGTAAATCAGTGTCACAGGATAACCATTGAGTTGGATACTTGCAGATCACAGATTAGGAAATTTAGTTGTAAATTCAATGATTATGACTTGGTAATTTTGACTAGGCATTTTGAATATTTTTAGTTACTTTTAGTAGAAAAACAATGGATTTTGGGTTGAATGTGATTAATTTATTTGATTCCTCTTCATTCTCACTTTTTTTTTTTTTTGTATAACAGCTGTGGTACCAAAGGTCTCTGTTCACCCTGCGGGCCTTTCTTTACTTAACAAGGATAAAAATCTGGACACAATTATATAAACATCACTTTTTTGGGCCACGTCACTCTTTTTTTTTTTTTTTTTTTTGTAGAAAAGAAGATAGAGTAACACACGCTTTATGTAAGTACAGAGGACACGGCCCATGTCCTGCCAGCATCATATCCCTCTTCTCTCATCTTCTCTCTCTCATCCCATTTTCTCCTTCTCTTCACACGTTAATCTGTACTCTTATCCTCTTACCCTCTGCTCCTCTTTACGGTAAGGCTGCGTTGTTGTCGACACTTTGGCCCCTTTCCCTTTCAGCTGTGAAAACAGTTGAAAGTACAAAAGCATTTGTTAGTTTTAATGAACTATAAAGATGAATCTTATGGGCGGGAGGACCAAACTGTACACCGCAAAACAGCTGATGAGTAACATTGTGTCGCACATCTATTACTTAAATCAGACAGCCAGATGCTCAATCGGTCCCCGCTGACTGCGGAGACTTTATACATTATGTTGGATACAGGGTCACTGCTTGACTAAGCAGATCCTAAGATGTCCAGCCACGTCCCTTCTCGCCCGACCTGCATTAAGAGGAGGATCATGAGAAATGCTGGATGAAATAAAAGTGGAATTCAATTAATCTTTGACCTCTTCGTGCGACTCTAGTGGGCAAGATTTACACCCTGGGCTTTACACAAATCTAGTTATTTCTGGCACATTCTTTCCATCTTATGCCTTTTTAAACCGTTAATAACAAGCAGAATGGCAGCTACGATTGTTGTTGTTGTTGCCTAATTTGACGTGGAAGAGTCTTAGTTGGATGCTGACGTAATTTTCTATAATATATATATATAGCCTATACAATTTTTGGCTTATTTTATGATATTGTTGATTTTATGTATGTATTTATTTATTTTGACTTTTATTTTAATATGATGGCCGGGAACTGACATTAAAGTACTGGAATAACTGAACAATCATGTTATTTGCAAAAAAACAGCAAAATTTCTCATGTTATTGATGTCAAGTGTATTGCCGGATATATAGTGCATTTAATTTAGATTCACAAGCTTTCGATTTAATTCATATTTATATAGATTCCAAATCACCTGCTAATGCTGTAAATTATGCAGGGACAGTGTTTCAGACTGATTCAAACTTATAATTCTTCTTTTTGAACTATTTTTTAAATGACCATGTCTCATAAGAGTCATTCGCTGTGTTGTACGTCTGTTGTGCTTGAGTACTGATTGAACACATCCTCTTGATGAGGGCTTGTGTGAGTGTACGTAGTTTGAATTTCACTCTGTTTTCCGATCCTAGAATAGTGTAAGCAGAGATGCCCGCACACCCTCCAACTCTATTCTCTTGTTCTCATTGGGCTCGTGCCCCTCCACCTATTCATGTGTGGCCCATTCAGGAAATTCGGCTGTAAATACAGAGAGACCTACATTTCCCCACCTCCGAAATAGCTCCAGATAAAAGCTTCTGTATCATCTGGATGTCGGAGTAATAGTGCTGAACGTACTCATGGGACAGGTGCAATTAGCTGCGTTACATTCCACAAATATTATACAAGTGTTTAGACGGCGGAGCTCTTTGAAGAGCAGAATTAAACTCTAATTTATGAAACTGAGAGTAGATTTGTTGAATTGGTTGGTGTTGCTGTTTATTTTAGATGTAAATATCAACTGAATGGAAAATGTAATGGTTTTCCATGGATTGTGCAAGTGACAAAGCAGAGAGAAATCATAACTCTCAATATGACGTCTGTAGATACTGAAGTCCTGCCTTTCAGTTAAAAGATTCAGCTGCTTTTTTGATAGTCTGTAGTATTCGAACATGCAGATTTTAGCACTGATTTGAGCTAATGAAACAAAATTAAGATTTTATTGCTAATTTGAAATATGTTGCAATATGACAGACTGTTTTGGAGATTTCAGCCTTTGTGGACTTTAATTTTATGGGTAAATCAGTTAAAACATGCTTCAAAATATCATCTTTTGTTCCACAGAAGAAAGTAAGTCATATCATAAGGGTCTTTAAAAGATTCATTTTTGGAAAAATGTCACTCAGAAAAAATGTGCCAAATTGTAACTGGTACAACAGCTTTTTACTGGAGCAGTAGGTACAACTTTGAACCTTGTTTACTCCTAAAAGGTGCATTTTCAACCCTCTACATTACAAGTAAACCTCAAACGGCATTCTACAATTTTAAGTGAGATTCCAATCTGAAGGGTTTGGGCACTACAAAGTGCATAGGGAATAAGGGAACATCTATACGTCACTTTACAGGAAGTAGAGAGGGAAATTTATGTACCAGTCAATGCGCATCTCCAGCACTTGAAAAAGTTTGAATAACAAAAGTTATTTTCATATTAAACACCACAAGAGACATTTATTGCTAAAGTAAGTAATAAATGTGTATACATATTATATAATATTACAATTTATATATATATTTAGATTAGATTAGGTTGGATATACATCAGATACAGTTCATGGCAAATTTTCTGAAAAACTAATACTGTAAACTATGTCAGTTGGTACTACATTACTATAATATTGAAGGTTAAAATGAGCTGATTTGTATACAGACACTTAAATTACACACAAGATTTTTATAATATAAAAAATAAGTTGTAATATTATATAATTTACATAATTATGTTTCTACTCCAATTTGATTTTTGAATAGGCCTATTTAAATGGTGGCTGTCAGAAAAACATGGTGGATTTATTCATACATGCATTAAATATTGAAGAACAGTAAAACATATAAATGAATATGTAATATGGTGCATATATTTAGCAACATGCTTCTCTCTAGAGTTAATTTATTTTTCTAGCTGACTAACCAGGTCACTGAATGGCTTTATATATATATATATGTGTATATGTGTGTGTGTGTTTGTATGTTTGTTTGTGTGTGTGTGTGTGTGTGCATCAAATGTCTTGCGAGTAAACTAAAAATATTTACTAGCCAATGGCAATTCTATTGGCAATATGTGCATAGAGGGTTGATATATTAGTAAAATGTACCCTTAAGCTTCTACTAAAAACCTTTTAGGTGTAAATAAAGTACAAATGTGTCGCTTTGGGGGGTTACTGCCCCAGTGACAAGCTGTTGTACCCCTAAAGCTTACATTTTTGCACATTTTTATAAGACTGCAGGGCACCCAGAAAACGGGGTGCATGACACCACTTATGAGGGCTGAGGTGTTTTGCTCCAAAACAATCCTTGCGACCAAAACACACACCCCTACCCTAGGCTTTTGGTTGGTTGAGATCTCAAGTAGCTCTTAGACTGCTCGACAGCTGGTCAAACAAGCTTAATAGAGCAGTAGCTAGTCTGTAGACCCTAAGCCCATTAACTCTTCTCCAGGCCTGCTAGGCTGCTCATTGGTCAGTCAGGGATCAGTCTGCTTCTGTTTGACCTAACATTAAGGTTGAGTGCGTGTGTGTGTTGGAAACGGGGAGAAGTACCTAGAAATCATAACTACAGATTGACGTAATGCCATTGCTAAAACAGACAGGGGTGCTGCTCTGTGTTATCCCTCTTGCCCAAGTGTGTGTGCGCTCAGTTTGTGTTTTCGATGTTATATTTTGTGCCCTTGCGAGGTGACCTGGTGGGAGGGGCATAGGGAGTTTGCATGAGTTGAATTTGTCACGTATACGCGGCTAGGGGGCTTGGGAGGGAGGTCTTGGCTCGGAATCTACTGTAGCTCTTATTTTTTCTGTTGACATCTCATTACAAACTCTGTGCCCATACAAACCCCATACAAGGACATTGCTGACCTACATCGCGCCGTGTGTGGCAGCCGTGGATTGAGTGCTGTCTTCTTTTGCTCTTAGGGACTGAGGATGAGACTCTTCTGTTTTCTCTCTCATACAGGCCACCTCAGATTCAGTGGGATAGTGTGTCATCAGACCCTGCCAACAGATCAATAATGTCAGGGTCCAGGATGGCCAGCAACAGGCTATTCATCCGCAAATGTAACCTAAATGTAAAATGTAAAGATGTGTTGTAGATGCAGGGCATGTTGTCACATTATGTATGACCAGTCACAAAACCAGTCACAAGTAGCACGGTTATATTTGTGGCAATAGCCAACAATACATTGTACAGGTCAAAATTATCGATTTTTCTTTTATGCCATAAATCATTAGGATATTAAGTAAATATCATGTTCCATGAAGATAATTTGTAGATTTCCTACTGTAAATATATATATATATATATATATATATAAATTAATAATTGTGAGTGAATGCAGTACAATCGCGAACATAAATGCACACCTTTAAAGGTGATTTTCTCAGTGTTTAGATTTTTTTGCACCCTCAGGTTCCAGATTTTCAAATAGTTGTATCTCGGCCAAATATTGCCCAAATATCTTAACAAACCAAACATCAATGGAAAGCTTATTTATTCAGCTTTCAGATGATGTATAAAAATTGACCCATGTGACTGTTTTTGTGGTCCAGAGTCACATGTGGTACAAGTTACTACTTTGAAAACCTATTAGATGATTTAAACTAAATGTAAATATCTATAATATATCACTTTTACTTAATATATATATATGAAGAGTTCAGATGCAAAAGCTTCTAAGTGCCATCTGAAATTTTCTTCTAGAATGATCATTTTTATCAAGCTCGTATATTTAAGTTCAGTAATTTCACTTAAATGGCAATGTAAATTACCTATTAATTGTCATTTAAGTGAAATTACTGAACTTAAATATACAAGCATGATAAAAATGATCATTCTAGAAGAAAATTTCAGATGGCACTTAGAGGCTTTTGCATCTGAACTCTTCATATATTCTTTTATATATATATATATATATATATATATATATATATATATATATATATATATATATATATATATATATATATATATATATATAGTCACAATATATGAACCATGATTTTTACCTCATGTGACCTTTGTGATTTGATAAATTCGCAAACGTTTTATTAGTATTATATGTTAATATTGTTATAGTATATGTATATATTACTTTATTTTTATATTTTTAATCATGTTTAGTAAATGATATGTAATGTACTTTATATGCACTACTTTTTATATGCATTCAAAAGTGTGGTGTCTTTGAAGATTTGGAAGTGTTTTTGAAATACATTTGTTGAAATAAGTTATTTGATCAGAAATACAGTAAAAACAGTAATATTGTGAAAAACATTTTTTATGTCAATATATTTTAAAATGCCATTTATTCCTGTAATGCAAAGCTGAATTTTCAGCATCATTACTCCAGTCACATGATCCTTCAGAAATCATTCTAATGTGCTGATTTGCTGCTCAAGAAATATTTCTTATTATTACGATAGTTGAAAACAAATTATGTTTGTGGAAAGTGTGAAAATCGTTTTTTAAAAGGAAAGCATTTATTTTTTGTAACAAAAGTCTTATCTGTCACTTTTGATCAATTAAATGAATCCTCACTGAATCAAAGTATTAATTTCTTTAAAAAAAAAAAAATTCATACCCTAAAATTTGAACATATTATTGTATCATTTAAAAATAAGCTTGTTTACTTTTTCTTTTAATAGCATGCTTACAGACATATGATGTGTTTATACAGAGCAAACAGGGCAATACATCTGCCCTGTGTGAGTCTTTGCATGTGTGAAAGAGAACTAAAGAGCACGAGTCTGAAGGGCAACAGCAGCCCTCATTCTGTCGGCCCTCTCACATCTGGATTCAATAGATGCTGTTTGGACGTCCGAGGGAGGAGCAAGTATAAATAGAGCGACTGCCGTAACCAAACTAACCCTCTCGGCTCCTCCCTCACGCTGGGTCAGTGTTGCCCCTACACCACACTAATGTCCTCCCAGCATTCCTTCAGTGTCTCACAGCCAAACAGACAATTATGCTGCTTGTCTAGTTAAATGAATGGCTTGGATTAGGTGACGATGCTGATGGATGAGTATGAGAATTAGGTTTGGTCTTGTTAGTTGGGTTGGTTTGATTATAGCACAAAACAATTTTGAAATCATCTTCTTTTTTTTCCTGACTAAACACGCCTCAGATACAAGCAAACACGATTGCCAAGGGAAAGCTAAAAAAGAGCCTCTCATTTGACTGTAATAATGTGTATTTTCACAGACCACATAAATTAAACCGAGCAATGTTTTTCAGAGGACTTGCACAGGGTGGTGCTACGCAGGGGGCAAGCGTAGCTGTTCTTTTTGTTGTGGCCATCTTAAGTGGAGCCCTGGCCCCAAAACACATGCCCCCTTTGTGGGGCACACGTGCATATCCCTCTTTTTCGCCCCACCCTCCTCTCACTGTTGATGAAGGCACAAATGCAGAAGAAGTGGGTGTGGTTTAAGGTGGGGGGTCAGACTAGCCTAGCCAAGCCGAGCCACGTCACATCAAGCCAAGCAGACCCCTCTTGCTTGAGCAAGTTTTAATTTGCGGAGACTCTGAGATGCTGCTGCGCCAGTGGACTTGTTCACCTCTCTCTCTCTCTCTTTCTCAAACACACACACACACACACAAAAACATGTGCCTGCAGATTTGTTTTGACGCTGCGTCCGCACTTACCTTTTTGATTGATCATTTCATAAGCCACTCAGCCAGCCTGAAGTGAAGTTCAGTTGGGTTAGTTATTGTTGTATTCTCCATGTGTGTGCTTGCTTGCTTTTGTCACAGTGGGCTGTTTTCCAAAGCGGCAATGGAATTCTACAAAAATCTCTCCTTATGGAACTAATAAAGTATCAAACCAGCTTAGCATTCCAGGAATCTTTAATACTGTAAAAGCACGCTGAGAGGGTGGGATAATGTCTTTACCACATTAAGTTTTCAGAATAGCTTATATTAATAGGAGTGGTCTGGTTTTGAGATTGCATGTTCAATTAACAGACTTTTTTTTATTTTTTTTATCACTTTGCAAATCTGTGGTATTTCTATTTCAAATATGCTATATCAAAGAATCTTGAGAATTTCTTTTTATTACAATAATATTAAGCAGCACAACTGTTTTTAATGTGGATAATAATAAGAAATATTTTATGAGCACCAAAACATCATACAAGTATGATTTCTGAAGGATCATGTGACACTAAAGACTGGAGTAATGATGCTGAAAATTCAGCTTTGCCATCTTGGGAATAAATTATTTTTGATCAGATAAATGCAGCCTTGGTGAGCATAAGAGACTTCTTTCATAAGCATTAACGCCAGTGTAAAACATTACATTTTACCAACCCTAAACCTTTGAACAGTGTGTGTGTGTATATTATTCATTCATTAATTGATTTTAGTTTTGTTTAGTCTTTTTATATATTTAATTATTTATATAATATTTGACTTTCCATGTAAAAATACTTTCTCACACTGATTAAATCACATATCTCAAACTATATCACTTTTTTTTTGAAGCACAGCAAGAGATAGAGGGAGGGAAGGAGGGACCGAGGGAGAGACAGCAGAGGTTGTCAGTGATGAAAACAACTTGTCTGTTTATCAGCGCATGTGTGTAATTGCTTACAGAAAGAGACACTTTGAAAATCCCAGGATGAAAAGGAAGGATAGAAAAATAGGAAAACAAAACCAGACCCCCCTCTTCTCCCACTGGCTGTCAAATTTGGCTGTGGTCCTTAGTCTATAAATCCCAGTGCCAGCAGCTGGAGACAGAGTGAAAAACAGAGAGGACGATAGTCCAAGAGAATGAAAGAAATATATATATATATATATATATATATATATATATATATACACACACAGTTGATACATATACAGACAGAAAGAGGGAGGAGACGGCTATCTTATGAATGAAGATCATATGAAGACTTTCTTTGCAATGACATTTCTTAAGTAATGTCTTAAGGAATCACGTACAATAAGACCAGCAATCTGTATCAAGACAGTAAACAAAAGTTTAAAGTATTCAATTTTGACTTTAAGCTTTGGGTTTTTGGCATTTCTGGTAGCGTATTCGTATTAGTTAGTTATTGCTGTTTAGTTAGTTGTTTTTAAAAATTTTCTTTTTATTTCAGTTAAAGGTATAGCGGAGGATTTTCCCGAATTTTAGAAAAGAACCGCCCTCTCCACTTTTTGAAAAAATGCACATGCGCAACACTCTACCTGCTCCCGAGAGGGAACGCCTATTAAACGTGTGCACGAGAGAGCATGCACGAGCTAATCATAGCTTGCATTAACTTTTACTAGCAGTGATTTTAAATGGATTTCTCCAAATAGCATGCCAAACTTTACCTGTCAAGTAGAAACTTCGCGACTGAGGCATCAGTGGGAAGCCCAACCTGTGTTTTGAGCGCACGCCATCGTGTGAATCGTGTGCACGAGCACGTACGACGGCCTTACGTAAACATATCACCAGAATGATTGACACTTAGGGGGACCAATAGTCTTGATGATCCACCCGGAAAAAGAAAATCCTCCGCTATACCTTTAAGGAAAATGTGTATTTCACTTTTATTTGATACTCTTTAACTCCGATGTAAGAATGGGTTGTTAAAAGCTCAGGGTTAGTAATGTTGTGCCCTTGAACAAGGCACTTAGCTTTAGGGTACACCAGATGATTGCATTTGTAATAAGTTCATGGTTATGTTCTGTGGAAACATTGCATGAAGGTCACAGAAGCAAATTCCACCAGTCCTGATCTTGTTTTTTAGATAAAGAAGCAACATATTTGATCGCACTTAAGATGGATTAAGCTGTGGCGATGCAGGAATGGATTTATTTAATGTGTTGGAACAAGGTCTTGATACCGAAACAGACATTTACAAGAACCAGATCCACAGTTTTTTTAAAGCTGAATCTGATATTGGTTTGTGGAGATGTCATGCAGAGACACTTAAACAGGACAAGGAGAAAATTATAGAGGAGAGCTGGCCTGAGCTCCTGGTTCATCATTAGCACCTCTCTGCTCTTCAGGAGACACGTGTCCTTTTGGAGAAAGCCAGACGATAAAGCACACAAGCTGCAGTTGTTATAATAAACGCCACACTAGCGCACAGCAGAGTTATAAAGTAATCAGGGCTCGGGGCAAAAGTGTCAAATGCTGAAAAGATATTTCAGATGTGCTTTTGAGATATTCTCGATTCTCTGGATTTAAGAATCGATATCGGTTCATCAAAATAAGAACCGATTTAAATTGAGAAATGGATATTTTTTTTACCCAGCCCTAGTCAACAGTCTAATTTATGGAAGCTTGTTTCTGCCACAGAATAAAACATTTTAAAAGATAATTGCGACTTTTTATCTCACAATTCCGAGTTTACATATCTCAATTCTGACTTTATTTCTCAGAATTGTGAGATATAAAGTCAGAATTGCGTGATATAAAGTCACACTTGTGTTATAAAGTCAGAATTGCGAGATATAAACTCGCAAGTGCAAGAAATAAACTCACAATTCAGACTTTTTTTTCTCGCAATTGCGACTTTTTATCTCCCAGTTGCGTGTTATAAAGTCAGTATTTGCGAGATACAAACATGCAACTCTGAGAAAGTCAGAATCTGAGTGTGTATGTGTGTGTGTAAATAAATATATATGCAATTGCGACTTTATAACGCAGAATTGTGACTTTATATCATGCAATTCTGAGATAAAAATGTTGAATTGTGAGATAAAAAGTAGCAATTACTACTTGTTTTTATTCTGTGGTGGAAACAAGCTTCCATACTAAATCACTGTCTACTGTTGTTGTATTAAAATGGATCATGGACTTCCAGCCAAATTTCATTTTATTATTCATTTAAAAAATCGAATTAATAAATTTAATTCGACTGTTTTATTTTTATGAAATCTAAGGGCTTATTTCTTCTGTTGTTGATACAGAGCATGACTTTTCAGTGATCTTTTTTTGAACTACAGAAGAGCATGTGATGATGGCGTGGGTTATTAAAAGTGTCATTCCTGAGCAGTGAGAGCTTGCAGGCAGGTGAGTTTGGTTAAGATTCAACAGGAGATGAAGAGAGGCATGTAAAGTCATTAAAAGGCTTCAGGTGTGGCTGGCGCTCCTCACACTCGGCTACAAGAATGTCAGCCCTCGGGTGGAATGGGCTGCTGTGGAATTTGCCTTCAAGCTGCTGGTCTGGTTTGTGTTTTGCAGCTTCCAAACACACACTGATATACTATGGAAAAAAAGGTGGAATGGCATGTGCGTAATTGTATTTATTTTTATGTAACTGAATATTTATTTTCTTATTTTAAATGTAGTCATATAAAAAAAAAAAATTTCAAAGACTTTCTTTTGTGGAACACAAAAGGAGATGTTTAGCCGAATGTCCAAGCAGCTGTCCCTATAGGGAAAAGAGAAGCGTGGATGGACATACTGCCAAACATCATCTTTTGTCTTCGTTCAGGGTTGGAATGACATAAGGGGGAGTAAAAGATTAATTTCTGGCTAAAATACCCTTTAAGCAAGATTTGCTTGTCTGTGTTAGACAAATGTACACCGTGTAATCTGTCTTTGTAGTGCCAAAAGTTAGCATATTTCTCTCGATCAGTATCTTTGATTGATGGATCGCACTCGCGCTCTGGTAGCAGCATGTTGTTAGCAGGTCTCGTTTATGTGAGATGGATTGAACTGACATCGTTGATCCTGTTGTTCATTTGAATTTCTCTTTCACCACCTGTTTCTATTTCTATCATAACAAATGACTTACTGCTGATTGAAAACGACCAGTCCTATATATATAGAAGAACAACTGACTCCACTGTGCATATGCTTCGTGTGAGACTATCCATTCATTGGTGAGCTGTTGTTGTTTATTGGCACCTGACGAGGATTTTTCACAAGGTGTGATTGCAGATGGTTTGTTTTCTTCACATGGCTTGGTGCCAGTGTAAACCATGATTCATTTGATCAACTGTGACTTCATTGTTTACTGTAGAAATTATAGTCAGCATTGACAAACGAGGCATTCATACAGAGCTCAACAATAATGATGACCTGAGGCCTGTTCTGTGTTGTAACTATACGTCTTTATGCCTTACAAACATAAACCTTTGCTTTGTGATGCACTGAGGAGCGAAATTGTAATATCGCATAAACCTTTTGCGAATAAAGCAGCGTTTCCATCCAGCGAGTCAAAGAGAAGAAAATCGTCACTTCCTGATAAACTGCCGGTAAATATCAATAAACCCGTTAGATTTCTTTCTGAGGGCGGATGCCTGCTGTTTGGAAACGCAGTCGTGTAAGACTGTTCAGGGAGGTAATTATACTTAACCACTTTGATGACAGACTTTGCTTAGGCATTTAAAAATGACCAAAACAACATTTCAGATGCTGTGCAACGAGATCGGTCTGCTGGCTAGTACAGTTATAGCGTCCCATCACACAAAGTCACATGATTTTTTTGATGCGCATCAAGGAATTTATTTGGTAAGTGTGTTTCCATTATAGTTTATGCGCATGTTTTCCCATCGGATAAAAAATGGATCCGACTCAAACGAGCGCTTTAATGTGCATTTTTTTGAATTTATGCGCATCCTGTCGTTTCCATCCAGCAGTTTTTTATGCAATATCCCAAAATGCGCATTAAAAAAAAAAGGTAAATGGAAACCTTGCTATTGTTAAGCTGGCTCACTTTTTGTCAGTTGAATTGGCAAAAATTATTTGTGAGGCATCGGGTAGATTTGGTTTAAAATTACAAATAAATTAATAATTTGTAAAACACATTTATTATTAATAATATAAAATATATTTATCATGTTGATTTATCTAAATAAATAAATAAATTTTCCAAAGAAATATAATGTGTAAATATTATAATGTATAATGTGTAAATATTATATTGTAAATAAATATTACTTAAAAAAAAAAAATGTATTACAAAAATATAAATATTATTAATACATTTTAATATATATAAATATTTTTTTATTGTTAAGCTGGCTCACTTTTTGTCAGTTGAATTTGCAAAAAGGCATCGGGTAGATTTGGTTTAAAATTACAAATAAATTAATTTGTAAAACACATTTATTATTAATAATAAAAATGATATAAATAATTTAAATATATTTATCATGTTGGTTTATCTAAATAAATAAATACATTTTCCAAAGAAATATATAATGTGTAAATATTATAATGTATAATGTGTAAATATTATATTGTAAATAAATATTACTTTAAAAAAAGTATTTTTTTTTATTTTTTAACATACATTATAAAAATATATTACTACTAATTTTTTTATGTTGTGGGGCTACTGAAAATATTGCCTGGCCAAGTACAAATATGAGTTACTAGCCTGAAAAGATTGTGAAAAGTCCTTACTGTTGGGCCCTGGCACTGCAGTCACTGAAGACTTGTTTGATAGAATATAATCCATCTTTTTAGTTCTAACTCAAAGCCTGTCATTTAGCTCATATTTGACAAGGAGGGTTTAGGTGTGGTTATGCCAGTTGGATAATTTGTTGGAAAATTCAGCTGTGGTACCACTGACGAGCCAAGCCGTGGACAAAGACACGTGCTGCTGCTTGTGCTTTCAGGTAGTTCCCTGTATTCTATTAAGACAGACAGAGCCCTTTGTTTGTGTGTAGTTTCCACATGCACGCCCATCTGAAAATCAAAGGCTTCAGTATTTTTGCTGGTGGGATACATGAAGCTCGGTGTGAACAGAGCTGTGAATGAGTCCCGCCTCTTCTCTGTGCATTTTACAGAAACGTAAAAGAATACAGGAAAATCCGTTTTCAGACACCCTATTAAAAGAGCTCTTGTAAGCGAGCTGTGTGTATGTATGGGTGTATGGATGTGTATGTGTGTGCCTGTTCAGTTAAGCCATTGATTGCAAAGCATGAATGAATCTGTAGATGCTCCAGGCGGGGAGCAGTGTTCAGGCTTTCAACAGACTCCCAGAGGAGATGCTGGTCTGCTTTAAAGTGAGTGCGGATAAACAGTCACAGTAAGACACAAACATTCACACATGCTCTGATTCTCTGGTTTCATTTCACTATAGTAGGGCGGGGCGATAAAGCTGAAATAAATAAATATAGTTTATATAGTATTTATGTGTGTAATAAAAAAAATATATATACACACACACTATGTAGTGTACACACATTATATAAACAAACTTTTGTTAGATGCAATCAATCGATTTTACAGCCCTAAATTGTACAGTGTATATAAATAAAATTTATACAAATTGAGTGATGAGGCAAATTAATCGCTGAATCATAATGTTTACATTTACTCAGATTCGATCAAATAAATAAATGAAATGTACCAACAAAATAAATTAAACGTACCATTTAATGTTTTGGGGGGTTGGGGGGGTGTCTGTGTTTGTCATAAATACCTCCGTGTCCTTCTGAGTCACAGGCTGTTTTCTTTACTACTTATTGTTAGTTTCTGTACAATGATACAGTCAGTGTAGTTGCCTGAAGCGTCGCTCTCGCGCTCCTTCTGTTTCTGAGATGCCAGAGAGAGTGGCCCCCGTCTGGTCGAACCCAGTACTGCTCCTGTCCCATCCAGCCGAGTGTGTGTGAGGTCTCAGTCTACAGGGAAACAAAGGGCATATTTTTCAGTTTGGAGGCCCTGCAGTGGGCTGGAGCTCAGTGGTGCTGCATTGCCTTGTCAGTGTCACAGTTGAGAGAGAGAAGGGAACCGGGGGCTGGGGTGAAGAGTGGGGGAGGGGGGGGGTCACTTCATGCTTTTTCAGTGCTCCTATGTTTCCCCTAGCTGTGTTCGTGGCACAACATTGCACAATGGGGGCTTTTGTTTGTTGGGGGGTGGAAGCGGAGGCTATTCTATTTCAATCATTTCTGGAAGTCCTGTGTTTGCGACGTGGGGGCTTAATGCTTTCCTGTGGCTGTCTGTTGTTCCCTCTCTCTCCTTTTATTCAGTCTTTCTCTCTTTTTAGCCTCTCTCCATCTCTCTTGCTTCATCTCCCTTTCAGTCTTTATGTTGCTTCTCACTTGTCTGCCTCCTCATTGCCTTAAAGGGATAGTTCACCTAAAATTAAGAATCTGTCATCATTTACTCGGCCTCGTGTCGTTCCAAACCTGTATGAGTTTCTTTATTCTACTAACACAGAATAGTAGTAATTTTGAAGACCGTGTTCGTCACTCTACTACAATAAATGGGAACTGGAGTCATTTTTCACTGAAACTCTTCGCCTTCAGTTGCCGTTAACAACTGCATTCAGATCATTGACTCAAGAGCCGAATCAAACTAAAGTGCAAATTATACTTTGGTTTTTACACCGAACGCATATATATAATTTGATGATGTTGATCATGAATTACAAGTGTTCATCACATGCGCAAGAGAGGAGGAGGGGGGGGGTCAAAGTAGACCTTGTTCGCAGGCACTCATTGAAGACCATAGGCTGGCATTATGCAAATTTGTTACATTGTTACGTAGGTATGTAACAGGAAGAAGACTGGAATTTGCTGACGACTTGTTTCGGCAGTTCAGAATCAATTCTTTCTTTTAGAAGACAATAATATTTTGTCATGCACTTTGATCTTTAAAACTTTGCAGACCTTTTACATTCACAAACAGCTATAGTGTACACTGCATGAAAGGTAATATTAAAAAAACATAATAGGGGCTCTTTAACATAAGCGATTGTCAACGTGGGTGATTATTATTGCAGTCTTTTCCAGTTTATTTTAACTGCATGAAACAGCGGCCTGGGCCAGTGTTGCCATCTTGTGGAGTTACTAATTAATGCAATAAAATTTGATGCGCTAATGCGTAGTATGCACGGTTAGAAAAAATGTTCTTTGCGCGTGTACTATGCTGATGATGAAATTTACGCAATTGTACGAAATTTGTACGCATGACTTGTGTAGACCACTTTTATGATACTTTTGTGGTACTTTTGCTTCTGCTCGAAGCTTGAAACCTCCGGTCTCCATTTATTGGAATTGCAACGGAAAGAACGATGAGTTCAGCCTCCTTTTGTGTGACACCGAAGAGAGAAAGTCCAAACACATTTTGAATGGCATGAGGATGAGCAAATGCGACTGTATGTGTGCAGACTGGACATGAGACGACGAGTGCACTGAAGAGGTGAGTTGGCCATCTGCCCTGCTCTGCTTTCCCGCCACGTGCTTCTAACCCCTTGATTCCTCCTGTCGTGCTTCGAGCACATTTCACCTCTTCCTTACGCAGAGCTCTCGCAAAAGCTCCCCCTTAATCTGACTAAGGGCTAATCTGTTTTGGGATGGGGGGGCCAGACGAGGCTTACAGCCACCAGACTGGCTGACTCACTCCATCAAACAACCGCCTTCCCCACCTCCCTCCCTCCATCCATCCATCCATTCGTCTATCCATCATCCTGCCGGCGCTGCCAGACAAGAGACACCTGTCTGCTACAGAGATCAATGTTGCCAGCGGTGGAGGCCTGTCTAAATCAATGATCACCTCTCTCTTATCCTGTGCATGTCACACTGTAGTTATTGGTGTATTTAAATGATTTTGAATCTGTATCCTATATAGGATATGGTTTGATTTCTGCTGTTTTATTAAGTTAGCCTTTCAGTTTCATGAGAATGAGTGAGAAAGCGAGAGAGATATTGAGAGAGAGAGAAGTAAACAAACTCTGAAAAGAGGAGGTGAAAGAGGAGAATAGAATAATGATGTCACCGTCAGCCAATGAGAAGCGCGCACCATAGAGCATTTAAGGGCTGTCAGCTGTCCTTTTCCATCCTCATCACAGTACACACACAGTGACTATGTTTGGAATGGAATACTAACTGCACAATATAAACTACATGCTATTTTAAAATAAAATAAATAAATACAATTTAAACTGTGGAACAGCAGCTATTATGCAATGTTAACCATTTCAAACAAGTATGCTACGTTATCACATCATTGCATAATATTACATGTTAGTAGTGTCTACAGTTATCATTCCGGGGGTAAATAGTTATTTTGTGTAACGTTGCGCTGTAAGACAGAGGTTTGGAAAATGAATGGATGTCTTAACTTTGATCTGATCAAATGATAGTCAAATAGAGATGAAAAGTTTGCGGTCGCTAAGCTTACCAAGGCTGCATTTATTTGATCAAAAATACAGTTAAAAAGTTAATATATAACTATTTTAATATATTTTAACATGAATTTTCAGCATCATTTCTCCAGTTTTCAGCGTCACACGATCCTTCAGAAATCATTCTGATATACTGATATGGTGCTCAAGAAACATTTCTTATTATTATCAATGTTGAAAACTAATATTTTTCGGGAAATCGTGTAAGGATTTTTTTTATGAATGTAAAGTTTAAAATATCTTGTAGGTTATCTGTGCATTCAGCATATTCAGAAAGCCTGCAGGCTGTACACGGTATCCACACTACAGTGCACACCGCAAAAATGTAGTATGTTAGCAGGCTAAATATTGCCATTCACTCATCTTCTCTCTTATTTTGATTCAGGCACTATTTTAAACTTTCTTTCTCATCAGTTAAAACCGTACTACAAGTAGAAGTGGTCATTGTCAGTGCTTATAACAGGCAAAATGCAGGCAAAATCCCTAAAACTACATTGTACATTTGTTATAACAATTTGAGAACAAATCAGTTTCAGATATTGAATCTTAAATGTTAAAGCTTAATTTAAAAATGTAATGGTGCAAACATGTATAAGCTGTCCCTTTGAGGAGATACATATTGACTGATGAGGACTGATAAGGATGTGATGAGCTGTTTTAATTAGAGTGATGAGGTTTTGTTCTTTGTGTTCGGCAGATTCTGTGAGGGTTGACATACAGGCTGATTCATGCAGACCATAAACACTACCTTTTTTCACACTCAGCTGCACATGTGTAACTGCATTGCCTTATTTAGCCGTGAAGTTAATGAGGACAATCTATTACGAGGCTCATTGTTTACCACAGTAAAACAGCTGCTTAGTGTAATCAAATCTTTTTAATCCCAACTGTAAGCCTTATGGTGTAGTTCACAGTCCTCCGTAACAACAGGGGGCAATAACAGAGTATTGCGATCACAGCTTCCCTGCTGTTTACATTGGTTTGTATGCGGATGAATCTCACATAATTCATTTCAGCCCATAATCAAATATATATATTTTGCATACCATTGTGATTTAAAATTCATGTCAATTCATTTCTCTTGTATCGCCATACTGCAAAAATCTTTACAATCATTTCTATAATATTGACTTTTTCAAATATAAGTATTCATGCATCATGGTAGTTTAGTACTGCCTTCTGTTCTGAAAAAAGAAAAAAGAAAAAAACAATAATTTGCACCAAAAAAATCTAAATGGCTTTGTTTTCTACATCCAAAGATAAATTCTCTTCTTCTGATTTTTAGGTGAAATATGACCTAGACATATCGTCATGAATGGTGCCAAAGTTGTCATTCAAATAATTTTAGCCCTAACCAGAGATTACACTTTGACTTTTATGAATATTAGCTCTACTTTTATCTTTGATATTATAGTGTCTGTGACATGAACTCAGATAACGTTTCGGTGTAATGAAAGTTTGTTACGTGGCGAAGTAAGATCGCTGTGTCGGCTTTCAAGTGAAATTGGGCCTGTGGCGTTTTGGCTCTGGGTTTAAACCTGTGGTTCTGTGTCCCACTTATCAATAAAGACAGAATCTCATCAGTCCATTTCACATGAAAGCACAGAAAAACAAAGCTCTGAAAGGAAGAGGGGAGGTCGAGCTTGCTCAGCTCACTAAAGCCAGCTGCTGCCTCTGAGGGTGATTGTGCCGCGGGTCTTGTCCCTCTCTGAGAACAAAAACGGGCCACACACACAACCTCTCTGCTCCTCTCCCAAAATAAATAAAGGAGCAGAGGAGTCTGTATACATGTGTGTGTGGTGCCAGATGATGAATAAGTAGCCACCAGTCGCCCTCTTGAAGTCGGGGACTCTAGCCAGAGCAGCAGCAGTGGCACGCACGCTATGCAACGACCCAAAACTAGACAGAGAAATGTAGCATAATCTGTCAGCATGGTTTTCATGACAAAAAACCCCTGAGACTGCAATATTCGTTTTGTTTGTGTTCACTGTTCGCACACATTTTGCTTATTTTATTGTAAATTAAAACTAACAAACAAGAAGTATTGCTTTAAAAACTAATTTAACAGGTTTTGTTAAAGGTAGAGTTGGCCGTTTAAGAGAGGTTACAAATAGCAAGCTAGCTTTGAAAGCATACGATCCCACCCTCCCTTCAGAGCCACGCCTCCTCCAAAACACACAAACACCCTCAGTCTGAGCAGAGTCTGCAAAGCGTCATGAGAGACTGCGGTAAATTACATAGCATATAACATGACAATAATAATGAACGTAAATAACTTAAAGAGCTTGGACTTGTACCACCTGACTGCTGCAGTAAGTAAATATCAGCCAATTATTGGTTATTGTTTCTGAAATTAGTTGAATACAAAGCTGAAAAGGAGTAGCATTAAAATTAAAACAAATTTGAAAATGCAAACCAATACTAACCTTATAAAATCTCAACTTTTAAAAAATTGTTTTCATATTCCCCCATGCTTGCGCACATTACATGCACTCTGACATGCACAAACCATTTAACGCAATTTGGAGATTTGCTATCACCATCTGTCAGATTAGCAGGTCGCTAATGACCTTGTCAGTTTTTGAGGGTAGAGCTGCTGCATCATTTAATCTAGGTTCAAGGAAGAGCCCGGTATATGACTGCCGCCAACATCCGCTTTAAATGTCAGGCCAAATATTTATGCGCTCAACGCTGGATTACTGTCTCCTTCAAGTAAACATAAAATGTAGATGTGGCGTTTTGACTCCAGATGTTGTGCTAGTAAAGTGTGTGTGTTCGCCATGCTAGGATGAAGAGTGTGCCAGCGCTATTGAAGTTGTTCCGCAGCGCTATTGATGACTGTCCGCAGAAACAGGGCTTGACAGAAGCGATCCGTTGAACTCAAAGACTCCTGATTGAGCCTGAAAGGAGACAAGACTCTTGCTGTGACTGCACATGAGAGAGAGAGAGTGTGTGTGTGTGCCTCTTAAAGAAATAGTTTACACAATAATACAAATCCTGTCATTTATTTACCCTCATGTAGGGGTGGGCGATATAACCAAATTCTTATTTCACGATATGAGAAATTTTATTTCATGATAATGATATATATCACAATATAGTTAGTTTGTGTTTTTTATCTAATTTCTGTTTTTAAAAATAAGAAAAAAGAAACAAATTGCAAACAATAGGACAAATACAGTATAACAAAAATATGAACAAAAAAAATTTGTAAAGAAATGTAATAATCAAATAGTCTTCACTGTATGACTTAAATATAAATGTATTCTTATTAAAGCTAAAAAAAATTCAGTCAAGAAGAGCAAGTTATTTTGATTCGCATTAATGAGCGGCAGGTAGGTATATTAGGCTGCCGTCACTTTAAGACAAAACACAAGGATCCTTATACTGATACACATCCGGTCTCACTTGACATAACCAGCTGTGTTTACATGAATACTCCTATATTACATGAATATTTGACCATTGAAGTGCAATAAGACGTGAAAGAGAACTGAATTCTCGATCGCATGCTGAGAGACGCGGCTTTCTGTGCATGTGATTACTTTGTTCTTAACACTTTTTATCATCGAGCACTTCCCAAATTTGTGGTCTGAGAGAGGCAGCTTTCTGTGTGCGCAGCTATATATTTACATACTGCGATATACACAATATAGCAAAATCTCTAATGATAGACACTTTATACTGTGGGAACGATATGTATCGTCAGACCGCCCAGCCCTATCCTCATGTTGTTACAAACCTGAATGGTTTACTTTTGGCCATAGAACACAAAATCAGAAGTGTATCAGAATGTTCACCCTGCTCTTTTCCATACAATGAAAGTGGATAGTGACCAAATGGAGTAACAGTATTAATGTTCACAGGTGATTCCGCATTTTGCAGTTTAATATTTGCGCACACCCCTAGCAGGTATTTTACTACGAATAAAGTGTGTGTTGTGTGTTTTCAGTGAAATAGGTGTGTGCGTGCCGTTTCTGATGAGAGTGCGTTGATTTGTGAAGTGAGTCTGTGGCTCCGGGACAGCAGTGGGGTATTTTCTAACCCCCCATCATCCAGGCAGCGAGCAGGCGCAGGGCTGCCAGGAAACACAGCACATTTAATGAAGCAGATCTGGGAAGCCAAGTATTTTTAGCAAACTCTTGCGCTGAGAGGAAACACCTCCAAAAGCAGTGGAAAACCAAAATAAAACTACTTCTCCCCCTCTTTCTGAATCAGCCAGACTGTGGTGGCCCATGTCTGTTCGATTTTTGAGAACTGCCTGGCTTGTAGGAGCCTAGCGTGACGCTGGCACTGAACACAGTCTGGGTGTGTGTTTGTATAAAACTACATAGACTAGAGCTGTACTTAAAGAAAGAGAGATTGGCTGTCTGGGTAAGTCCAAAGGGTATTTTATTTTTTTGTTTTAATTATTTTGTTTTCAAATTGTTTATTACTTATGTTTATATTTTTTATAAATAATTTTTTTTATTTAGGTCTAACACAAAATACATTTACTTAAAATTTTTACTTTTCACTCCTTGTTATAGACCTTATTCAGATCAGCGTCATGACCGGTATGAAAGCGAGGCTGTGAGGGAAAGACTTACAGTGTTTTCAATGGCATCCGCTGTATAAAGTTCCTAGATCACTTATTTTCCACAGCTCATGTTGTCTGTAGTTTTTTGTCTACTGAAATTTTTTGGAAAGATATTTTTGCCTTGAACTGCCGCCTTATAGCGGTGGAGGGGTTTGAGTACCCGAATGATCCTAGGAGCTATGTTATCCGGGGCTATATGCCCCTGGTAGCGTCTCCCAAGGCAAACAGGTCCTAACTTAAAAATCCAAGATGGCGCTGCTGTGAATAAGGTCTATGTAGACCTAATACAATTCTTTTTTTTAATTATTTGATGCAAAAATATATACTTTTCTAGTTGTCTCAGACATTTTGGCCCTATTGCTGAGTCTTATTAAATCCTTTGTGTTGTGTTGCCCATGTTGTGTTTAAGTAGTCAGTCACCATGGTGAAAATGAAAGCTTTGCTTTGTCATAAGGGGCAGGTCTTTTCCGTAACAAATTTTCGCTCTCCCTCACACACATTATTCCTCTTTCTGTTTTTTTTTTTTTCTGAAGGTGAACGAGTGCATGTTGTTTGTGTAAGCTAGATGGCGGGAGAGAGAATGTTGGGATTGCCATGTTACTTCACATTTCTTCAAACCCGCACACATCTTATTTTGTCTGTGCCATAAACATATGGCACCAAACTCCAGTGACCTGTTTGCAGAGGCAGGTGTGCGTTTATTGGTTTTCCCTGCCTAGGTCATGAGCCTTGTGGGATTGAGTGGAGGAAACATCCATCTCTCTATGTGTACTGTTGTGGTTATGCCGAGTGTCTAGAATGATCCCAAGCGGGATTGTGTTCCCGGATAAGGATGTGGCTTGATGGAGCCAGGGGTCCGACCGCAGGTCTGCTTAGGGTCCTGTATCAGTGGAGAGTATGGCTAACAGTCTGCTGTTCAGAGCGCTGTCAGTGGTAACCTGAGATTGCTTGAGTGCACATGCTTACACACACGTAAGCACTCGAGGGGATTTGCACATACATGGGCACAATCATACTCCATATATTGGACATTGCTGTCTCGTTTATACATGCCTTTGTAAGGTGTCTGATTTTTAAAAAAAACATTTTTTAGTATTCCATTGTTAAATTGGAACAATTATTCCATTGTTAAATTCCACTGTTTCATAACCGAACAGAAGCATCTTAAAAAAAACAATGACAACAGAACAGTGGGTTATAATACTTTAAGTATAAAGTAAAATAAAAGTCCAAAACAAAAGTAAAAACAAACATTCAGCTGCTTTGTCAAAGTTGAACATAATCTTTTCATATTGTTTTTTAAAATCTTAATAATGAATAATTATAATAATAATTATTGTTCTTTATAATTATTAAATATAAGTGGTTAAAATGAACAAAAAACAAAATTAAGTAAAAGTGAAGTAATTAAGTAAAATTAAGTAAAAGTAAAAACATAAAAAAAGAAAGAAAATATAATCCTTTTAAAATATTATCTATAAGTAATTATATTGAATTATAATTAATAAATATTCTAATTGGTTATAATTCACACAAAATAACATACCATAAATATTTGTTGTAGAAAAGTAATTTTTTCCCTAAATATATATATTTTTTTAGTATTATCCATTAATGCTATATGTTTGTCTAAATCTTAAAAACACTAGTCACTTTTGTTCGATGTTTAGTCTTTCATTTCATCAAACAAGCACAGTTCAGCTGTTGGCATATGTAATTATGATGGTTACAACACCCCCCTCACTCTCCCGGCACTAGGGAGGACTTGTTTACCACTTTTCTACTTCAGTCAATGACATGCCAATCATCGTGGACCTCCCCCTCTGGTCTCCAATTGGTCCAACTCCTAGTCCCCGCCCCTTCAGCACTTACTATCAAAACACAGAATGAGGTAGTATGCTGTGCTAGTGCAAACATCAGGCTTTAATCATGACTGTTATAGTTATAATTATTACTTATAACAACAATGATTGGATTGTTTGGATATTATATCCAAATGTACATCATATTATTATAATATTATAATATTATATCATATTATATTATACAAGGAACTACTGTTATTTACAGTTAATTCTATTTCTCTCTGCAATCAAACATGGTGTTCTGTCAAATTTGTTGTCAGCATTTAATGTCATTCCAAATCCATAAGAACAAAAATAGAGGCAAAAATGAAGATACTTTTAATATTCTCATTATTTTTGTCCATCCATCCATGAAAGTTATGTTATCAGCATGTAAAAAAAAAAGTACTTAAACACATTGTAAATGTAGTCCATATAAATGAGGTTGAGTAAATCATGCATCAAAATTAGCATTACTTAGTGTTATATAGTATTAATCTCAATCTAGATCTGGATATTGAAATGAACGGTTGCAGACTTTGATCTAAACATCCCTGTACTTGTTAACAAATCCATCTGCAACTTGCATGATTTAATAAATTACTGTTATTAAAGATGCAACTCTGTGAATCTTTTATTGCAAAATGTGTAACATGCATGATCCCAGACACGTTTGTTGCCTTAGTCAGGGCGTCTGTCTGCATTTTTGTGCTCTCCCTCAGTGGATTTGTTTTTCACCATAGAGGGGACATTCGGTAGTCTGCCTGCACTGGGGCCTCTCGCTGGGTCACGTTATCCCAAATCTAAGATTACAAACATCTCTCAGCGATCCATGTCTGCGTGTATGTCATGTCTGCTTCAGCAAAAGAAGCGAGATGATCTTCCAGATGCATGTACAGTATCTGTCATTTAGGCATACAGCATGATGAGTTCGGCTTCAGTGCTGCGTTCGAGTGTTGTGGAATTCAAGACGAGTTAGCCTTTTTTTTTCTTCTCATGCGCATGTGCTGTAGCAGAGTGACGCACAAGCATTTTTTATTCCCTCAGTGCCCTGAAATGTGTTTTTGTGGCTGGTGCCGAGCCCAAGAGGATTAACATTCTGCTCTGAGATTACCCGTTTTGAACATTCTAGTTATTCTTCACATAGCCCACTGAGTTAAGACCCTAAGACAGAACGGCATCCAAGTGTGTCAGTGGTTTCGTCCAGGGATAATAACACTGTTTTTACCGCATTCCTCTCAAAAGATTGCGTCAATCCAGAAGATATTGCGCTTATTAACCTTTTATATCATCAGCCCCTGTGTCATTTCAGCTGCTGCTGAGGACGTCTGTGTGCTGTTGTTCTCATCGTAGCGGTTTGGTCTATGTGGTCTGAGCGTTCGGCTTTCACAGACAGAGAGGAGAAGGGAGGGCTGGTCAGCAAGCGGTTTTCTCCCTCATGACTGCTCAAAGGAGCAGACAGGGTCAGTCACATCAGGACCGTCACGCCACAGGGCGTTGCGCAAGTTTGACTGTTTCGCTAAACAGGCCAGATAATGTGTAATCTTTACGTTTAGCGAGTTGTTTCTGTGGTATTAAATGCTTTTGTTTTTTGATCTACTATCAACTTGTTAGGTAATGCACTATTTTTGTGAAGTAGTGGAAGCCCACCAAGCCGAAGTAGTGTATGTAAATAGGGGTGGCACTCCCACCAACTATAAATAAAAGGCCATATCATTGGTTTACCACGAGAAAATGAGGTAATGTACTGATTGTGATGCTGTGTTTTTGTTTTTCTCCTCATTCATTCTTCAGTCAGCCATAACAGTCTTCCTTTCCAGCAGAAGGCATGCATGTCTGAAATATTTCCTCGCTGAGGAATCGCTGTAGGTGTGGGACGGAAGAGCAGTTTGCTTGGAGTGCCCCCTTTTGGTGGCATTCCAAATAATGAATAACTTCCTGCTTCCACTCACTACGATTGTGTATGTAAAAGGATTAGAGAGCACCAGCGAGCCAGGAATGCTTATGTTTAGGCTTTTTCGCTTGAGCATAATTCAGTTCTCAGGTAGTTAGAGGACGATGAGATATTTAAGGAAATGTGAACGAGTCGGTTAGGTTTGGAATTAGAGCTGGAAAGTGTGCTGCTATTAATAGTCCATAAAAGGGCCATGTGGCTATTTAAGGAAATGCAGTTCTCATTTACAGCTTTACAGCTATGCCTGTTTTGTGTGTGTGTGTGTGTGTGTGTGTGTGTGTGTGTGACGTATGATAGAATATTCCTAATACTAGATTTTTAGGATTATGGCTTAAAAGTTGAGCAGTTTTTTTTCAAAATTATCTTGTGCTCTGTTTTTTGTTTTCAGTAAACACAGATTAATGTGTACTTTGATGAGATGATACCATCTAACTTGCATATGGACGCACGCAAAGTTTTTGACTTTCACACAAAGTCGTGATGAAATGTAGGGACAGATCTTTTCCTCTGTATTGTGACATTATAGAAAAAGAAAAAAATGTTGGGTGTGTTCTTGGTTCCATGCGTCGGTTGTTGATTGGATTTTGACATGTTTGACATTCCCGTGGAATCTTATTGGTTCACAATTTTGCTTCTCATAACTGTCTGTTACACATGAAATATCTTCTGTATCTGTGATTGGGTCATGCAGTGCAGCAGTTTTGTGTTTAGCATGAATAAATGACACAAACTTCAGATATGGGCTAAATACTTTTTATTATATTGTTTTGCATGTGGCTAATGGTTGTTTTGGAAGGTTTTTACAATTGTTTGTTGTTTTTCTCTCACTAAACTTAGGAATTAAACTAAGGAATGTTCTAGTAATTTCTGCAGGGTGGCTTATGATGTGGCAGAATGTGCTGAAGAATGCTAAGCATCTCAACTGGCTGGAGTAGGAAAAGTGTCTCCACCCAGTCCAATTAAGTCCTTGCTGATGTTTGTTTCACTGTGGAGAGTCGAGAGTGTGTAAAATCACGTCCCAGTGCTGTGGGATCTCCTCATTGAAACTCTTTTCATTTGTAAGCCAATTGGCAACTAAGTAAACATACACTGTGATGGGAGTGAGGACAGATGCGGTAAGATTAGCATGTCTCTGAGAGGCTTTTGTAGTAAAAATACAAACACAGAAGAAAGTGTCCTTATGTGGTGGGAGTAGTGAAGGTCAGGTTGTGCAGAGGGGGACATGTTTTCGCAGGATAAATCTAGTTATTTCAATAGGAATCCCTGCAATCTGTAATTTCACATGAGGGCGAAGGTTTTTCCCATGCAGGTTTCGCAACAAGTTAGTCACGCAAATTCACAGCATTGACCAACAGAACAGTTACTTCTGTGTGAGCTGTGCTTCATACATTGCTATACTGTTGACAATAGACAATGGACCTTTTTTGTCCATGAAATTTCACCAAAATGTCGCTAATGTGGCAGCAACTTTACTGCCAGTTTTGCGCCATAGCCGTACCTCGGGGAGAAAATGCAGTGGTGGATTTCTACCAGAGTAGGCGGCATGCAATAAGCATCAGGTGCGCCTCATTGAGCGCTGTGTGCGCCGTGCCTCTCCTCTTGACCCACCCGCTCTTGTCATGAGCCTGGACGTAGGCTAGCCGGTAGGGCTAGGATGTTGATGATTTGAGGGGATGTATAAGCTCAATCCTCTGAAATCCTGCTCGCACCAACTAAATATGTGTCATGAGCAGTATTCATTTCACACATAAACAAAACTGTTATAATTCTCCTGTAATGTCGTACTGCATGATGTGAGATCATAAATAAAAGGGGAAAATCCCATGTAGATGTTTCTTTGGCTGTGCCCTCTGAGCCTGCTGCTAGGCGGAGTGCCAGGAGACTGTTGCCGGGCGACCAGAAGTGCTGTGCCATGCGGCTTAGTTGCCTCCTCATTTTGAGCTGATGCCTCTGGCTGCCTAGTTAGTGCTTGGAGTCCCACCTCGGGTGGCAACCCACCCATGCAGACCTTTCAAGGGTATCTGCACGTATGCTTTTCCTAGAACTGCCATCAAATTCCAAGTTCCCATTAAAAAATGGCTAAAATGTGAGGGTTATCATTTTATAAACTTTGTTTTTGTCAAAACTTGTATTATTTAAGCTGTTAAGTTGTTTAAATAATTTTTTTCTGGTTTTTGGTTTTGGACGTTGGAATTGTTTCAAAACCACGGTGTAACCTGTCATTTTTATGTTTTTTATTTTTTCTAAACAATTTATACTGCTGATTCTAATATTTTGAAGAATTTAAAGAGAATCAAAGTGTTTTTTTTTTTTTTTACCTGTCCTGAGTTTGCCGGTATGAATACCTAACATTGTTTTCAAGAGGTGTGTAATTACTTTTCAACACAACCAGACTATTTTGGATGATTTTTTACATTGCAGAACAATATAACGTGCAAAATTTAGGCTATTTTGATTTTGGCCAGTAAGCAAACCAGAACACCTTAGCAATGTCCTAGCAACCACCTAGCAACTATCCACTATCCGATCAGAGTCAAACTATCAGCTCTCCTCTCCTCTTGTGCTTTTCCCACCCTTTCTCTCTCTGTCTTATATTACCAACAGTCTCCCATTGCTCGCTCAACGTAAGTTATTCCATTGGAATGCTTATTGATCCCACATATGTCAACAGTGTGCAAGGATCCCTTGACTCTCCTTAGCAAACAAGTGTGTACAATATGGCTTGTTGAAAACTTAATTTAAACCACCCTCCTATTTTTCATCCTTTTTTTTTTTGCACTGCATAAAAGTGACTTTCTCACGCTTTTAACAGATGCTGGTCTCTCATGGAAGTAGGCATATGGAGCATTTGGGGTTACATCATGATGTCAGTAACCTTTCCACAATGGAACTGATTTTTGATTTTTGTTTGTCAAGAACTGATTACAGAGAGCCTCCAAACAGACCCGTTTGTTTGTATGAAACTACAGTTCAAAGGCATTGTTTGAAAGGACAATGAACATGTTAAGACTAAATGTAGACAAAATTACAAGGATTTCAATAAAAACATTGTTTGTGCCATGTACAATACCTCTGAACATCAATCAATCAGTCTTGTTTTACTTTCCTGGGCATAATGCATTGCTGTGTGTTGCATGTGCAAAGAATTATTATGCTATCAGTCACAAGTTACATTTATATTTTAGACACAATATTGGCAATTACTCTGTCTATTTTTGTTCACCCTAATAGTTCAAAACAAAGTAAAAAAAAAAATCAACCGTTGCATCTCCGAACAACGCACACAAGTTACATTTCATTTCTGAATGAATCAGTTCCAAAACAATTGGCTGGGTGAATGATTCACTGACTCACTCAGTGTGTTTGAATGAATCAGTTCAGTGAATGATTCTATGACTAGCTCATAAAGACAGTGGCTGCGTTTAAGTCCATTCTTTTATGCCCTTCCCTTAAATGAAACGCCCTAAGCCCTTGATCACTTAGAATCTGCAGTGGAGCGGATTTATTATTTATCTAGTTTTTTATCTGTTTTATACACCATTCTATAATTGGCCTGTATGTATGCTTGGGCTGTTGGAGAAAATATAAAAAAAACTACACAAACGAAAATGATAACAATGCAATAAATTATAACTGTGTAAAAAAAACAACAACAAAAACCAGTCATTTTATAGCTACAAGTATTATGCAGTTACATGTCAAAATAACTGTAATATCAAACACTATGTGTGGGATGGGAGTAAATAAAAAAAAGTGCAATCTGTTGTAATGTCACAATCATGTTGCATTGTGGTCTATGGATCTGCCTGAAGTACATTGAGTAGACTCGCTCCCTCAGTCAAAATTGAGGGGTCGAGGGTCTGTCCTAATAAAATTCCCTCGTCCACTTGACGACGTTGAACGCACTTCAAAATGGAAGTGCGAGGTGAAGTGCTTAGGGAAGTTCGTGAGTGTCTAAAAGTGAAGTTAAACAGCCAATCACTTATTGGCTGTGACACTTGACACTTATCGCCACCTACTGGCATAAGGATGGAACATACAGAAAGAGTCCAACACACCAATGCAATCAGCACCCTTGGAACGCTGCACCGTCAATCAAATCTAAGAACTGTTGTATAACTGTTAGCTGGTGTTTCTCATTATGACACATTCCAGCTCAGTTAAAGCCCACCACAGATGGACCATGGCTTCTCGTTGGGCCCGGCCTCACTAGATGCTTCCCAAGCTAATAGTCCAAACTGCGGTCCATCTGCTAGCTAGACTTTTTGGCTTCATTTCTTGCTCTACTCTTCCTCTCCCCCTCCTCCCTATCCTCTAAATTCCCTCAACAGTATCTAACAGTAATAATATTTAGCTGTAATGAATCCAGAGCTGCAGTTTACTAACAAGGCTGGCACACAGCAACGCCAGGCCCTGCATCCTGACTTCACACAGGGCGTCCTCCTCCTCCTCCGTGCCCCGTTTCATAGCCGACCTCAGCCATTTTTGTTTTACAGTTAACTAATCTTAATGCTAGCTCCCCTCTTACTCCAGAACACACGCAGAGACACAAACAGAGATGAATAAAACACACAGGAGAATAAATGTTCTTTGATTCCTTAAACTAATCTTACATTAGTATTCGAATTCAACTTTTAAGCCTCAGAAGAACCTCTCGAATGTTTTTAACTCCAGAAAGCACGTTCAATTGATTTACAATGTTGCCTTTTATATTACTATTTATAAACTCACTCTTCTTCCTTGTAACCGCAACTGACATTTTTCTCTATATTTATGCTTTTCTTTTCCAGTGTGCCCAAAGAAGTGTGAGAAGAGGGCATGCACGGATGAGGGAAAGTGCTGTCACCCTCAGTGCCTGGGCAGCTGCACTGAACCACACAGTGATAAGGCATGTGCCGCCTGCCAGCATTACTTTCACGAGGACCGCTGCGTTGAGGCCTGCCCACCGGGCACCTACAAGTTTGAAGGCTGGCGCTGCATCACCATGGACATGTGTGCCCGTGTTCACCTACCCAGCGAGGTCGACTTCGTCATCCACAACGGAGAGTGTATGCCAGAATGCCCGCCCGGATTCACCCGAAATGAGACTGAGAGGTACGCCGCCAGAGCTGGATGTAGGGTTGCCTCATTAGACACCAGTGCCAAGAGTGTGTCTTTATGCTTCTGCAGTATTGTTAAATTAAAACTATTAAAAACCAATCATTTAAATAAAGCTGAAATAAAATATAAATATTAGATGAAAAACTTGAAAAAACTAAAGGTTTCTCTGGCAATTAACTGAATTAAAACTAATTAACTAATTTGCTTCTGCTTTAATAGGCTGTGCTGCATGTGGGTGTGACCACATTAGATAATGAGCTCAGACGAGAAAGACTGTACCTCTCGTTGGTTTGATATGGATTACATAATCAGAGAATGTTTGTTTTTGATTTAACCCTCATGTGGTGTTCAGGTCATTTTGACCCGGAGAGAATTTTCTTTTACCCCAAAATACTAGTTAATGTTATCGCTTTGGACTGAAACTTAGTTACTCTATTCACAGATGGTATAACTACTTCTCAAATGTTTTTTGACAATTTTCTTACTTTTTTCTTATATATTCTTACAATATATAAAAGTTTTTCAAAACAAAATTCCTGGTGAAAAATTTAAGTAGACTAGTGTGATCAACAGTGCCAATTTTCTTCAGATTTTATTTAATATTTCCCAAATTATTCAAAAATAATGTTTTTTTTACTCAAAAAATGAGATGCCTACTCTCAAATAAATGAAGCCTACAATTAATCAGATGCAAATAGAAATATAAAACCAGTGCTAATTGAAAAAGAACGAATTGACAAAAAGATTGAATCCAATATTGGGTGATAATACAACATAACAAGTGATTTATAAGCTATTTTTTGTAGGCCGGTCATTTTTGACCGAGAAGACCACAAGTGTGACAATGTGCCATTTTATACTAAATAAAAGTTTTTCTAGACAAAATTCCTGGTGAAAAATTAAAGTAGACTGTGATCAACAGTGCCAATTTTCTTCAGATTATATTTAATATTTCCAAAATTATTCAAAAAAAAAAAAACAATTCTCAAAAAATTAGATCCCTACTGTCAAATAAATGAGGTCTACGATTATTCAGATGCAAATAGAAATATAAAACCAGTCCTAATTGAAAGAGAACAATATTGGGTGAAAATATAGTATAATGAAAGATTTTTAAAGAAGCTATTTTTTATAGTCCGGTCATTTTTGACCGAGAAGATCCCGGGTGTTATAGGGTTTTGAACACCACACAAGGGTTAAATGGTTTCATTTAAAAGAAGACATTTCAAGCTTTCTATATAAATGGTTTGCATATCATATCAGTGGAAAGTAGATGCTGAGTTTAGAATATGCTCCTGAAAAAAGTTTGGAGACCGAGGTGGCAGAAAGTGCCGGTTTCTTTGTTTTACAAAATCACGTTTTGATGTGAGTGTACAAAAAAAAAAAAAGTAGGTTACAGTTTCAAATGATCTAGACCCACAGTGTAGGGTTTTTTGTATATTTTTTTATTAGGTTTCAAAAATCAGTGAAATTGACACCTGGCGCATGGAGAGAGGAAGATCGCCATTATTTAGGGATTCTACAAAAACCCAGAGAAGTAGTGGGGAAAGCCAAGGAGAAAACTTTTTTAAAAACTCTGTGGGAAAGCCATCTGGACCCGGGGATTTTCCACTCTGCATCTGTGTAATAGCTTGCAGAATTTCGGTTAGACTAATAGGATCATCTAATTTAGTTTTTGACTTACTACTGATTTAGGGATGTCAAGATTTTCAAAAAAATTATCAGTAAAATTAGAATCATTGAGGGAGTTTGAATGATTTTAAGAAGAATACATTTCTTGGGGGTCTGATACAATATTTCCTACTGGGGTTAGGACTTGAGAAATAAAGCTTTTTGCAGTTTGTAGTCTAAGTTGTAATGCAAGTGTTTTACCTGGTTTATCACCAAACTCATAGAAACGGTGTCGAGACTTAAGTAGAAGGTGCTCAGCATGGCTAGTGAGATAGAAGATTCAATTCAGATAGCAAAAAAGCCCTTATTGGTGAGAATAGATGAAATGTTCCTCTTGAACTTCCTCTTCATTTATAAATCCATAATCCTTAAAAGGGAAATACTACCACAGAATCGGTCCTAAACATCAGCCCTGCCTGTTTCTGTAGGTTCAGGTTCCATTAATAACACCAAGTCAAACCTGACTACTCTTTCCACAGCCATTGGTCTAAAGCTGCTATTTATGTTGCCATTAAGATGTATGTGCTGATTTGAAGGGTTAGATTGAGATTTATGATCTTCAATATTTAAAATCCAGGCCTGTTCACTTTCAGGTAGTATGTAACATGCTGGAACATGTCTAAACCAGGTAAAGGAGATTGTAATTACCACACCTTGGACTTTACTTAAGACACCTGCACTTTTCAAGTAAAATATTAACAAACTTTTCCATATAACTTTTTAGATGCTGAGTCTGTTTTGCCTTTAAATTGACCAGACCTGGTTTTGCCTCACTGCTGATTTAATGATCCTCTTTTCACATAAAACCCAGGGTTTAAGCAGGAACTCTGTTCATAAAGCAGTGACCTTGTGTTTGTCAAAAACAAGCCTTAAATATTCTTCATGTTTTGGTGAGACACAATAATCCTGTCACGGTTCAATGGCGTTTGCCTGTTTGGAGTCTGTGTGTGTGGCTGGGACCTGTCCTTGACACTTACTCTCCCTTCTTCTCCCTCTCTCTCCCATCTGCAGTATGTTTTGTAGTGCCTGTGACGGACTGTGCGACAAGGTCTGCGAAACTAAAACAATTGACTCAGTGGATGCTGCTCAGTCCCTGCAGGGCTGCACGGTCATCAAAGGCAACCTGCACATCAACATCCGGCGGGGCAGTAAGTACCCTCACTCTCAACCTTTTCTCCACAAATGACATGAACATTCCCACTGTCATGGAAAACCTGGAATTATCAAAGAATGTTCAAATTGTGATATCCAACATGGGAATTTTATGATAAAGAGTTAAATATTAGAATTTTTTTATAGTATTTTTTAGTTGCATATTATATTTCATATATGCATATTCATATTTAATCTGCTAGATGTAAAAAAAAAAAAAAAAATTATTATACAATTTTTCATTGGGTTTTCACCCCAAAACATCCCTTTTTTGGTGATAAAAATATATATACATTTTTTTTGAAAAGTTTGTCATTGGTAAAGTCAATGTCATTGGTACAGTTTTTTTTATAAAAAAAAACTAAAATTGAGAATTGAGACAAAAAAAAAGAAAAGATTTTGCAAAAAGTATTTTAGAGCTGTCAAAGTTCACATTAACTTAAAATATTAGTATTTTTTAACAGTGCTTGAACAATATATTTTTTTAATTAAGGCGAGACACGGCAGGCAAAAACATAGTTTTGTTTTTACTGGTCAATTTTGAGATTTTTGGAAATTTGTCTTCAATAACATGTCTTCTTTCAGACTTGTGGTGAAAAAAAGTCAGAAATACACATTTAGGTCTTTATTTTACTACACTTTGTCTGTTTGCATCTGTAGATTTCTCATAAATTCAACAAAAGTTGTCGTTGTAAATCATCCCGCCGCTCCGCGATCTCTGTCTGCTCCCTGTCATCACATGCACCGCTGGAAAGCTCTCTCTTCACTGTACAATGCTGTCAGATCCAAATATGGTCATTTCCTTTTTATCAGCAACCAATCATGAAAGTAAAAGGGCTGAATGCGCAATCTCATTGGCTGATGATAAATCTTTAAAGCCCGTTTTCTCAAAATGACTTTTCTCTCATACTCCAAGTCCGAAATCTCCACTTCAGTAGCACCTATATACACCAAACTTCCCAGTCTTGTACCTAGTTATATTATGAAGACATTTACAGAGGGATTTGTAAATATATTATTCCTAGCCTGATTTACATAACATTTTATTCCAAAAAACATGGCAAAAATATATTTTTTAAGGCTATTGACAGTATATTCTGATTTACAGGATAACAAAAGTAGATATCCATAAATCCCTCTGTAATTATTTTCCCCATCTAATATGTGAACACAATGAAAAAATAATTTTTAACCTGGCTTTATCCAATACTCAGATTTGCAAATTAGCGCATATTTAATTAGATATTGCCTAATTTGCATATTTAAACATTAAATTACAGAAAACTTGTAATACATTTTTTTTCTCATCTTAATTTAGGAACATTCCTCATCAACTGGGAATGTTTCATGGTGATATCTGCTAGTCAAAAATGTTACCCTATTCACCTGTAGTGTCTCGCCTTAAAAATATAAAATCAAAAAACAACATATAGGAGACATTTGTACCCTAAACTTATCATTATTTAAATATTTATTCCCTAAAGATTGGTACCTGATACACAAATGAAAATCAATTTAAAATTTGTATTATTTGTATAATTATTATTTTAAATGTACAAATATTTTTTAAACCCTTATCCAGTAATCAGGAACGGCAGGAAAGATCATGAAAATCATTGGTCAAACGCTGGTAGACCCTGATTATTGTTTTTATTTTCCTGGGGTGACATAATGGCCAGCTGTTGCTGCCAGCAGAGTCCTGCACTGGTCCTGTTTGGTAAACCCGCACTCACAGAACTTAACAGAACACACGACCCGTAATCCGACAGCAGCACTGATTTCATTCTGTACCCGACTCGACCCATTTGACATAAAGACCGCGACCCGAACTACACCCACATTAAATCTACTACATCAGATTGACAAAAAAATATTTATTTTCTCATGTAACACAAGCAATCAAACCAACATTAGCCATTCTGAGTTGATGCATTTAAGAAAAATAGACACGCTGATGTAGACGCAAGATGAGAATGTGCATCCGTCGTGTAAACGATACAAAACTTTTTCCTACATCATGTAAACAATCTGCCCATACAGATGATTAGAGGTCTCCATAGATTATAAGAACAAATACGAGCCTTTACTGTCATATAATATTGAGGAATTTAAATGTTTAATGTGTCTCTGCATTGTATAGGTCCTCTTAGCAGCAAATTTTTTTAACTTTTATTCAAATTGCAAATAGATTATATACTGTACAGAAAGTGAGCAAAAAGCACTCCCTTAATGACTGAAGATGTCAATCACTTTAGTTGCTGCGCGATTGGCTACAATGCACAACGCTGAAAATCGCGTTGTAATTGGAAACCTTTGACAGTCTTCAGACTACAGAGCGTAAACACAAATAAGCACAGGACCGTTCCCGACCCGCACCGCAGATGACAACGTAAATAGAGGTTCACCCATCCCCACCCGTGTGCAGGACTCTGGCTGCCACCCATGTATCACTCACACTGATGAAGTGATGAGTTAGTGCAGACACTGTGTGTCCTTTGGGATTTGGTTTGTGTTGCTCCAGTGTCATATCTCTCTCTCTGTCTGTCTGTCTGTCTCCCCTCTCACACTGTCTATCTCTCTCTCTCTCTCTCTCTTTTTCCCCAGATAACATTGCATCAGAGCTGGAGAGTTTCATGGGCCTGATCCAGACAGTCACTGGATATGTAAAGATCAAACACTCTCAAACTCTGGGCTCTCTGTCCTTCCTCAAAAGTTTGCGATACATTAATGGAGAAGATCTCTCAGAGCAGTAAGGCGCATAAAACACATAACTATTGTGGTGGCATGTTGATGATTGATTGTGTACAGAACAGAGTTAGCCTGCAAAACAGGTGCTGTAAATATGCTATATGTCTCACTGAACACTAGTTATTTGTTGGCCTGCATAGGACTATCAAGATCATTCGTGTCATCTTGAATGGCAGTTTGACTCCTCTAATGTGGAGATAATTTCAGCCTTAAGCGTGTTATTTGATCAGTATCTTCATCAGATGAAGATGAAAAAGGACTGCTCTCCGTTAAAATAATACCGGTGTGATTATGTCTGAATGAATGTATTGTTTCATTTAGTTGTTTTTGCACCTAAGAGTAGGACTTTGTTGGGAATAGGTCTTTATACACGTTATAACTGTAAGAATGTTATAAAAATGTATTATATTATATATTAATATACTAAGAAATTTAAGATTAGTCTCCCATTGACAACCGTCCAAAAATTTGAGTCAGTAAGTCTATTATGCTCACCAAGGCTGCATTATTCTGCATTATAAAAACAGTAATATTGTGAAATGTTATTACAATTTAAAACAACTGTTTTCTATTTTAATATATAATAAAATGCAATTTATTCCTGTGATTTAAGAAGCTGAATTTTCAGCAACCATAACTACAGTTTTCCTATATGATCCTTCAGAAATTATTCTTATATGCTGATTTGCTGCTCAAGAAACATTTCTTATTCATTCCTTATTATTATAATTTCTTATTATTTTGTTAAAAACTGTTTTTTAAACAGTAAAACAAAAAGGTTCAAAAGAACAGAATTTATTTGAAACAAGATTTGTAACATTATAAGTCTTTTGTCACTTTTGATTAATTTAATGAGCCTTGCTGAATAAAAATATGAATTTCTTAAAAAAAAAAAAATCTTACTGACCCCAAACTTTTGAAGCGACCAAGCGAGTTAGACCAGCTGGTAGGTGGTTTGTTGCTGGTCAAAAATGATTACCATCTATTATGTTCCATAACTCAGCTTCTGCACCAGCACGGTAGTCACGTTGCAACATAGTCTCATGTCTGAAACAAAAAGAACATGAATATTTCTTGTAACACTCTGTGTACTTGACGATTCCCTGATTGCAACACGTGTCTTCAAGGGTTTCCATAGGAACGGGTGAAAGTAATAAAATGTCTGCTCTAATGGAATGTACAGCTCAGACTCGTAAAGCTAAGTCGAGAGATTCAGCTAATGTACGTATGTTGTTCGTACACAAAGAAGTATACATTTAACCTCCTGATTAAGCTATTTGATATCATGTACATTAATGTATGTACTGAAGTATCAAGTATATATATATAAATCAGTATTTGCTATCTGACTCATTTTCCCTCCCATGATTTCACGGAAGATGTCTGAGGGAGGCTGTGGGAACTCTTCTGTTGTGATCTCACTAGGGTTGAGTTTCATCTTGAGGAATGCTTGTAAGCAGCGCAGGCATTCTCCACGTTCCTGAGGAGTTCAGTGCGACTCAGTCGGGTGCAGCTGTAGAAGTCATCCTAAACCCTTTTCTGAGCCCTGATCTCCGCGTGTGCTTTAATGAAATACAATCTGTGCATGCGCTTCAGTTGTTGTTTTCACACATATCACATTTGTCACGTGAATAACCAGATCCGATCATTCTAATTCCTTTCTTTGCTTAGATTATACTTACATTAGAAATAATACATTTAGTATTTAATACTTAGCTGTTTCGTTGTGTGTGTGTGTGTGTGTGTGTGTGTGTGTGTGTGTGTGTGTGTGTGTGTGTGTGTGTGTGTGTGTGTTTTTCCTACTATAGGATTTATGCATTCTATGCGGTGGACAACCAGAACTTGCAGTACTTGTGGGACTGGAGTCAGCACAATCTGACCATTAAAACTGGGAAACTCTTCTTTCGCTTCAATCCCAAGCTTTGCATGTCTGAGATCCAGAAAATGTGGGAGAAGACCAGGGTAGAGCAGAAGATGGAAGAGGACGACGTTCGTAGCAATGGAGAGCGAGCAAGTTGTGAGTAGACAAAATACTACTCCGATTCAGCAGTGGCAGAGCACCACAGGAAACACTTTAGCTGCTTTTCCTCCAGGTTGAATAGCAGCTAAAGTGCCACTGCTGAATCTAGGGTTGCCAACCGTTCCGTATAATACGGAATCGTCCCGTATTTAACGCAGTTTGTCCCGTATTTTCAGGCATACGATCTAAATGAAGAATTAACCATTTCTTTGAGACAAATCTTTGTTTGATTTGATTTGATTCGCTCCCGCTTCACAGCCATCGGGACTCGCGCTAATGGCAAATCCATTCTTTCACTGTCCGCGTTTTGATTCCGTCATCAGTTTGGACGACTACAAACAACGTGATTATTGTTCATGAGTCCAACATTCAGCAACGCAAGAAAACATGCAGTCTACCTGAGGGAAGACGTTATCAAAAATCTTTCACTATTGTAAGTTAATGTTAAATAGAGAAAAACATTTTACATTAAAGTAACTTGTACCGTAGGCTACTTTGGACCTCGTTATTGAAACATAAAATAACAAATAAAATCTCAAAATCTCAAGCACCAAAAGCCGTTTAATTATTGTGCTTTTAAATTTTATGCCATCTATGTATCTTCCTGACCAAAAAAAAAAAATACTTTTATGTTTATCGTTTTGAATAGAGGTTGATGATATAGTAATATTCGTTGGTATAGCTATATATTGAAAATAGGTCAAATTCAACAATTTGAACATGGAGCCACATTATTTCTATGGGACTTAACCATATATGGCCTTTAAAATGAAGATTACAAAAGAAAAGTTTATTAAGAATGAGAATATAGAAGGATATTAAGATATCTTTTTTTATTTTTAGAGTTACAGGCACACAAACTTTGGAAAAATACTATTTATGGCACTCAGTAATGTTCAATTGTGTTGATAGAAAAACAAAAACAAGATACATTTCTAGTTTCAACATTATTTGTTCTTCAGAAAATGTGCGACCATTGAAAATGTAAACTAATTTACTCATGGAGCCACATTAACATCCCTATATTGGGACTTAATTAACCATATGTGACCTTAAAAATTAAGAAACCAATTTTTAATATGAGTTCCAGGCATTCAAACTTTTGGCAACAAACAAAAGTACTGCTTTTTCCCATTTTTAAAAATGTCACCGTTGGCATATAGTTATATTGAAACAAAGATGGCTAAAGTCAACCGATTTAGCTAATAGACCTAACAATCTCTGTGTAAAAGTAAAATAATGCTGCAGACTCCAAATCTTAGGTGAAAATTGTCATTTTGACCCATTTTACAAAACTGTAAATTACTCAGTAAATAGACATCCATCACATGTAGCCTAATATTGTGGCTTTCTTCTTCATTTACGTTTGTCTTTCTTCAGAATATTTCCTTTTAACAAAAGCAAAAATTTGAGCCGGGAAAGTTTCAGAAATTTGGTTGATTTTTCCGAAATGACCCAAATGTGTTTGTCTGAGAACCTTTATACATATTTTGTACACATATTTAACTGTAGATGCTGAAATGATATGCACTGTGTGGCACACTACAAATATTTTGGGTGTCCCTTATTTTCCTATAAAGCCGTTTCCTTTCCATAAGTTGGCAACCCTAGCTGAATCCACAGTGCCAAAGCTAAAGGAATTTTATTTAAAATGAATTGATATTTTTTAACTCTTTCCCCACCAGTGTTTTTTTTTTTTTTTTTTTTAAGTTGCCAGCAACCAGCGTTTATGATATTTTACACAAAACTTTAATGGCCTTCAGAATAAGTTTTTCTGAACATGCACTATATCAAAAGAAAGAACAGACCCTCTACTTTTAAACAAAAAAAAAGCCTGTTTTATTCTAGCTCCATGCATTATTTGTCAAAGACTACATGCAGATCGGATTCAGAACGATGATCAAAACATTGATGGAGTATATTGAGTCTATCAACAACCTAATGCTTGCACAGTCATGAGCCTTGTCCTGGGTCGACATTTCATTCAGTAACGTTAGGCAGTTTTGATTGATATGCGGTTTAATGTTGTGATCACGTTATTTTACATATGCATATGATAACATATGATATTGCTTGTTTCTGCATCATCTTCGCATATATTTTGATCAGGAGATTCAAAAGATATGTAATAGCGCTTCCTACCGTATAACAGTGAAAACACGGAAAGCCGGAAAATTACGTCAATGGCAAGGAAATGTTGTCTCACAAATGATGAAAATTTCTGTCAATGGTGGGGAAAGAGTTAAAGTTGTGATTTTGAAGTAAATGTGATGGGATAAGACGACAAACATAATGTCAAGACAACATGTCTTTCTATTTTGTTGTCTTTGCTGACTGCACTCAATAATAAAGTCTGACTCATGAACAATTGAGAGGATTCTTTAAAAGAATAACTTAAAGTGTCATAATGTCATCAATTCTGTCAGAGCAGTTACTGAATCAAAATTTAATTGTTTAACCATTTGGTTGTTTTTATGACAGTCTGTAGTTAAAAATACAAATTTGCAAAATAGATATTTGTGATTTAATAATCATTATAATTTATTAAATAATTAATCGAAATAATTTCATCAATAATTGAAGGACATTGAATTGTAAATTAAATATTTCTATCTGTAAATAAAAAAATATCATACCTATATAAAATTGCATTTACATTTATTCATTTAGCGGACGCTTTTATCCAAAGCGACTTACAAATGAGAACAATAGAAGCAGTTAAACTAACAATAGGACAACAATATGCAAGTGCTATGACCCTTCCCAGTTTAATCTTCGCAGTACATGTTTTTTTTTGTTTTTTTTTTAATAAATAGATATAGAATAGAAGAGAAAGTGTTAGTATTAATGGATCAAGTGCTGCCGAAAAAGATGTGTCTTCAGCCGTTTCTTGAAAATGGCTACGGACTCAGCAGCTCTGGTTGAGTTAGGCAGATCATTCCACCAGCAGGGAACAGTCAAGGTAAAGGTCAGAGAAAGAGATTTTGTGCCTCTTTGAGATGGCACCACAAGATGACGTTCACTTGCAGAGCGCAAGTTTCTGGATGGCACGTAGGTCTGAAGTAATGAGTTTAGGTAAAAGGGTGCAGAGCCAGTGGTTGTTCTGTAGGCAAACGTCAGTGACTTGAATTTGATGCAAGCGGCAACTGGCAACAAGTGCAATTTAGTGAGGAGAGGAGTGTGCTCTCTTCGGCTCGTTAAAGACCACTCTTGCTGCAGCATTCTGGATCAGTTGCAGAGGTTTGACAGTGCAAGCTAGAAGACCAGCCAGGAGAGCATTGCAATAGTCCAGTCTGGATAGAACAAGCGCTTGGACAAGGAGTTGTGTAGACTGCTCTGATAGGAAAGGCCTGATCCTCCTAATGTTGTATAAGGCAAATCTGCAGGACCGGACATCTAGCAATGTGGTCTGTGAAGTTCAATTGATCATCAATCACAACTCCGAGGTTCCTGGCTGACCTTGAAGGAGACAAACCAAATTGAATGGAGAAGTTGTGGTGTAGTGTTTGGTTGGCCGGGACCACAAGCAGTTCTGTCTTTGCAAGGTTTAGTTGAAGGTGGTGGTCCTTCATCCAGCCAGAAAATCTGTCAGGCGGGCTGAGATGCGAGCAGCTACCGTTGGATCATCAGGCTGGAATGAGAGGTAGAGTTGTGTGTCATCAGCGCAGCAGTGACAGGAAAAGCCATGTTTCAGAATCACTGATCCAAGTGATGACATGTAGGATGGACATGTAGGATCTTAAAAAGCATATTGCTCCCAGGGTGTCTCAGTCATTCTTCTGTACCTGCTCTATTATGTGTTTGACAGATTTCTGCATAGAGCAAATTCGCTTTGAAGAACGATGATAATGGCTTATTCAATGTTATTATAATATTTTTTTCGCAGAACATAATTGCTCTGACTCTAGACTGGTGAGACATTAACAGAAGTGCCTTTTCTAATACCACTTCGATTCCTAGAAGCTCATGAAAGATGGAAAGGCCATGGCACAGTCTTATATTCAAGTTGAAGAACTCTTATGGGTGCTTTTAGATAAATCTCTCTTATGACCCCTCTTCTAGGTGAGAGTTATATTCTAAAGTTCAAATCCAACCACACTCAGAGTACTCGGATAAAGCTCACTTGGGAGCGATATCGACCACCTGACTACAGAGACCTCATCAGCTTCATCGTGTATTTCAAGGAGGCGTAAGTTTCGGACTGCAAGAAGTTACTATTATAGACATATTATTCACATCGAGTTTGTTTGTAGAGTTGTGATGAAACATTATGTAAATGTATACTGAAAGCATCTGTGCGCTGTTGTCTCGATGTAGACCATTCCAGAACATCACAGAATTTGACGGACAAGACGGATGTGGTTCTAATAGCTGGAACATGGTGGATGTGGACCTTCCTCAGGAGAAATCAACAGACCCAGGGGTATTTCTGTCCCCTCTTAAACCCTGGACACAATATGCCATCTTTGTGAAAGCCGTTACCCTGGTTGTGGATGACAAGCATATAATGGGGGCTAAGAGTGAGGTGATCTACATCCGCACCAATGCATCAGGTTGGCTTCACCACTATCCCTCCTATATCCACCTAATATCCAGTATCTAATCTACAATTTGAAGTATTACACCAACTATTATCTTGCTATTCCACAGCGCCGTCAATGCCCCTCGATGCCCGCGCATATGCCAACTCCTCCTCATCCCTGATGGTGAAGTGGTCTCCTCCCATCTCTCCCAACGGAAACAAAACATTCTACCTACTCCGTTGGCAGCAGCAGGCAGAAGACCGTGAACTGTTTCATCATAACTACTGCTCTAAAGGTAAGTGTGCACATTTAACGTGCACTTTCGCTTCGTCTAATGTCTACCTCTAATCTTCACCCTTCGGCCCCCTTCAGCTGTTATTTCAGCATTGATACAGTAGTCAACATTTAAAGTGGTTCAAAAAAAGTTGATCAAAGTTGTCCTAAGACAAGAACAGGTATTGTTCAAAATTCATGTATAACTTTGATGAAAGGTTTTGATCCACTTCAAATGTAAATGAGTGTACATTTATCCCAGTTCCTACATTGTTACTTGCCAAATAAAGAAATGGATTTGAAATTTTATTTATTTTTTGTGAGAAGAAAGAGACTGTTTAGTGAAACGAGACCAAAACCTAGTGCAGCTATGTAGGAAATCATGTGACTAGGCCCGTTATTATGCCATGGCAGACTATATCAATCAGATATTAGGTATTTCAGAGAATTGTACAATGTGTGCAGCTTGTGTTCTTATTGCTTGATCAGTTTAGTCTGTGTCATTGTTTTGTAATACAGAGCTAAAGATCCCCATCCGCATCTCAGCCACGGCTTTGTCGGAGATGGAGGGCGACACAAAGCCTACCAAATCAGATGTTAGCGGGGGTGAAAAGGGCTGCTGCCCCTGCCCAAAAACCAAGGAGGACCTAAAAGCGGAAGCTGAAGACCGATCTTATCGCAAAGTCTTTGAGAACTTCCTGCACAACTCCATCTTCACACCCAGGTATGACGCCTGCACTGATGGCACTTTCTGAAGCTTTTAGATGATCAAGTGGTCAAATGTTTGGTTTCGTGGATTCTTGGATCTCCTGCTATTTGAAAACATTTACACATCCCTGCATGGTACCCAAATGCCTAAATCCGGTTTAAATGTTTGATTTTAAAGAAATATTTTTGGTTCACTATTAAGTTGAATCAACACTTGCTGCAAAATGTTATCACACAAGACAACATTTAAAGTGCCCCTATTATGGATTTTTGAAAATTACCTGTCATGGAGTGTGTAACATAGCGAATGAAAGTGAATGAAAACATCCTTCAAAATTTAAAATCTGAAAATGCACCGTATATAAAATTATTTTCTTTCAAAAGTAAGAGTCGACTCTGAGTCAATGAAATGAATCGTTTTTCAAACGAGTCATAAGCCGTTTCGTTGTGACGTCAAGACGAAACATTAGAATATTGCCCGCCCACTTATTGCGCGCGCAGACACCAGGGAAAAATGGAAACCCTCAAACACTGCAGCTGATTCCTGTGGATACTTGACAGCATCATGTCAAGAAGACGCTGTGCTCTACAATGTGAAGGTAAAGCCAGTTTTTTTTTCATTGCCCAAGGCAATTAAAATTAATCTTTACCATGATACCACAGCAGTATAATCCTAAACTTTTGTTGTGTTCCCTTTATTTTACTGACGACTGCTTCTCAAATCTCGGAGTTCAATGCAGGATTCGCTAACCGCTTGCTCTTGAAAGATGGTGTTCAAAATACGTAGTTTTGAGTTTTATATTGTGTAGGTCTCCTGCTAACTGGCTAACGCACATTATTACTGTCTTACTGAAATACTTATGCTAATAAGTTGTGGGCCATTATTACCTAAAACTGTGTCTATAAATGCAGATAGTCTGTCATTCTCACTACTTTGAGGAAAGATTAAGCATGGAGCAAGATTTGTTTTACCAACGTTTTTGTTACATCAATCATTCACGCTAGAGCTCGGTTACTGTATGCACTGTAATTGATACAGTTTCCACGTTCACCACAATAAATTAGAAACATACTCGGTAAATAAATAAGTAAAAGTAAAATAATCGGTTTGTTGATGGACATGCACTTGTTAATGCTGATGGTGAGGAATTACAGTTGCAACATCTCATAATGTACCTCAAACTGAGTAGCGTATCACTGAGAAACGTCCTGCTCGAGTCGTCCTTGCGATGGAGGTTCGGGTTGAATAACTAGTTCTTCCAATGATTCATTATTGGACTCACGCTTGGATTGATATGGTAAAATCAACGTCATTGTTCGCTACTGTATTTAATTCACGCACAATAGCATAATAGGGGCACTTTAAAGAAAAATCTAGGTTGAAGTGAAACACTTCACATTTTAGTGTGAAAAATTAGCTTACCAACCTTACTAAAAAGTTCAGTTTTACAACTTTATGCCATGACTACATAACGCCTAAAATCATAAATTGACCGTACAGATGTCACTTTACGGCTCAAGTACAAGAAGTTCAACAGAAATAATTTGTATATTCATATTAATTACATTTTTTACAAAAATATTATAAGATTCACACTTCCGCTTTTGAATCCTCAAAAAATGAACCCCATTCACTGTCATTGTAAGTGCCTTACAGTGAGTTTTGCTTTTTTTAAAGAAAACGAGAGCCGATTATTGGTAATACACACAAAAGACATTTTTGTTGACTTTTGTATGACAAACCATTTTTGTACTGCGTTGACTTGCCAGTTGATGTTCAATGTGAAATCTGGATCCTGATGGAAAACTACTGTTCTAGCGTACTGCAAAGGTTAGGTGAACCCTCGGTAGGAACAGAGGCTGGGTTACTCCCAGCACTTTCTGCCACAGTTTACAACAGTGGTCTGAAGCCCTTAATTTTTTCAGTCTTCCTGGAGAGCGTATATCAAAGCGGGTCTGAGCTCATGGTCTTGAGGCGGCTTGATTTCATAGAATCAAAACCAGAATTTTGGAGGCCCAGACCGAAGCCTAATTATTTCGACATGGGGCTGACAAGATCAGAACAAGAGGTTTTGGAACGGGGTAGGTGCCAGCAGCGGAGGCTGGAGCAGAATCAGATGGTGAGGGGGGAAAGGTACGGCTCTGAGAACTCCAGGCCTGTGCGGCCACGTTGTTTGTTGCTGGGGCGACGGTGGCGGTTGCATATTAAGACTACAGCAGGCTGTAATTTGGGATGCACAAACAGACGCAGACTGGATTAATGAGACTGGAAAGCAGCCGCTGGCTCAGGGCTCTCTCCATGTTAGGCTTTTGTTTGCTGAAACGAGGAGTGACGTCTGCATTGTGTTATATGTTTACCTTGCTTGTGGCGTCGGATGTTTTCTTGTCTCATGCAGGCAAAGAACGGCACACAGGAACCTGTTCAGGTTTACTTAGACGCACATGCTTTGAGACTTTCTGAGGGTTCGTTCAGGACATCTGCAGTCAGGCTTTTTTGTGGGTTGGTTATTTGGTTGCAAACGTGTGTGTGTTTTGGGGTGGGCCGGGGTTTTGAGTCATGAGTATTGATGCACAAATCGATGTCGCCAAACATCTTCTACCACTTAGTTTCCCCAAACGTCTGCTTTTGGAGCCTTATTTTCATCAAGGTAATGGTTTGCGGTTCACTCAGGGACAGCGTGATGCACCGTCAACCCGTCTCTCCATCTCTAATCGATTGAAAACAGACTTTCTAAATGTAAATATGCTTTCCCTCAGTAACAGGATGCTCGTGAGGCATCATTTTCTCCATCACTGATGACTTTTTATTTCCATCTTGACCCCAGCAGCCCTAGGGTGTCCGTTTTGAGCCCCCTCACTCTGTTTGCATTTGAAATTGGGGAGACAGATTTGCCATTGAGCACACCTCATTACTGACATCAAGACTTCAGGAAGAGGCCTCTGAAACTGGTCGAGTCTGAGAAAAACAGGAGATGCTCAACACTTGAATGAAGCGGATATGTTTTTCCATTCAATGGTCGTCTCCCTTTTCTCTTCCTCTCGCCTGCTCACTCTCCCTCCTTCCTCAGACACGTTCTTTGTTTCCTTTGGAGTGTCCGGCTCCTAGGAAATGTACAGCAAACCTATGTGGAATGTTAATGAATTCCAAAGGAAGAGGAGGTGTGGACGTGTCATCTCCCCTTGCAAACTCCTCCTCAGCTGATCGGCCCTGTAAAGAATGCCTGTGTCATTCTTGAGCCCTGTGGTTCAGCAAAAACTTGAGTTTGCGCCAGGGGATGTGAGGTGTTGCCTATGCATCAATAGGTGACTGACACGTAAGCCTTTCTGCCTGGGAAAAGGAAAGACTGGATGTGCTGCTGTCAGTGTTGCCATTACGCCTTCTGACTGAGGTTTGCTGGTGTAAAATCTTCCCTCCGGACCCTGTGCATCTACATGTCTGTTTCATTCTTGCTACAAGCCTGACCTTTTCCTAGTCAGCGGTCTGTGCCAAAAGCAATTAGGTTAAAATTAGCAGTTATGGCCATAGACAAGAGGCAGATCCTATTCGTGTTCAAGTCTAATTGGGTTAAAGGTTGCTAAAGAGTATTTTATGCATGCACTTCAAACACGTCAGGGTTTTCTTCACTTGATCAGTTGTTGTCAGCGAACTAGGTGTTGATGTGATGCTAGAGTGACAATATGATTTAATCTTCTACAGTAAACACCCTCAAGGGAGATCTGAATCCCTAGTTAGTGAGTATTAAATAGTGTCCAATTGCTTCCAAAATCCCTTATCATAAATCATGGAGTGCTATTCACTGGAAGTGACATGGAATGTGGCTAGGGTTGATTTGATTGTTCCTCCCTACAGCGTTCTGTGTTGGCTTTTATTAAAAGTTTCCACTCACACACATAAAGCAAACACACACAAAGATCTTCTTTAATTACTGTCATTCCTCAGTTGATTCATTTGAGCTGACAGAATAAGGCTTATAGTAATGTTTAAACTTTTGTAATCATCAGTGGGTGAAGTTCATAATTGCTTGTAAATTTGCTTCTTGAAGACTGTTGAATAGGACACTCATTGCGTGTCGCTATGTCAGTCTGGAAAAACACCTGCTGTTGCACCTATGGAGCAAAACACTTTTCTTTTTTTGCAACAGGATATTTTGTATAGCAGACCCAAATTTGTCCCAGTTTAGGGACACCTAACATCAATTAAAGAATCAGTTGATGAAGTTGGCGGTACACTGAGAGAAAAAGTCTTAACTCTTCAGGTAATTGGCCAAGCAGCCGCAGTTCAATACATCCGTCTATTTTATAACTAGATACAATTCCCAAACTGTTTTTGACAAAAGCTGAAAACTTGTGTTGTCTGTCAGTCTTTGTGTCTGACACTTTTACCACTTTCCTCTCTTGTATTTTGGCACTCTGGGGTTTCCCTCATGTCCATCTCAAACCATCCTGTCTTTCTCATCTGTGATGGATCGTATTGTTTGGTCTGACTATTGAATCTTTACAGAGATCCCGAGCGAGCAAATCGTTACGTGTCTCCTAAAAGTGGCTCTAGGTAAGGTTATGGCCCTGGCCTAGTCCTATTTGTGAAGTGGCAGTGGGTCAGTTGGCGTCTGGTAAGCTCTTGTGGTTGCTGCTGACTGCATGTCCTTAGTGGCGGCAGGGTTGACCTGTAGCCAGTGCCTTAGTTTGCTTATCGCCTCATGCACTGTCTCTACCGTCAGAGGCGAAGTCGTCATATCATTATTATGGATGTTCTATGTTTGTTCCAAATATGCCTTCCCATTTCATTTTCTCATCTGCAAAAATGTTTATTGTATGTGTATTGCTTCATTTGCAAGTATATATTTTATAGTAAGCAATGACAGTGCATATTGAATGCTTCATGAATAGACTTTTGTTTTATATCTGGACATGAAGGAGAATCAGAAAGAGAGGGAAGGGTCAGGGTAGAAACAAGAGAGTTAACAGTTCTTGGATCCCAGCTCTCATTTCATTTTAAAACTACCAAATTTTCATGAGGGATCAGTCCCAGCCTAGCTGGATACATAGCAGTCATAAGAATTTAAAAGATCTCATTATTCAGGATGATAAATGATGGATAAGATCCAGAAGACAAAAAAGGGAGCTCTGTAGGCTGTAGAGTAATGCAACTATCCTCAGTGTTACTAAGAGACCTGTTAGTAGGCCATTAGAGAATTAGGCTTTCACGTTAAAGGAAGTGGTGTGTGTTGTAGAGTAATTGTGCGCAGTAATTGGCTTTTATGCTTTTAAACCAGTGAAGACTCTGCTGACAAAGGCTGACTGCACTATATCTTTCTATTATTTCTTACTGTTATTTTCTACTTCATTTCCTTTTCCTCTTTACTTTTTCCACCTTTATTTTCTTGCCCCTCTTACTGTCGTTTTTTTCTTTTCTTTCCTACCTTTTTCCATATTTTCCTTTCCTAATCTCATTTACTGCTCCCTTCCCTTTTCATCTTTCATTTTTCTGCTTATTTTCCCATTTCCTTTCCTTTCTCATTGTCATAGACTTCTTCCCTTTTCCTCTTTCCTGTCCTTTACGTTTCTTTTTTCCCATTTTCTTTCCTTTTCCTCATTCTTTTTTTCTGTTTCCTATCCTTTCTTCCTCTATTTCCTTTGCTTTTCCTTCTCCTGTTCATTCCTCTCCTGTCATCCTCCTCTCTAACACTTTTATTCCATGTCTCAGACCTCCAGACAGGAAGCGTCGAGACCTGTTCGGAGTGGCCAATGGCACACTGCTCCAAGGTGCAATCAGGAACATCACAGGGCTGGAGAGTAACATCACTGACCCAGAGCTGCAGGAGAAAGAGTATCCTTTCTCCGAAGGCAAAACCCATGCAGAGTTCATGGAGATTTCCAACCTGCAGCCCTTCACTGTGTACCGCATCGACATCCACGCTTGTAACTACAAGGTCCACCGTTGCAGTGCTGCGGCTTTTGTGTTCTCTAGAACCAAACCAGCAGGTCAGTAAAACCAACAAACCAAACTCGTGCACAAATGACTGCATATCCAAAAACTCCATAAAAACTCCATGACTTGTTAAAAGCAATTAAAACTGAAATGCAATTGAAATCTTATTGAATTACTGTAAGAGAGCACTGGCCTTGAGCACAATTATGTTCTTCTCCAGACAAAGCAGATGATATTCCGGGCACTGTAATTCAGGAGAGGGATGAGAAAGTCGAAGGAACAGTGCTGCTGCGGTGGCCTGAACCTCATCACCCTAATGGACTGATCCTCATGTACGAGATCAAATATCGTCTGGGAACTGAGGTTAGTGTGACAACTAACTCATACACCATTAAGAAATAGTTCAAAACTGCAGCCAAGGCCACAGACCGACTGTGTATGTGTGTGTGTGTGTGTGTGTTTCAGCCTGAGAAGCATGAGTGTGTATCACGGCAGCAGTACAGAGTACTGAGAGGAGCTCAGCTTAGCAATTTGGCCTCTGGAAATTATTCCACCCGGGTCAGAGCCACTTCTCTGGCTGGGAATGGGTCTTGGACTGAACCAGTGTCCTTCTATGTGCCACCACCTAAAAGTAAGGAATGCATATATGATTTAATTTTTAGGAAGAATGTAGAGAGACCTGTTTCTGTAATGTTTCTGAGTTTTTAACTCTGTTTGAATATCCTTCTCTTTTACAGTAAATTATGGTAATGCCTTCTATCTGGCCATCATCATCCCTGTTGTAGTGCTACTTTTACTCACTGCAGTGATCAGCGTTGTCATCTTTGTCACCAAAAAGAGGTTGATGCCCCATCTATTCAAAAATAGAATTTATTTCAACTTCCAGTGTCCAGTACTGTTTTTAAAAAAAAAATTTTATGTATGTTTGCTTTCAGGAATAGTGACAGGTTAGGAAACGGTGTGCTCTATGCTTCTGTAAACCCTGAATATTTCAGTCCTTTTGAAAGTGAGTATTATGGTTTAAAAACCAGGTTGTCTTTAAGTGTTGCACTGCTAAAACATTTGTTTTTTAATTTGTATTTTTGTCATTTTCCATTAAAAAAAAAATACTATAACATTAACATAAATAATAATTTCAGAATTATAAGCAACATTTTGAGATTTGTTAAAAACAAACAAAAAAAAACTTTTAAAATGTATTTCCTAGTAAATTAGAAATCCATATTACTTGAATTATTTGTCTCAGCCATAATTAATTGTCAAATCATGAAATAGTCATTAAAGTTTCATGATGATTTCATGATTAGACAATTAATTATAATTGTCCAATTGCCTCATCATCTGGGTTTGGCCAAACAATACTGTATGATTTGTTTTTTATGTTACACTGCACTCCTTGTTTAAATGCGCTGACTCTTATGTCTGCAACCTCAGTGTATGTGCCAGATGAATGGGAAGTGGCTCGGGAGAAAATCACAATGTGTCGTGAGCTGGGTCAGGGCTCCTTTGGTATGGTGTATGAGGGCATCGCAAAGGGCGTCGTCAAAGATGAACCTGAGACCAGAGTAGCCATCAAGACTGTAAATGAATCCGCCAGTATGCGTGAACGCATCGAGTTCCTGAACGAAGCTTCAGTTATGAAGGAGTTCAACTGTCACCATGTGGTAAGAAAGAGGGCACAATCTCATCAAGCAGTGGGTTTTGCCAACAACAACAGCTATTTTTTTATGTATTAAGTGTTATCATTTCTGTGCCACCAAACAAATGGCAAAAATAATGCTTTTTAAACAGGTTGCTCAGACACAGGTTTCTCAGTGTTTTCATAGTGACTGTGTTATTTCAGTGCTTTTTTTTCTTTGTACCCTGATTGGTTTAGGTGCGACTTCTGGGTGTGGTTTCGCAAGGCCAGCCCACTCTAGTTATAATGGAGCTGATGACAAGGGGCGATCTGAAGAGCTACTTGCGTTCTCTCCGTTCAAAAGAGGTATGGAAACATCCTGTCATATCTGCCTGCACAAACATCCTCCCCACAAATGCTCTAATTGTTATCCCATAATTAATCTCTATACTTCTTTTTAGCTTATTAGAATACACTTTTGCTTCATAACGTTTATTTTTGTTCTGCTCTGATCTATGGGCTACATCTTATCTTATCTTTTAGTTAATGTTCAGTTTTTCAAAGTTACTCAATATGTCAGTCAGCTCTTCACAAAGGGGTTAGAAGAGCATGAGAGAAACAGAAGTGTTGAATGATGCATTTGTCCTCTTTTTTTTCCCACCATGTAGCAGGGCTCTAGCAGCCAGTCTCTGCCTCCGCTGAAGAAGATGATTCAGATGGCCGGAGAGATAGCGGACGGGATGGCATACCTCAATGCCAACAAGTTTGTCCATCGAGACCTGGCTGCCAGGAACTGCATGGTTGCTGAGGACTTCACAGTTAAAATCGGAGGTAAGTCTCAGTGTTTAAGGAATATATTTGAAACAAGATTTGATTGAGAGGTGTGACTGGCCTTTCACAGCTTTCTTCCAGCTCATGTTTGCTCTCTTTATGCGTTTAGACTTTGGCATGACAAGGGACATCTACGAGACTGATTACTATCGCAAAGGAGGCAAAGGGCTGCTGCCGGTCCGCTGGATGTCCCCGGAGTCTTTGAAAGATGGAGTGTTCACAACAAATTCTGATGTCTGGTATGAGCTGCCTGTCCTCTCTGACACTTCTCTTCTCACACACACACAAATGCAAAACTTTCTGTTGCTTCTCTGCATAGTGTGAAATGATCTGCGCTTGCGTTACCGGTCAAACAATTGGACATACATTAATATTAAAAAGTTTGTGGTCTGTAAGATTTATTAATGTTTTGAAAGAAGCTCATCAAGGCTGCATTTTTTTTTTATTGAATATACAGTAAAAACATTAATAGCGTGAAATATTATTACAAGTAACTGTTTTCTGTTTAAATATATATTATACAATGTAATTTATTCCTGTGATGCAATGTTGAGTTTTCTGCAGCAGTTATTCCAGTCTTCAGTCACATGATCCTTTAGAAATCAATCTACATGATTTGGTGCTTGAGAAACATTTGAAACATTTTGAAAACAGTTGTTCTGCTTAATAGTTTTGTGGAAACTATCTAAATCAAAACTACCTCAGATTTAGGTTTCTTCAAAGTAGTTGCCTTTGGTATAGGTTGGGGTTTTATGATGTCTCCTTTTGTGGGACCCCCTTCCTAAAAAATAAAGAAAGTTTTATATTTTATGTTAAGAAATTCATGTGCAAAAAAATATATTTGCCTAAAAAAAACAAAAAAAAAACTGAAGTATAAGCTTTTATCAAAAAAAGTTTCATTTATTAATGTGTGTCCAAAATTTGACTGATGAAACATTTTTCCATCTGATCAGCGGGATGTCCCATCAGAGACACAGTAGCCCCTCTCCACCACAGGCCCCCTACTGTCCAGAAAGCATTGAAACTGTCTCTTTATTTTTCTTAATACGAAAGGAAGCCTCACAGGCTTATAAGAGGTGAAAACCCTTTAATGTTTTTGTTTCCACTGATGTTCTGTGTCAAGGGAGAATATGCATCACTTCCAGACATTCTTCCAGTCCCAGCCAAGCGAAACGTGCCCAAACACATTGTCTCTTTGTCTCAGACAGACTGTCTCTCCACAGCCTTAGTCCCAGCAGCGGCGGTTCAGTAGAACAGTCACGGTGCCATAGACCGACTTCTCCAATTCTGCAGTTTCCCAATCTCCAGCGTCCCACAGCTCTGTCACTCCGTGCGCTCCTAACCTCCTCCAGATGTTTGGTAATGATGGGGTTGGTGTGCCAGCGCAGACCCGCCTCCCTGTCCCTCCGTCCGTATCTGCTGCTTTTGAAGTCCCTGAGATGAAAAGAGTCACCGCGAGCTCCCATCTCGTACTCCCATAAACCTCGCCGTTAGGTGTCTTTATTTGTTTCCTTCCCTTGAAAAAGTCCCACTCTAATGCGGTTTTGTCTTTCAACACGCAGATGTTGCAGCCAATTAGATGCAAGTCACTGTTGTAATAGCCCTGTTTTAAAGGGTGTTGAGCTTTGTCTCAGATCCCTGGCCAGTGTAGAAAATTTGTCCTCGGAGAACTAATGAATAACGACTGGCAACAGTGTGCTCTTTGTGTGGTTTTTATTTGGGGTTTGCCGACTTTCTGGTCCGCTGCTGCACTTTCTCACCGGCCGCCGGCTAATATATGGACTCGTTTTCATTAATGAGGAACACAGGGCTAACAAAAACACCACACTAAAAGAGAAAAGTTCAGGTCAGCGGCTCATGCGGTGTTCGCGACTTTTGTGCTGTTTTGAAAATGAGCATTTTGTTGTTCCATGCTAGAAAAATAAGGAAATGCGTTGATGCATTCGCAGCTTTTCAGTGACACGCGCTGCTTTTAGGCTCCGCAGGACTGCAATTGTCTCAAAGTGCCTCTTCATGCATCTCTTGACCTTAAATGGCCTCATTCCTTTCCTCTCCGTCCTCGTCTGACTGGATTGAGTTACTTGATGTTTACGGTTGCTGACGTAATTGGACGTAAATGGGTTTTGTGACATTTACCATGATTTACTGTGAGTGCCTTTGTGTTGCTCCTGCAGAGTTATTTTAACCAGTTCCTCTTTCTTCAGGTCGTTCGGTGTGGTTTTATGGGAGATCGCTACTTTAGCAGAGCAGCCATACCAGGGCATGTCCAACGAGCAGGTACTGCGCTTCGTCATGGAGGGAGGACTGCTGGATAAACCCGACAACTGTCCCGACATGCTGTGAGTCCACCAACTGCACTTTGCTCCCAAACTTGGCACTCTGCTTTACACTGTTAACCCTTTGTCCTCTAACCGGCTCTTTTCTATTTAGGGATGCGATATCACGTTAAAATGTCGATAGTATGTCACCAGATGCTGCTGCTAACGTCTTGCCAGGCCAAAGCCTGACTGGTGCCATTTGCGTCACGGGTTAAAAGGAGACAGGTGACATCATGTTGTCAAAGAGCTTCCATCCATAGAAGGGAGAATGCGCGGTTCCCAGGGGGTGACAGTAACGGTGACCCGCGCTGCTCCACTTTTTATTAAGAGCTTCTCGTACTTATCTTCGCATCTTCATGTCTGCCTGCGTCACTGATCTGGTCTGCCGTTCTCCTTTTCTGGGCTGATGTCAGTAGCGAGGCATGAGGTCTATCTGTCCGTTTCTCTTGACCCCTTTCTCCCTCAGTCACTCTTTCTCGTCTCAACTGTTATGGAAACACAAACCCCCGGTTTCCATGGCAGCTACATTGTCCTGATTGCACGAGAGAGGAGGATTGAACATATGCTGCGCTGCGCTACATAGCTAGCGCTGTAAAAATGCTGAAGCTTTGTCATCTGTATCTCATCATTACACTCAGCTAAACATCATAAAGTCAGGATGTCGGCCTCATTTCTATGATATCATGAGAATTTAAGTATTACTTGGCTGAAATACAAGGGCAGGGATTCAGAAATAGCATGTAGATCTCTTGAACACTTGCTTGAACAATGCTCATCATGTTGAGCTCAGTACTTGGACATTTTTATCCCAAAACTGTTTAACAATAATGTTTTTGAAACATTTTTTAAATTGTATATCATGGATACATTGTTTTTTTTGTTTTTAGGTTTTATATTTCATCATTGTCCTTAATGGCAGTCAGAAGCTCTGTTCCAAAACCTAGTGAGCTGCCTACCTAGACAGCATATTAAGGCATCATAGTCATGCTCGTGACATAACGATACACTCAAAAGTTTGGGGTCTGTACGATTTTTTCAAATGTTTTTGAAAGTCGTCTATTCTCAATAGGGCTGCATTTATTTGATCCAAAATACAGTAAAACGCTAATATTGTGAAACATTATGTAAAAAAAAAAAAAAAGTTTTCTATTTTAATATATTTGAAAATGTAATTTATTCCTGTGATGGAAAAGCTGAATTTTCTGCAGCCATTACCCTAGTCTTCATTGCCACATTATGCTAATTTGGTGCGTAAGAAACATTTCTTATTAATGTTGAAAAGTTGTGCTGATTAATATTTGTGTGAAAACTGGGATACATTTGGGATGCATAGAGCATATAAGATTCAAAAGAACAGCATTTATTTGATATAGAAATCTTTTTTAAACATGAATGTCTTTACCGTCACGTTTGATCAATTTAATTAAGGCATCAACACACTTATCCTTCAAAGAGAAGGCAATCCCAGAACGCATTGACAAGCTCAGTGAAGAGCATAAAATTGAAGACTGAACAGATATGTCATTATGAATATGTCATTTAATGCTTAAAAGTAGTGAAAATTGTTCAGATTTGTGTGAGAGCTGTTTATTTTTATCTTGCCATAGGCTTAAAAACATACTGACATCAAACTCTTTTGGGATTCATTTTGAGTCGAGTCTCTCATGCCGACTCCGAGCGCTATTTGTGGAGTTGCTGCCTTTGTAGAGCGCTTCAAATCATTAACTTATGAGGTTTCCTTTCAGTTAGTATGCTGCCTTAGAAGGCCGCCGCCCATAGAGAGAGAACGTAGACAGGAAGGTAGCTCAATGGGTTTTGGAAAAGAGATAGTGAGTGCAGACAGTGGGCAGGATTTATCACATTTTCTGATTGGGTTTGAAATCACTTCAGTGAGAAATGACAGATGGCTTCTGCTATGAATTTGTGATCCAACAAGCGGTAAAAAGGAAGGTTACTTGCAAACGCCAGGCCTGTCCAAAAAAACTTGTAGTCGTTTTGAGGGAACATCTCATAAGTTGAAACCACAAAAAAGTTTAACTTTCCGCCATTAACTTCCAGTGCAGTATTTGACCTGATACTGTGGAATGTCCTTGCGAGAAGGTTCCCAGGTCAGCTCTGAACCTGTGGCTGGAGGTCACTTAAAATGTATTTCAGTGGGACAGTTAGTGCTGAAACTATTCTCAGCTTGTTTGTTTGTTTTACCAAGATGGTGGAATAGTACCACACCAAACTGTTATGATCATAGGTTTTATTATTTTGTTTTGTTTTTTTTGCTTCTCATGCATCCTCAGTTGTTCAAACGAGACAGGTCTGTGGAGTTTTCAGGATAGTAGTACACTTCTCAGTGTGTACAACCACAAAATGTTCTAGAAGTTGTCTTCTCCGCAACACTCCTGTGTGTTCTAGCTGTAGTGAACACTGCCACCTGTTGATGGGTGGAGTTTTTAAGTGTGAATCACCTGGGTTTATGAGATTTTATTGACTTTATAATGCTAGTTTGCACTGCAGTATACGAGTATGAGATTTGTACATGAATAGAAGAGTTGTACATTGCCTCTGTCACAACCACAATACTGAAATTTTGCTATATTCCAGTTATAATGTCCATTTTGCTGAAAATCTCTCTCTCTGCTAATTCTTTAAATGAATTCTGCAACTCGACTCTAATTTTCATTCAAGTTGTTCCATTTTACTTCAGATTTATTTTAATTACCAAATCTTTTTAATAGTTTTAGTTTACAGTAAAATCTCTGTATACAAGTCAGAGTTTTAGACTGATTCAAACTGGTAAATAATCTTTTTAAAGTATTGATTAAAAGAACTGGCTTATTCTGGTCATTTAATTCCAGGAATCATGCTGTACATTTTTGATTCACTAAAATGAACTGGCTCTTAAGAATAATTTGTTTTGCAAATCTTTTGGTTTTTAGTGTGCATTATTTGCAGTTCACAGTCAGTTTATTGCATCACATCAAAAATAGTAACTTTTATTTCTAATAGTTCATGTGACTTCTGATCAACTTTCTTTAAATTCAAACTATAACACTATATGTGTGTATCTGGTCTACAGGTTTGAACTGATGCGGATGTGCTGGCAGTACAACCCTAAAATGCGACCATCTTTTCTGGAGATCATCAACAGCATAAAAGAGGAACTGGAGCCGCCCTTCCCGGAGGTTAGCTTTTTCTACAGTGAGGAGAACAAGCCCCCCGACACAGAGGAACTGGACATGGAGGTGGAGAACATGGAGAACGTTCCACTGGATCCTGCTTCCACGTTAGCCCCCTCCTCTCAGGGGAGCACAGGGGCTCAGACCCAGAGTCCACAGCCGCTCTCCCCAGCTCAGGGGCCCGGGACACCAATGGGGTCCGCCCTAACCCCCTCCACCTCACCGCCCTCCTCCTCAGCCTCTCCGGGCCTGGCCTTAGACAAGCACTCAGGACAGGTAGCAGCAAACGGGCCAGTGGTGCTGTTGGGGCCGGCGTTCGATGAGACGCAGCCCTACGCGCACATGAACGGGGGGAGGAAGAACGAGCGAGCGCTGCCACTGCCTCAGTCATCGGCCTGCTGATCACGACTGCTCAGTTTCCCTCTACTCCTCACACAGGGTACCCAAATTTCCCTCGTCCCTTTGTCTACATGGTCATATGTGTTTTTTCTTTCATTCTCGAGGAGTCAAAACCCAGGGCTGACCGTGGGTTCGACAACCAAAAGGACGGTGTCCTTCCTGGAAGTCAGTGGATCAGTTTGTTCAAATGATTTCGAATGATGGAGGATGTTTCGGGCGATTGGTGACAGAAAAAGCCTACAAAAAACTCTTGCAATATTTAAGTTTTCAGAATGAACCACCACACTAGAGAGGCCTGGCTTTCACTTGTGTGGAAAAAAAAAACTGTTTTAATGTTTTCTAAAGGAAGAAAACCTGCCAGTTCATTGTGAAATAAGAGAGACAAGCATATTAGCCAGCAAGCCCAGCCCGTGAACGCTTTCAGGGTGCATACCAGTGTGTTTTTATACAAAAATACACATTCACCTCTTCAGCGCAAGTACATTTCTTCCTCTAAAACTGTCACACATTTCTCTTTCAAAATGGCGCAAGACTTTCTTAGCTGCGATCGATTGTTCTCAATCAGTGATTGGTCATGTTACTGGTTGAATCCACCCTTCTACTTAATCCATTTCAAGGGTGTTTGTTTGAGAGTGAGGTGGGCTTTTTTTTTAACTGCCAAATTTTTGCCAAATCAAAAGTTATTTATCATTACATCACCCCGCCCACCCCATCGCCATCCACAGCCGACTTTTCAAGGTTGCACTTTGAAGTAGCGCAATCGAGGGACTAAGCTCTCATACTGTCTTTGATGGGGGATTTCTGGACCTCATCTTTTACAATCAGCTTGAGTTTGTAAATCCTTCCCCTTTCCCCTTTTTATATGAATCTGATCTTCAACTATTGCATGGCAGTTCCTGCTGCACACACCATCTGTGAGCTGAGCCTCTGTGAAAGCAATGTCTCAAGTCAAAAGGAAAGAGCACGGCGCTAATCGCGAAGGTGAAGAGATTGGTGCGCTGCAGAGGCGTATATGAATTATAAGGGATCAGCTCGGTCATGAAGCAAACTGAGGGGCTTCATCTGTTTTGTGTGATGAGTGAGGCATTGTACACAGCAGGTATTTTTTTAGACTAGTCATTAGTCTCTCTGTACAAATCATATGATTCTGAGAAGGGTCTTACAGTTCTATGTTAGACCACAAGATCATTTACATACAAATCATTGGTTTGAGTCACTTTTGATAACTTTTTTACAGTTCTGATGTTCACCTCTTTGTCTGTACAGAAAGAAGCTGCTATTTTTCTTCTTTTGTGGGTGTTATGTATGTATATATATATATATATATACATACATATGTGTATATGGAAATCCTTCAGGTTTAATATTTTATGATATCTCCACTACAGTCCATTTTCTTATGCTTTATACTCTTCTTGCAAAAAAGAAAAAAAGAAAAGAAAAAAGAGAATAGCAATTTATTTTTTTTCTCCCTAAGAGGTTGTCTGCATTGCCACATGTCCATTGCCTTGTGTTTAACATTTCTCTATAATATTATTATTATTATTAATTATTATTATTATTAGTTACAACAAACTCCTTTAGCTCTGCATGTGAACTTTAGGCACCCTTGATAAAGTTGTCTACCATTGCACCTGCTCATGAGGTGCAGCTCAATCTCAGGTTAATGTTAAGGTTTTGTTCTGCAAACATCATGTTCCCATCATAGCTGATTCCACCTCAGCTTTTAGTTGCTGGCCTCTCCTTACAGTGTAGTAAACCGTACAGTATGTGAGTGTCCGTGCTCATGCCTCCTGCCAGGCATTGACATGGAAATTTTCATTTACATTTCTTTACCCTCGTAGACTTATTTTTGTAACCCATTCATGTAACTGAATAGCAACTAACAGGGCTAATCGGGTTGTCTTAATTTGTCTCGCATATGCCAGCCAACCAACAAACCATATGCCAACGATTTTATAAATCCATGCAATGAACACTAACCTTACTGATGAAATATGCCATCTGTAACCAAATAAGAGTCGGTTCAAGTTCAGAGAAGTGATCGGTTTTTTTCAAAGATTGCTAAATAAAACAATAGGTTTCCCTGGCTAGTTGGCTTTAAAAAAAAAAAGTTTAGTTTTGAAGAATTTCTTCATGTGTATTTGGGAACGTTACCCAGGACTTATTTATCCTGTCTTAGAAGGTTATTTTCCCCCTTTGAAGGGGTATTTATTTAATTTCCTGTTTTTTTTTGTGTGTGTGTGTGTGTGCGTGCGTGTGTGCGTGCGTGTGTGTGTGTGTGTGTGTGTGTGTGTGTGTGTGTGTGTGTGTGAGATACCAGTTGAAATCACTGTACAAATGCCCTTATGATTTAGTATAAAGTCAGATTATAGATGCATTTTCCATGATGTCATGACTGGGGGACTTTCTTTTTTCATTTCCTTCAGCATCTATCTACCTCATTCTCTTTTATTTTTTTTTAAATGTGTAAGTATATGAAATGATAAAATACATCTCGCTTTTTTCTGTAATGGACACCTTATCATCATCTGTCATGTCTCTGATAAAAAACAAAAAAACACACAAAAAAACTCTTTAAGCACCACAGAGTACAAGCTCCCAGGAGTGGAGAGAGAGGAAGTCATGGTGTGAGCTATCATGCCAATTGGATTCCTAATGGCGTGTCTATTGCATCCCTTATCACATGCCTGGCAACGCAAAAATCGCACTGCTCTTGATCACACTGCAATACTTTTATAAATAATCGTGTTAAAATACCTAATTCACCAGATGGTTTCATCATAATGGACCTTAGAGATAAAACAGTTCTTTGCTATCAGCTATCAAGTGTTTTTTTTTTTGGTATTTAATATTCTTCTTCACTGATCACCCCTTAATTGCCATCTAATCAATAAAACGGCTGTTCATAAAGGTTTAGGAGAGCATACAATATCCTCATATTGAGTAAAAATAACTTCAACAAAAAACCATGATTTGAGTCCAGATATGATGTTGTCATTGAAAGCTCTACATAATCTTACATTTTCCATTAGTTTAAAGGATCTTACTTAGCAAGAACTTATTTGCAGCATCAGCGGAGATCATGGCCCTTGACATCCAGTTTCCCAGCATGACCTTCTTCTGCACAACAATGTCAGTCTCCTACATCTGTCAATGGCCTATAACTGAGGATGACTTTAATACACTGATAACTATAACATTATAAGTGAATCTTCCTTCTCTTTTGCTGCAGTCTGCTCTAATACCTTTTGGCCAAAGCATCTAACGATCGAATGCATACTGTGGATTTCGTAACACTTTCCAACAACAAACCAGTGGATTTTTTTCCCTTCTCATAAACCTACCTGGAAAAAGCATTCCAACTGATTTGTTTGGTCAGATGCAACCCACATGTCTAGCGAGTACAATATATAAAGGGCCAATTGTTGTCGGCGTATTCATCTACATCATTCTCTAGAGGGAGAAAGGGCTGTAGTTTTGCCTCTCTTTTCTACTGCTGCTGACAACATGCTGCTTTACAGAGACTACAAATAGTCTTGCCAATAGCATTGGGTAGGTGGTGGATCTAAGCAACATGCTTTCTCTCTGCAAACCACCGTTAAAAACAGATGGGTCAGACGATTAAATTGCAAAGAGGATTCAGAGAAAGTCACGGTCTTACAACCCCTGGCCGTTCTGTTTCATGGCACTTAAAATATTCTTTGACTGTTTTTTTTTTTTTTTTTTTTTATCTTTTGAACTCCAGGGGTTGGAAATGAGGGCGCTTGTAGAAGATACCTGGTCGGGATGCTGAGAGGCACATTGTTAGAAAAGAATATTATTATGTGTGGTACAAGACGATCGAAATAACCATTCTATAAAAGCCCTTGTGCTTGTATTGTTGCGTTTGCGTATGTATATGGGTGGGAGTGTATCACATGTAGATGTAGTGATTAAGATTTTGATGTGTTTATAATGGAAAATTATAGATATCACTATTTATTTCTGCTTCTTTTTTCTTCCTGTAATGAATATGGACAAAAGCATTGGCCTGTTGCAAAGTGAATGTCAGTTTTCATTGAATGCTGCCAAGGTTCCTTAGTTACCAGTAGGTTACAGTTCTACAGAAACACATACACAAATAGGACAGCGATGTCCAGTAGATTACGGGTAGTCATGACACAGAGAGAGAGAGAACATGACTAGAATTTAAAATAAAAAGAGACAAGTTTACAGTAGAAATAGCTTATGTTGCATTGAAAGTTTTCTGCAAACCTGAAGGTAGATTGACTGAAAGATTTTTTTCCTCAACTATCATGAGAACTATTATTATTGTATTATATTTCTTCATCATGCAAAACCTCAGGTTTAGAACAGATGCATGTATGCATTTTAATTGCAATAATGAGCTTGAGGTTTCACAGACATCATTTCCCAGGCACTGTTGTTTCTGCTTGGCATTCCAACAAATTTCAAAAGGGGCCTTGAACTACTGTACTGAAAAGAGTTTAATAACACTTTATTTACCTTTCACAAAAAAAACAAAAACAAAGAAAAAAAGGAGAAAAATAAAAATATCTCTGTTTCATTGCATTGATTGGTAGAAACTGATGATGAAATGACTTGGCTGGTACTCTCGTCTTCTTTTAAGTTATGTATCTAAGGCCTCCTGTTTTTCAGTTTTCTCCTCACCTCCAGTTGAGATGGTAGACTTTTTACATGCCATTGGCTTAATGTATATCTGAAGAATTTTCATGTATTTTCTTTTTTTCTTAAATTTTGAATTAAAAAAATGAATGAGTCCTGAAGTCTTGTGTCAAGTGTCACTTATTGAATTGAGGATGTTTTCTACCTGTGTGCTGTCCACGTACTCTGAGGCTGTGTGTGCAGAGCTGCCCAGCTGGCGTAACAGAGCGTGGATGATGGTCTGGAGTTGTGGTACCAGTCTCTCTGGGCTTGCCAGGCTTCCTGAGGCTGGCACGTGGATCAGCGCAGCCTTTCCCTGCCCATGGTACAGTGAATAGTAGTATACAAAATCACACAGGTACCTGCAGAGAGTTATGAGAAAAACATGAACGAATTCACAAATGAAGGAGGAAAATAAACTGTTTAATTACAGTACCAACTTTTGTATCAACAACAGTGTCCTTTTTCAGGACCTTAAAGGGATACTCCACCCAAAAATGAAAATTTGCACATTATTTACTGTAAGGATGTACTGTATATATGACTTTTTTCAGATGAATGCAAATTCAAACACAATCCATCTCTGCAAGTCCATATAATGGAAGTGTATGGGACTTCCAAAGTTGATGCTTCAAAAACCACCAAAGCGAACACCATACGATATTTGGGCTGTTTCTATGGGCTGCTATACGCAAGCCGTCCACCATTTTGGAACGGTCAAAGCCGTGAACACTCGAGAGCAACCGTAGTTAGAGGCATGCGTGTATCTTTCTACAATAGATATCAGCAGATGATTTTGCTAAACTAACACAATACAAGACGAAGGCATTACAGTTAATACATATAAAAACACAAACCAACACATTCTCATCAATGAAAGGTTATCCAACTTCTTTGGGGATTTAAATCCCGGCGGTTTCACGACCAGAAGCTGCGCGATATTGTGGCATCATTGATTTTTAAAGGGCGGTCACACTACACATTTTGTTCCATTGACTTCCATTCATATGCACGAGAATGTGTCAGACTGGAAACGCAAGCTCATGCGAAAAGGATCTTATTATGCTGCATTCCAAAGTTCAAGTTTGGTGAACTCTGACCTGCGAATTCGCATCACGTGAAGATGTGTGTCCAGTAAAAGTTTGATAGGTCATGCCGTGACTTCTTGGCTGAATAAAAAAAAAAAAAATGTTTGCAGTAAAGTCGAGTAGATTGTATATTTTTTCATTTTTAATATATTACTATTTGTTAATTGTTATATGTTGAATTCATGTTTGTAAAAAAGACACCGCAGTGACATCATATCACGACCGTTACAGTGCCCATAGAAATTTTGTGCGCTCAAAGTCTAGTGTGACCGTAACTGTGAGTGATGACACGCTGACCGTTCCAAGATGGCGGACGTGCCTATGTGTCTGAAGCGGTCGAATGTGGCATCTACATATACATATCTCCGATGAGAGTGAGTAAATGAGTAAAATAATATCCCTTTAAATCAACACATTTTTACAGATAACTTTACATTTTTTATAGATGAATAATACTTTCAAGTTTTATCCATGAATCAAATTGTTAGTCTATTACCTCCCAGCATCCCTGGAGTAGATGACATCAAGTCCCATATTTTTTAAATACTTGCTAAGGGATCTCATGTCTATGATAGAGTCCAGTCGTCCAGGTCCTCCCTCAATACAGCAGTGATGAACAGGGTACAGACCACTCACATCCCTGTCTTTGTAGCAGTGGTTCTTGCCTGTTTGCTCCAGTGTGATGCCTTTGGATCCAGGGGCTATGCCCAAATGGATAACAACCTGCCCATCACAGCGAGAAAATGTCTCTGTCATCATTTTGTATCAAAAGTCAAATGTTTTAGTTTTAAGACATGTCATCTCAGATGCTGTAAACTTATAATCTGCATCTCATAATCACTTCTCTGTTATGAAGTGTTTCATCAAGACTTGGTCTGTGTATAAATATTTGTTTGTTACCTTTGGAGTCATTGCTTGCCAGATATCATCAAGAACTTCTCGTGAATTTGCATAACTGACAGGAATCTCCATAATATGGACATCTATGCCCAATCCAAGTCCTGCCATCTTCAATCCCTGCTCAAATAGCAAAGTGTGGCCATAGTGTGTCTGTGTCCATTTTACTGACCAGAATTTATAATGACTTTAACCCATTTAATCCCAAATTTTTCCCAGACACAAAAATATCCAAATAATGTGTCATTAGTGGAGACGTGACCATGTGTGAGTGTGATGGTGTTTTTGTGTGTGTTTCTCTGTGTGTGTGTGTGTGTGTGTGTGGAGATCAGATATCAGAGAAGACGTGACCGTGTGTGTGTGTGTTTCTGTGTGTGTGTGTGTGGAGATCAGACATCAGAGGAGACGTGACCGTGTGTGTGTGTGTGTGTGTGTGTGTGTGTGTGTGTGTGTGTGTGTGTGTGTGTGTTTCTGTGTGTGTGTGTGTGTGTGTGGAGATCAGACATCAGAAGAGACGTGACCGTGTGTGTGTGTGTGTGTGTGTGTGTGTGTGTGTGTGTGTGTGTGTGTGTGTGTGTGTGTGTGTGTGTGTGTGTGTAAAATTAGGTAGAAAGTAAGGTAGAACAGTTAGCCTATGTGTATTAGTATGTAGATACAATGGGTTATCCCACCGGTAACTATTGTTGCCGTTGACATGTTTGTGAGTTCTATGACCACATTAAACAAAGTTGAGTAATTGCAAATGCATATATCAATACTAGACACCTTAAACATGATGTGTACCAAAAATCTATGTCCTATCTTTATGTTAACATACTTTACCACCCTTTTCTTTGGGAGCTTTCTTGCTGCCATCCTCTTCTCTTGGCGCAAACAGCTCTGGTCATGTGACAATTTACAGTAAACATGCGACACTGCACATATTTCATTTAATTTGAGACCCTTTATTATTTCAATATCTGCTGGAAATGCATTGATAGATCATTCAGCAACATTTTTATAGCCTTAGGAATTAAAAAAAAATTTACGGTCCGGTGGGATTAAATGGGTTAGTAATGTACCTATTTGTATTCCTATAGAAACCTGAAAATTGGCATTTTATTCAATATTAAGCTCCAAAAAAAGGACAAAAGCACCATTAAGTAAAAGAAAGGTGTCATTTATTCTTCACTGAAGAAAATAAATAACTGTTACTGCTTACATGAGGGTGAGTAAAATTTTCATTTTTGGGCGAATTATTACTTTAATTTGGCCAAATTGCTCAAATTTAATTATAAGTATCTATGTAAAAGGGTAAAAAATTGCATTGTTTTACTAATAGGGCCTACCTTAGCTGCCTCCCAACTTGGATTCACTACATATTGTCGGAAAGGGGCAAAACCTAGTGAATTAGAAAAAAATTATAAACTGCATTAACATACATAAAAGCAACAGAGCTGACTAATTAGGCAACACTAATAACATGTTCTTTTGTATATTTACACAGCGAAACTATATTAACTGCGAAACAACTTTCACTCGATGAAATAGTTAAATGCGTCAAATTACCGCCCCAAAATAAACCACCTAAGTTAACTGTTAACGTTAACTTACCTGTTACAACTACAGTTTCGCGACTAACGTCAGTGTCCATGTCCATCGAGATGAGATTTTATTAAGTTAAAAGTTTTAACTTAAAACACGGTTTACCGCCTTTCTCGTTGGTCGTAACTGAAGACGAAAGTAACTAACGTTATGCTGTACAACAGTAAAGCCTAACGTTATATAACTTAAATGTCTTGAATAGGGCTATAACTGAACGTGACTGCGCAAATTAGGCTGTGAGGCAGTGCATTGTCCATTTTTCTCCACATGGGAGAGCCATCTCATATCCCATCATAGAGCTAAAGACGCACTACTTCAAACATCTTGAACAGGACAGAATTTGTACAACCTACCATGGCGACGGACTGGGTCATGAATATTAATTAGAGCGGGCTGACGTTGTTAAGCAAGCGTCCAGTCACATAACCTAATTAATATTCAACTGTTTCGCGCATACTTGTCAATGGCAAATCACTGAACCCTACTGGGCGAACGTAGCGTTGCGTAGTTAATATTCATGAGCTAGACCGTGCTCATAGTAGGACTCACTAACGGGACATGGGATCAGCTCAAATCCTCCGCACTTGTTCGACTCTGCCTCCGCCCAGCGCTTCTCATCGACGCAGAAATCAGATGACAACGAAATAGTTGATTAACTTCTAACTTGAAACATTTAAGAGTAACCCGAATTTACACAATTACAAAGAAAAAAATGTTCCGAATGAGGGAGCCGTTTGAAAGCGAGAAGCTCCAATTACAAGAGCTCAACCAAAGACTCGGCCAGTACCTAATGCGCTCAAAACAGTTGGAACAAGAAAATACCGGCTTGATAAGCGAAATAAATTCAATCAGACAAAACAGGTCTGGAGAATGGGAAAGCAAACACATGTCCGAGCTACGGGAAATGAGGAGACTGGTGGAGCGTTTATCTTTCGAGAAATGCAGAGCAGAGATGGAACGACAGAAGCTGCGCAATGAACTCCAGATGCTTCAAGCGATGCGTTCAGATGAGGCTTCGGTGGGCAAAGGCATCGGCACTGAGCTTAAAGGCTGCGAGAGGCAGCTCCATCATACTCTTCAGACCAACCGTGCTTTGGAAGATCGCCTTGTTGAGCTTGAAAACGAATATAAGTTTTTGGAAGATGCCCACAGAAAGGAAATCGGCCAGCTGAGGAACCAGGCGCACTCCCGAACTGTACGCGTTGTGACTCAAACGCACCACGCACCTCCAGCAGTAACGATGGAAGAGGTGCAGGAGTACGCGGCCAACTTCACTGAAAGCTGGCAGGGGACTTTAGACATGTACCGCCTGAGGGTAGAGGAAATCGAAGAGTCTATAAAAGCAGACCACGCGAGGCTGGAGGACATTCAGAGGGAAAAGAGGGAATGTGCTTCACAGTTCAAGAGGCTGCGTGACGAGATTGAGAAACAAACACAAGTGCAGCTGAACCTTGAGGAGCAGCTCGAGAACATGCAAGAACATTTCAGAGATGAAATCAGTCAGTACCAGGTGGGTGTCAAAGCAAAACACAAGGCCCTTTATTAATAAAATCACTACAGATGAAAACAGGGATTGCGTAAGGATGCGCCACACCCACTGTGCGCACTACTAGTGACAGCAGCATCATGGTACATTCTAGAGCAGCTACACATTAGTGTACCATTAGCCTACTTTAAAAAAAAATTTTTATTAGAGGCACAAATCACATGTTATCCCATATAGGATATATTTGATAAAGAATAACCTAGTGGCGTTTTAAACACATCATTGTCTGTAATCCCCTCCCTTAGAATGGCCCACAATAGAGGAAAAATGATAAAACAAAAAGTTACTGATTAGAATATATTTCTTACATTTACTTTAATATATAAAGTGCAGTTATATCAAAAATATATTCCTGTATGTTGAGAAGTTTGTCAGTTTAATTTTTTTATATATTTAAATTGATCAAAAACATAGTTTTTATAAATAGTTATATTAAATGTGTGAGAAATATAAGTTTATCAGTGCTTTTTAGTTCTTCCAAGAGTAAAGTAAAATATTACAAAACACATATAGTGGAGACCAAGCAGGCATCAACTTCAGGTGAACATTATCCAACACCTGTTTTTTCAATGGGCCCTTTTGGAGCTCAAGTGAGAAGTGCTTAGGCACTGCCAATATCCATGTTTATCATCTCTAGATCAGTGTGCCTAAAAAAAAAGAGCATTAAAGCCTCATCCCATTATTGCCTCTCTCCAGGGAGAATGACAAATGAGCAGTTACTGAAGCAAAGTGCAAGCATCAGTAAAGTGTTGTGTCACTGTGGGCTAAATTGAATGGAGGATGTCAGTCTTAACATATTACTGCAGTTAGTTTGACTAGCCTATTGAGTGCCAAATGTTCCGAATCCAAAACCACAGATGCACTCATCAAACAGACTAATGATGTGTCGTCGTGATTTTGCCATCTAAGACATGTATCAACACCTTTTGTTGACCCTGGAACAATATTCCTGCCCAAAAAACGAACCCTATCTGTGCCCCTAAATCTAACCCTACCCATAACTTATCCCTAAAATCAAATGGGAAATGATAGGTGAATGAGAATGGTGTAGAAGCCCTTTAACTCTTGTTGTAAGCCTTACACTAACTATAAACCTATTCCTCAGATCTGATTGGTTGATTGGAATGTTGTTGCAGGATCAACAAGGATGTTGATCTAGGAACATGTTCAAGTTGGTGAAATGGCATAGCTTTGTGAAATCACATTTATGTCACCACTTGAGACCAAAAATACTTGATACTTGAGAGTTTGGAGCCACTGGAGTGGTGGAAATTTAAAGGCTCGTAGCAACCATTGAATGTAGCATATTAGGAACTGACTTAAAAAAGTCTTGTCTTGTGACTTGGACCAACATAAAGTAGATAACCCTTGAATCATTAAAAACCCCTGTCTTTTAAAATAAATAATGAGGTTTCAGCAGGGGGTGATGTTGGAAGAGCAGGTGCATCACACAAACAGTAGCCCCCAAAATATACTTTGGATCAATAAGATGCAAGTGGACACTCTTTTGAAAGAGAGAGATGAGATAAAAATAGGTTTATAGTTTAAACACTATACTATTCAGTCTATTATTGCAATATCCACTATATTTATATGTTGTGTGTGTGTGTGTGTGTGTGTGTGTGTGTGTGTGTGTGTGTGTGTGTGTGTGTGTGTGTGTGTGTGTGTGTGTGTGTGTGTGTAAAAGAGCAAACAGGCTAACTGTCTATCTTCTTGTCATACAGGCTATCATTGAGGAACTGGAGTATGAGCGCAGAATGTTGTCAAACACCATCTCAGAGAAGCTGAAGGACCATCAGAATCTCTTACAGGTCAAGATGGGTCTAGCTTTGGAAGTGGCAGCATACAGGTAGAGCATACAAAATCAATTAAATGCTCCCTTTCACGTTCCACATTCACTTAAATGAGCACATTCAGCTTCTCTTTTTCTGATAATTCATGGTAAATGATCCCAGAGGTCTTCTGCTAGGACTTGGATTTCATGCATTCAGTTTTAACAATATTCTCAAGCTCATGTATTTTTTAAGTACTGTCTATGGTCTGATGCCAACTCAAGCACAGGGATGAATGACCCGTTTCTTTGCCCTTAAAACGAGTCTCCTCCTACATTCTCTTGGTGACATGAAATATTAATACCAAAATTACTTGTGCTTCATGGACTTTGGCTTACAAGACATCTCACAGGACCAGTGCAGGAGTCCTTGAAAGCTATTAAAATGTCTTAAGTTCAGATTTCATTATTAGGGGCTGATCACACAGAACGTGTTTTTGCACTGATCCACACCATCTCTAATTCCACTGTGCTGCTTTTTTAGAATTTTCCATCTAAACATGCCACATGGATGTCTTTGACCAGCATGTTTGCATCTTTTGCAGCATCTCATACATGACAATTTTTTACCATTCCACTTCCTACGTCTAGAATTTTTTGAAACGCAAAAACACGTTCTGTGTGAATGGCCTCTTATTCTGCGATTTTAAAAGTATGGGTATCTAAAACTTTCTCCATGCAGTAATGTGAATATAAACATTTGACTGTTTTCTGTTTTGAGATTTGAGTTGAGAAGTTTGACATAGCAACCACCCCTAACATGAGCCTTGTAGATGTATTTTTAGCCACTGCAGCAACAGAGCAACTAATGCCCGCCCATTTGGCAAGTCTGCTTACAGTCCCGCCCCTCTTTTCTTGTTAGACTGGATAACTCCTGTATTTATGACCTAATCCGTGTATGTTGAACAAACACTGAAGCTGATTTATGATTTTCACTCTATTGTAAAGCTGTCTGATGCATTAGCTAATGCACATGGAAGATTAGCATCTAGAGTTATTAAATAAAGCTACATAAAAGTAGGCTATAATAATTTTCCCCGTTATGTCCCCTACTTCATAATGCGTGTAGAAGATCTGCCATTGCAGGTACTTGAAACTGTTTGTACAACCTTTATACATCCTTAATCAAATGTTTGGTTGGTCTCTTATCTGAAAATGTCGATATGTATAGTTGCAACTTGCAATGTTTTGGATACTATTGAGACATGATAATGTAGAAGTTCCATTTGTCTGTTTCAAACTGCTCCACATCGTAAGCCATAATGAAAACAGACAGGGTGCATTGTGGCAGTTATTTTTAGTGCAGTCTTTCAAAGGAATCACAGGGGACTTTCATACGTTTACTGTCTGTAGCTCCACATAGTCTGCTTCGCTTTGGTTCTCCACCGCATTTTTCATGTAAAAGCATTGTCAAGGTAGGTTCAAAGCTGCTCAAGGACCAGTTTAATCAATTAAACACAATGGTGGAGATAAAGAGTGTTTTTAGTGACCTTAACTGTATTTCTGCTTAGGACATGGGCTTGGTAGGTTTTCTGGTTGCCCTCAGTGTTGTTTGAGCTTTTGCATGGTCATGGCAGAACATGGAGGTAGTCAGCATTCTCCAAAGAGGTGAAAAAGAAGTGCCTAGGTTGTTCATGATACTGTATGTTCTGAAGTAATTCGATTGACCTTAAATATGCCTGTTTGCTGTATCTTTGACATTGTCATGTTTATCAGGGCACTCTTGGAAGAAGAAGGAAGACATGCTCAAATGTGGTCTAATCAGCATTCAAGAGAAAGAAAAATAGGTATTTGCTTGTGTCATTTAGCTTGAAATAACGATTTAATGCTATATGATTTTTAACACTACTAACGTTTGGTTTACTATTATTCTAATTATTCAGTATTCCAACAAAGCATACTAAGACAGATGTTAGAAAGTAAAATGTCATTTTTATCTGTTATCTATCTACTGTAGATATAAAAATGCCATCCCATCCTTACACTCCAAGAGTGTCCATCAATTCGGCAAGTCGGCCAGATACAAGGAAAAAAGCCTTCACAGGATATGATGTTAAATATATGGAGCCTATTTCCAGCGTGAGAACCTCATCTACATCAAGTCAGTTTCATTCTCACGAACCCTCAAGGATCGTGCCCATCAGTGTATCAAATCGTGCCCAGCAAAGTCCTGTTTCAAGAAGGGACATGATTTCATTCACCAAAGCAGCGCAGGCAGCTGCTTCCACTACCCTGAAACCTGGAGTCTCTTCTGTTGAGATAAAGAGAGAGGAAACCGATCAGAGAAGTATGAGAAAGGAGGTTTCACAGCACTCTTCAATGGGCTCACTTGATCATCCCCCCTATAGAATCGAAAGTATATCAAGCTCTACAGCCTCAAAAATTGAGAAACCAAAGCCAGCAAATGTGATATCACCCCTTGCGAGTTTTACCAAGAACACCACTGAAGAAAGCAAACAAAAAGATGTTGAACCGAAAGAAAAGAGAATGGATGCCAAACAAGATAAAGAAAAACCCAAGGCAACAAATAAAGAAGAAATAGGGGATGTGAAAGAATCAATAGCTAAAGATGTGAGAGTGTCTGAAAATGTAGGGCATAAGGTGTTTGTAGGTGAGGAAAAAGTACTAGATGCAATTTCTACGGAGGAAATAATTCAGCAGGTCATGAAACCAGCTGGTTTAGATACTAGGGTCAGCTCAAGGTCCCCTGACTCAAAATTCACATATCATGTGGAGAAAACGGAGCAAGAGGATGGATCCACCAAGACTCAGATTGTCTTACAATCTAAAGTTGAGGAGGAGCTGGATATGTCTGAAGATTCTGCCCTGGAGGACCTTCTTAACAGGGGAGTCAAGAAAGTCACCCTGGAGAACATCAAAGGAACCCCAACTGGAACCATGATCGAGAACCTGCTGAGTCTTGGCCTGCAAGGTGAGAGTTTGGGAAATAGGTCAGTGAATGTGGAGATAATCGAGGAACCTGTGGAGTCTCAGAGTGATGAGGAGAGTGAAATTGATATAGAGGAGCCTGTGGAGATTAAGTCTAAACAACCAAACATCAGTCCCTCATCGATGTTCTTCCAAATAGAGGAGTTAGAGAGTGACCCTACGACCATGAAACCCTTTGACAGTGGTTCTGCTGAAGCTTCTCATTATGGAAACAGTGGCTCTGTGCAGGTTCAGGAAGTTACCAGAGATGAAAACATACCATACTTCTCGCACGTCCAAGAGTCACAAGAATACTTTGTCTCCACTCCTGAAGACAATATGTCTGAGTTTGAGGAGGGTGGAAGGTTTATGTCTTACAGCCATTATGGAGTTATGGATGATCTGTCTGATGAACGATATTACCAGGAAGATGACCACAAACAGCCCACTGCTGAAGGTCAGAGGTACAGAGATTCACCCGAATATGGTGACCACTCGTTTTTGAGAGACAACATCGAAGACTGCATAATCGAAGAGGAGGTGCACGTCTCTCCCACCCTGCAACAGTCCATAGTAGGGATCCTGAAGGAGGAGTCTCTAGACCCCGAACAGCAGCTCAGAGGAGCATTAGAGCAAATCCAAGATACTGTATCTGGAGCCCTCAAGGAAGAACTTGCATTTTTCACAAAAGGTAGAGAGACTCCAGAAAATGTCTCTGTTGACATCAAAAAAGTTGAACAAGTTACAGACAGTGGAACCATGACCATTGTGGCTGAGCTTAATGTGTCCCAGACGTTGGAGGAGTCTGGGCTGCTGGGAGAAGGAGGAGATGATCCGTCTGAAGAGCAGATAATGGCAGCGCTGAGCTCATCCCACCCAACGCTCCAGCAGGCCCTCGGTGGTGGAGCTGGTGCAGGATACACCATGAGCGTTTCCCAAGAGGAGTTTCAAGTGGAGGGAATGCCATGGATGACCAGCAACGAAGAGATCCAACAATGGAGCTCAACCGATGAGGTCGGCAAGACGGAAAAACACATCAAGCTGGGCCCTAGTGAGAAATCCTTCACTTTTCAGATGGACGTGAACAACGGCTCCTCTGCATCAACAAGCGGAGGAGCCGTTAAAGTACAAAGAAGCGGCAGCGCTACAGAGTACTCACAGACCCAGATGATTGACCCCCACTTGAAGGTCTGTCATGAGAAAAGAATCGCAACTGTTTATCTTGAAAGCCCCAAAGACGAGTGATATCATGAAATAACATCTAAATGACACATTATAGCTCAACATATCACGTCAATCAAATAATTCATTATGAAATGAACCAAAAAAATCAGGTGTTGTAAGCCAGAATTAAAAATTCATGGTCCATCATGACTGTTATACTCTAAAAATGTTACTGATCCCAGTTGTTGAACAGTGCTGTAACTGACATAGCGAAAGTATTAACAAAGCTAAAGCTGATCACTTTAATGCTTTGCTTTGTATATATTATTAACTACTAGAACATTTTATTTCATTTTCACAGCTTTAACTAAGCACAGAAAAAGTGAAAAACAGTATTTTCTTTCCATTTCATTTTTAAATAGCTCAGAAAACACATTGCTGACTATATTAAAACACACACTTTGTTATTGTACCGTCTTGTGCTTCTAGTTTCCATAGAATTGCAAAAATAAGTTTGGCATGTTTTAAAACCTTTTTATGAAATATGTTAAACAGAGATTGATCTGATGGAGATATTTACAAAAGTATGCAGAAATTCTAGATTAGTGCAGGCTTTAATTGGCCATATATTTGTGAGTTATTCAAAACTTTAATCATAATATCACAAATATCTTCATTCACAAATTTGGATATTTTTGGTTTATATAGTGTGGTCTACATTGGCCACCGTCTAGTTCTGAAGGTGAGAAGCACTAGACTGCCCTTCCTGTAAGAGATCCAGAGATCTCTTAATCCTTAAATGACATTAGACCAGCAAGGACTAATCTAGCAATCCTGCTCTTCCAGGACAACACATTTTTCATTGCTCTAGTACTGTGTACAGAGACAGTGAGAGAGGGAGGATCGTAGATCCTTGTAGAAATCTCACATTAAAAATAAGGGCAAGGCAGCTTACACAGAAGTGTGTAAGTGCTTCCAGAATAGCTATTCGGTGCTATTAAGTCTGTCACAACCTATTACGTAATATGAGGATTCAGCTCCACTAAATGACTGTCTATTTTTAGGATTCCATTGACACTTTAAGGTAAAATAGTGTCTGAAGATTTCAAGTGTAAGCATGTGTGTTTTCCTCTATTTTTTCTATTCATCTTTTAACAGATATCAGCATATTAATGTTAATGTCACCAGATGCTGCAATGGTGACAGTCCTGTGCCTGTTAACAATGCTGGGAGTAAAAAAAGAGTAACATCATTTCAGCTTTATTTAATGATTTACCATTTCATTTTCAAGTAGCTTTTTATGTCAGTATTATCATAAACTATCATAGATCTAGAAATGAGATCCTCAATATCATATATGTTAACACAGTGATCCCAGGGGTTCTTAAACAAGTTTGAATAAATTTGATTTAACTTTATTATTACACTGGGTGCAAATGGTGCTTAATGTCATTTAATGTGTGTGAGTTTTTACATTTGTTTTTATGACACAAAGCAGAATATAAGAGTCACTTGCAATATGATTTTTCACATTTAAGTGACTTAAATAATATCCAGTATAATACAAGATGAAATAACCCCATTTCTGGTTTGTGTTGAAGGATTTGAGTCTTACTCATTAGGCTGCGGTGCTACACAACAGAAAAAAGGTTGGGAAACACGGTGTTAACAGATACATCATAAGTTATTAAGGATCATTATTAACCATTTCCAACCATATATCTGCATCCCTTAAGATGGTGTTTCAGAACCTGCCGTTGTTTATTTGAATCTATGCATACTAGGGTTTTAGGACTCAACCATCACTGTGAAACCTCATTTTGTCCATCTACAGATTTACAGTTTGCTATACATGATTTACTGCCTTAGCAAATATTGGTTTGGGGATGTACTTTTGCAAAATGAAAATCCACAAAATGGGTGTTTTGTGTGCTGTTTTACTCTTAAAAAGACTAGTCTGCTCACTGTCTGAACATTGGTTTACATGCAAACACAATAAACAAACCCTTTACAGAGTTCACGTTGTGATTTCAGCTCAATTCTCAGAAATAATATAAGAATTAAAACTCTTTGCAGAGAGGCCTGCCGCTCAGCAGTCAGAGAGTGTTTGCAGAAACTGCTGTGACGGTGTATTAGATCACTACTGGACAGTTCTCATTTTTTGAAGTGCAGAGGTAGTCACCTTGCCAAGCACTCTAAAGACACAATAGAGCTTGTGTGCTGGTCTAGAAACACTGCCTTGCTTTTTCCAATCCACAGATTTCCCTTGGTGAAATAGGATGAGGTCAAACATCCCTGACAGTCCATGCCACAAACAGCCCTGCTGGTCATTGCTGTTATGAGTTAGACATACTAGATGTCACCTCAGATGCAGATGATACCACTGCACAGAATGGAGGCCTTGTTTCAAGACGACTTTCCTTACGTCTCTCATTGACCTCTGGTGACCTAGAAAAAGACCACAAAGCATTAAATGCCTCATCTATTAATGATATTCACTTTCAGCAACACACTACATTCAGGTGAAATGTCCGCGTACTGCACCGAAAGCACATTTTTAGAGTGCACTGTGACTTCCTGCTATAGCGTGAATGTGTAACACATGATTGAGTAGGAAACTCACTGAGACAGCATGTCCACGGTTCTTTGTGTGGCTTTGGTTTTCTTGTGCTGAGGACCATACAGCATACTTTGAATATCCAGACACTGAAAGAGAGACAGATATAGGTGGTTAGCAAAACATTTGAGAGCATTGGTGACAAGCTATACTCCATCTAAAACTACAAAATGCATGTATATTTTTTATATAAATACATAATGCATATATATATAAATTAAAGACTACCACTCAAAAGTATTTAAAGTTTTTGAAAGAAATCTCTTATGCTCACCAAGGCTTTATTTAAGTTATATTATTAAAGTAATATTAAAATAATAAAGTAATAAAACGTAATATTGTGAAATATTATTACAATTTAAAAGTGCTGTTTTCTATTTTAATATATTTTCAGTTGCAGCAAAAAAAACTTTTCAACATTGATAATAATAAGAACCATTATTATATATAATTGAGTGCCAACAATAACTGATAATAACTGAGAACCAAATCAGAATATTAGAATGATTTCTGAAGGATCATGTGAGAGAGAAGACTGGAGTAATGGCAGCTTTTCCATCACAGGAATAAATTACATTTTAAAATATATTTTAAAAAGAAAACACATTTTAATTTGTAATCATATTTAACAACATTATACATTTTTACTGTATTCCTATCAAATAAATGCAGCCTTGGTGAGCATAAGAAAAAGCATAAAAAACAAATTATTCCAAACTTTTTATCTGTAGGGTATATTTATATAATAATTAATTATTACAATATAATTATGCATCTTTTTTTATTCGTATGAGGTGGCATGGAATATTTGTACTTTTAAGTTGATGATATTGATGACACATCATTCATAAACAACCCAAATCATTGTGACTTATGACCGAATATATATATATATAGTACAGTTGCTACACAGACTACTGAACAGTTCTAATAAAGAATTAATGTTCATTCTTTTAAAAGTGATGATTGTTATCACCATTTTCATAAAGGATGGAAAGGCCTGGTGAAAAATAAATGGCTAGCTGAGCTTCAATACAGTCATAACTGTCTGTGAATGTGAAACTAAAATATAAAAAAAGTTTGTATTTGTTACAGCTAAAATTCAAACCTAAGAAAGTAAAATTTAGTGCTCTGCTTTGTGGAGCTCAAAGGGTAGTGAACGGCTTGACTCTGATTTCACAGACATAGTAGAGAGGAGGAGTGCCTTTGGCACAGATATTATAGGATACCTGGCCAAGCCACTTCATTTCCTCAAATAAACCCACTCTCATTCACTCCTTCAAAACAACAGCAACGGTTAGGATGAAAAACACTCAAAATGACGACATGACAGCAGTCTTTCCATAAAAAGACAAAGGAAAGTACTGTTCAAAGTTTCCTTCATGATTGAAAAGTCTCATTCCATGTTTTCATCACTTTCCACAGGCAAAAGTGATGTCATGGGGCCCACTTCAATGGGAAAACAGTTGCAGTGACTCTCAAAAGTGTGTGTGTGTGTGTGTGTGTGTCTTTAGAAAAGGCTCTCAAAAAAGGATATTCATCTAAAGACTGCATAAAACATAATATACTATACTGTGTATATAATCTAACTTTATTATCGCTTATTTAAATCCCTGTTTCTGTTTTAACCACAAAACCCTGGCTTTAGGCCAAAGTCTAAAGTAAGAGTGTGTTGCTCTGCTGCAGCAGCTGTCATGATTACAGGAGAAAGAACATGATATGAGCTGCTCGTATCTGTCAGAGGTAACGGGGAAAGGTTAGTATCCTGAGGAAACGCTGAGCGTGGGACCACTGATTCACAACCCTAGAAATGGAGCCCTTCAATACAACAACAAAGCAACATAGCAACAGTGCTCGCTTACAGACGAGTGGGGACAGGTTTCCAAAGATCAACAGTCACCAAATTATCTCAGAGGGGGTTTCAGTGCGACCGAATAAAAATAAAAGCCATATTTAGGACATACTAGGAGACATGGATAATGTGGTAGCATCTTCTTACGGCATCAAATGTTAAGAGCGAAAGACACAAAAGAGAATGAATAACGTCACAAACAGGGGTGTGGTAGACTCCTGGAGGAGGACATCAAGTGAGCTGCCCAAGACACCAAGAATAACACGGTCCCATCTAAAAATAATCAAGCTTTAAATAAAGCTAGAGCTACCAAAACAAATGTTAACTTTGGTAACTTGCTTTATTACCTAAAGAAAGTTACCATAATAAACATAGTTCATTGAATACATGTAATAAAATAAAAAATAAATTTTAGAATTTGAGTTAAAGGTGCCTTATGCAACTTGTTCCATAATACAATATCCAATAATAGCCCTTATATGTCATCAGCTAACGTTAAAACATAGAATCTGGCAGAGTGTCAGAACTGACATTCCCCCCACTGCCTTGGTAGCCAGCATATATTGGAGTCGGGACGTTTTGGGGCGTGTACATTTGTAAGGGTGTGTGTGAGGTGATAGCCAATGACAGGCTTTGAGGGCAGGTACACTGAGAGTTACAAACACGCCCAATATTTTGTTAAAGTAATGGCGGACGCAAGCCCTACTAGCGACGGAGCTTGCCAAAAAAATAAGAAAAGAAAATATAGCAAATGCAAAGAGAGCATCGGATCAAGCCCGGAGTAAAACCAGAGTAAATCTGGGTTTGGCGTTTGTCAGATGGCGGCAGATGAGGTTTGCATTTGGATTGAAGAGCGATGCAGAGTTGGCCACGTTTCTATTGGACAGGTACAGTAATGTAAATACCTAATTTATCAGGTTAGCTAGTTAGTTCGCAAACATTCATTGTGATCTCTGCAAAAGAGACAATTTCGTTGTTTTTTGGAGTTTTCAGATTTAAAAACGTCAATAAAGTCTCGTTCGTTCTGCTCTCACACGGAACAGATCGATTATAATATGTTTATACCGTCAAATGAAATCCTGCAGGTGTCGGCGCTTTCTCCGTCCATGCTATAAATGCACATCCTTGAATGAGCGCGGATTTTCTAGCGCATTTACTTGAACTTCATAGGCAATGTGGTTTAACCCATTTGAGAGGCGGCCAAAATCAGAATTTAAAATGGACTGAATAAGCTACGAACTTGACGAGCGATGCCGCGCTGACATGTATGCACAAATTATCACACACACTCTCTCAGATGGTCTGTCTGACTGCAGCCTGCAAGCAAAAAGTGTCTCCGCCAAATGGGAAGCAAAGCTGTCAATCAAACTCCGTTAGTAACCGTTACCAGTGTAATTCAACTAATTGCCTATAGGTGGCTCCAAGTTGCATAAGGCACCTTTAAGACTATTTTAGAATACTATTTTTGTCCTAGTGGAAGGTCTCATGAAGGTCTCCTTTTAACAGCACTCAGCAATGTATCAATGGCCAAGAAAATGTCTACTTGCATCTAGAAGGACTAACACAATGCTATTTTTTTGGAAAGTTTCATATCAGGAAAGGCGTCTATCATTCATGCTACCCTCCAAGATTAGAGCATAGCTCTGAGGACAGAAGCTGTTCAGATCTCTTTTTATGCTAACTGCAGTTGCCCAGACTCTTTGCATGGAAGGATCTTGGTGAAATATATTGAACAAACTTTATTTGATAAACTATTTTATACCATCAGAATTCCATGTAGATGTAGCATCAAATTCAGCAAAATGATGTATATATTGGGTGCGTCCGAAATCGCATACTCTCTAGTAGGTACTTATTTTGAATAAGTACATTCTATATAGTATGAATGTGTGTAGTATGAACGTAATCTGGAACGAAATTACATTCATCATGTTGCCCTTATCATGTGACCTGCAGTGTCAGTTAACAGTACTGTGAATTCAGACATACTACTTTTGTCACATAATGTTTTTCGCCTACTATATAGTAGGGAAGTATGCGATTTTAGATGCAGCCTTAATGTCACGATGTAATGGAAGTAGAAACTGATTTTTTTCTTTTGTATTGTACTGTACTGGAAAAGAAAAAAAAATTGGATGTAAAAAAAATGCGAAAATAAGAAAATAAGAAAGCGCCGGGATAAATGATTGGAAGAGTGTGGCATACATCACCAGGGAAATGTTTAATTAAAAAAAAAAAAAAATGTTTGACCATGCATAAATTAATTATTCACATTAAGATCAAAAACATGCATTTAGAAAATAGAGAGGGTGAATTTTTGTTTTGTGCTGACTTTAGTATACCTGTGATGTTTGATCATAAATACATTGCAGAACTGTTTTACTAGATACTGAATGTGATATGTAACACACGGATATTTATGAATAAGGTACGAGTAAATATCCATTAACAGCTAACAGCCAACTCCTACAGCATAGTGATCATGTATTAGATTTGATTCACCTTCTTGAGTGTCCGGTAGGCGTGTCTCATCTGACCCTGTGTCATCTCCACTCCACCAATCAGCTGCAGCGCTTCTGCCACTTCTGCACTCAGTTCACCAAACGTGCTCTTCTTAAGGGACAGAGACTCTCTTTGGATCTCAGCGCAGCTCTGAAAAACAAAAACGCACGAACACTCCTTACAAGGTAGTCTTTCGGTATAAGAGATAATCCCAACTTAACCACCATAAATATGACATGTCTCCTCCAAAATTTTGAATACTGATGAATTATCATCAATGTTGAAAACAGTTGTGCTGCTTACTTGTTTGTTATTTATACTATAACTAAACTAAATGCTATATATACAGTAGTATATTGTGATAAATACTATACAGAAAATCCCACTTTTAATTTCTTTGCAAAATGTACACAGTAATTATATTATCACCCAGCTCTAATCTGCTAAATGCCACTATAAAGCATAAAGAGATAAATATATTATAAACATAAACAAGATTTTGTGTAAAGCTGCTTTGAAACAGTTTATTGTAAAAAGTGCTACACAAATACATTTGACTTGACCTGAGTAACTTTTAAATGATATATATAGTTCAAATATAAAGCTCCATATCTTTTCCGTAATATATACACCATATCCAGAAGAATTTGAAGCTGACCTCCTGTTGTCCCGTGAGTAGGAGGAAATGACTGAAGTCATCTTGGGCAGATAGGGTGAGTGTGTCCTGTGGGCCTAATGCACTTCTATATGCACTTATACACTCCTCAAAAAAGTGTGCAGCTGAATCTATTGAAATGGGAAAAGAGATGCACATAATTACACTTCCCCCACTTCCCCTTGAAGAGCTACTCCAGCACAGTCATATTTTTCAGTTGATTAGCTGAGGGTCACCTTCAAGTCTTTACTGCTGTACTTGTTATGCAGGGCAGCTACAACAAAGCTACGCTTATGTACAGGCTGCTAAACACTTAGATACAGTGTGATCCAACGCGATTCACTTCAACGACAAACGACAAACGTTGCATCAGATCTAAGTTATCTAAAGCAGTGTTTCACAAACATGTCCTGGGGACAACCCCACCACTGCACATTTTGTATGTCTCCCTAATCTAACACACCTGGTTCAACTCAACTCATTGGTAAAGACTGCAATACTTGGGCTACGTCTACATTAATCTGGATACATTTGAAAACAGCATTTTAGTTGCAAAACGCTTCCCAGTTATCAATCATTTTCCAAATGTTGCTCATCCACACGGAAACATCTGAAAATGCTTAAATCTCCTCACTGCACATACATAAATCATAATAAAAGCTCACAAGATGATACCAAGAGAGCAGACATATAAAAGTTCTCACATCTGGCGTGATCTATTTATTAGCAAAATATCTCACCAATCATAGTTGCACTCAAAATCGTATGGTCTAAATGCACTTGTCATCATGTTTTGCTTGCAGGACAGCAATTGTGAGTTAATTTTCTGTCATCTTTGCAGGAATGTAATATGAAGGTTCGACAAAGGAACATTTATCTTTAGCAACACTATGCCTATATCTATATCTAACCATAGATATTATTGGTACAATATGCGTCACATGACTAAACATGTCTTTGATTTCAAATACCTCCATTTTCACAGTCCACAACATGACAACAATGCAAAACTGTGTTTTCATATTTATCCCCCAAAAAAGCTGTCTTCGTTAACTAAAACGAGTGTGTCAGTGTGGACAGCAGGCCAAAACGAAGAAAAAACTAATTTATTAGTGTGGACAAGGCCTTGAATTGGGTGTCTGATGAGGAACATCCAAAATGTTCAGTGGTGGGGGGGTCCCCAGGACAGGTTTGAGAAGCACTGATCTAAAGGCCAGAATGATTTTTGATCACATTATATATTTAATTAAATTTCTACAATACTATTGACTTCATAACACATCTCATAACTTCTGTGATGCTCAGGGCCTAATTAAACCCAGTTCAGAAAGACTATTGTGAGCGCATTCTGTTACCGTTGTGATGAGGCTCTGAAGTGGAAGAGTAGGACAGAGCCAAGCTGTGAGCGATCTGGGCCCCTTCCAGACCCCCAGGACTCTGACTAAGAGCAATGGAATGAGCCTGCAGAAGAGGGAGAGAGAGATACAGAGATTTGAATACAGATATATCACATATCGGACCAACCCTGAAGCATAGGAATCATTAATCATTTCAGGCTTTAAATAACTCTGTGGTCCAGTTTGAACCATTAGACAGAGGATGTCAAAAACATAACCCATGGTCCAAATATGGCTTGTGGAGGATGCGATCTGATCCCATGCGATGATTTGAGGAAAATAATAAAAAAATAACATTCCTGTCATTCCTGAAATATTCATAATATTCTATATTTATATGTTGCAATTGCATAAAGTGTTTTTTTTTTTTCGTTCTAACTTTGTATTAATGTTTGGTTTCAGGTGGAGTTATCCAGTCAGCTCTTTTTTGCCAATACCGTCACTTGATTAATATTTCCTAATAACTCATGTTATACACTATTGTTCAGTTTGGGTAGAAGAAGTCTTGTATGCTCAATTTTAAATAAACCTTCTATTTTAATATATTTTAAAATGTAATGTATTCCTATGATGTCAAAAGCTGAATTTTCAGCATCATTACTCCAGTCTTCAGTGTCACATGATCCTTCAGAAATCATTCTAATGTGCTGATTTGCTGCTCAAGAAACCTTTCTTATTATTTTCAATGTTGAAAACTACATAGGATGTTTTTTATGTCTTTACTGCCACTTTTGACCAATTAAATTCATCCTTGCTGAATAAAAGTATTACTTTCATATATACATAATCTAAAGGCCTCTGGTTAGTAGTAAACTATGCTTGCTTTCTTTTTTTTACCTCAATATTGGTGATTAAAGCAGGATAAAGGTGATTATGGAGCATGTATTTAATACACCAAACACCAAAAATGGGTTTGACAGCACTGCACCTCTCCTCTGCTTTAATATGAGTTGGAATCTCAGGAATTTACCTGTAGGAGATGCTCAATGGCTCTATCCAGATGTCCCTGTCCCTGTTCAATGGCTGCCATGTTTCTGTAAACAAAGCAGATCCGACTGAGCTGAGCTCCTTCCCGAAGCAGCTCCAAGGCTCTTTCACATTGACTGAGGGCCTTCTCAGGCCTTCCCTGCCGCTGGTACACCCTATACAACACACCACAAGCACACAGACACAAAGATGTCATTTATCATGAAATCAATCCACAACGTCACATACAACACACTGTTGACCTTAGTTGTGCATGCCATCATAATAAGAATGGCTCGTCTGTAATGCCAGTCATGGGCAAAAATGCCAGAACAATGAAAGGAAGAAGGTTGAGAAAAGGGAGTCCTGTTCAATGCAAACTGGTTAAAAACAGGAAGAACTGCTGTGTATTGCAAAGGACGGTGGTACTAGCTCTGAACCTTTAAAAAGCGTCTGTTTCTTTTATTAAGATGTGGAGTACAGCAAATCCAAACATGCCCTGCAGTGCTGAACTCAATACACAAGAGCTCATGTCTTTATTAGGTCTGATTCTCCACTCTCAATATCAGCCTGAAGGCATTCGGTCTCACTCCTGAGCAATGCACAGAAAACTGACTCACTGTTGTCTGCTATCTGTGTAGAAATGAAGTACAGAAGACTGTTCTATAAAAAGTAGTGTTTAAGTTGCTAAACTGATTTTTAATGTCACAAAGATTTGTAATGTTTTTGAAAGAAATCTCTTATGCTCACCCAGGCTGCATTTATTTGACCAAAAATACAGTAAAAAACAGTAATATTGTGAAATATTGTTGTAACTTAAAATAACTTAACTTGTTACGTAACTTAAAATAAATTGAATATGGTTTAAAACTAAATGTATTCCTGTGATGACAAAGCTGAATTTTCAGTATCATTACTCCAGTCTTCAGTGTCACATGATCCTTTAGAAATCATTTTAATTTGATTTTGTGCTCAAGAAACATTTCTTAATATTATCAATGTTGAAACCAGTTGTGCTGCTTAAAATTTTTGTGGAATCCGTGATATTTTTCCCCCCAGGATGCTCTGATTGATAGAAAGCTGAAATAACAGCATTTATTTTAAATGGATATCTTTTTTAACATTATAAAAGTCTTAACTATCACTTTTTTTGTTACTTTGTAACTTATCTTTATTTTAAAAATAGATGCTAATTAAAAAATGCTAAAAGTTATGGTTTAAAAAAATTAATCCCAGATTTTCATTTGGATCTCTTGGCTCTAACTATACCATGATGCTTCTCTCTGATGTGGGCAGGTGTGTAGCACTGGGCTATATGGAGACATACATCACCACAGGGAGATCCCATATTTCACCAATCCATCTTGTTAAAAGCCTTGAGCCTTTCCAGAGTCATCCGCTCTAATGGATCACTAACTCAATTTCCCCATCTCCGAGGGAATAGCCTGCTCGTGCAGCATCCTTGTCCCATCAATACAAGGCTAGTTAAAAATAAAGTTGCATCACAAACATAGGTTATAATTGATAAGTTGATATCCCATGATGCCACTCTAAATGAGCAGGCGGAATTTGTTTATGGAGATGGTTGACATTACACATAATCTGTAAGTATTCACCCATATCTGCGTAATTTGATGATGATGGAGCTGTAAACATGTCTTATCTTAAATAAGGTTTATATTTTAGGAGTCAAAGCTCTTAATCGGAATGTCCAATTGGATTTACTGCAATCAGTGAAAAACGCTCAAGGGCAAGATTTAGAGCACGACTCCACCAAGGTTTTCTCATAGTAGTCTGTGTGTACGCTGGAGCACCCTGGCAATTTTTCAGGGCTGCATCAGAAATTCCAGACTATGGGCCTCCTTTTAGGGGCAGCGGGACATGCAGCGTGAATGTGCCAATTCTACTGCAGCGCTGCCTGGGGACACAAATCTAAACACGTCCTGTATTATGCCACGCAGTGCCAGCGTAATACCAGCCATCCTCTCAGGCATCCTCTGTGGGAGGAGAGATATAATCTGCGAGGAGAAATCTGATTTAATGTCCGTTGTGCAGGGGCGTAATGCAATTAGGGATTTTTACATGAACTGCCAAGTAGTCCCCCAAGCCTTCTGCTTAGTAATTGTTAACAGACCAATATTGACGTAAGACTGTGTTTGAAAGAATTCAGGCTTGATGGAGAGTAGTGCCAGAAAAAATGGGGGAAAACAAACACAGAGCAACAGAAAAGACATCGTTGCCTTTAAAAAAAAAGAAACACTGATTACTTCAGACTGTTATAACAACACTCCAAGTTTAGCTCAGCTTACCGGTAGAGTAGGCAAAGTTATTCATAAAAACTTTTTGTAATAGAACTGGTTTAAAAAATATTTAAAAAATTTACATTTATATTCTATGGAAGTCTCAGGACCAAAAAGCGTTCGCCCAATCATTGCATTCGGTCCGAATGTAATAATAGGGTGTCCTACCTGCCTGTCAACCTGTATTTGCATACCCTCACGCAGACATCACATGTCGTCACCGTGTTCCATGAGGCTATGCAGAGTTGTAGACAGTAACAGAGTGCCGCGAACAAACAGCAGCCGCCTTTTACAGTTCCTCCTGAACCAAAACAACGAGCTTATGCTGCATTCACGCCATAACTACTGTAATTAAGAGATGGCAACCCATGACATTCTACTCGGAGCTGGTGAATGCTGAAATGAACCTGCAGCAGTCAGGTGGTACATGTCAGAGCTCTGTAAGTTATTTACGTTCATTATTATTGTAATGTTACGTGCTTTGAGGTGATTTAACGCCGTTCCATTTGTGACGTTTTGCAGAATCTGCTTTGGCTGAGCACGTTCATGTGTTTTGGAGGAGGCGTGGCTCTGAAGGGAGGGGGTGGGATCTTATGACTTTAAAGCTAGCTTGCTATTGCTAACCTCTCTGAAATTGCCTACCCTATCTTTAATTTACAAGATAACCAAAGAAAACAGAGCAGTGGTTTAAAGGGATGTGTTTGATATATGTAGATCGACCATTTATGACTGTCAAACAGACACAGCTACAGCGAGTTGTTCAAAATCTTTCTTTTAAGTAAACTCTGTCAACACAAACAATGTTCTCAATGCTCGAGTTCACGTGTAGAGCCCCTGGTAATACTTTGAGCAAAGTTTCATGTTGTGTCGAGCCTTCTTGGTGTTTTAAAAATAGCGATTTTTGATGCTATCATGGAAGTGCCCCAAGCACTCCCAGTCAAAAGGCAATTTGACCGAAAACGAAAATACGGTCAAACTTAAAAGTGGCGTTTCTATTCTAATTATGCTTTAAAACGAAAGTTCGCCTCGGGTAGATTAACAAAAAGACCCTAGGTTGCATTTTGGTGAGAATTACCCTTTACCTGCAGAAGAAAAAATGAATACAAGTGGATGTTAAGTGGATGGATGATTTTACATTGACAAAAATGACACACTTAACATTTTAAGCTTTTCTTTGTTCACAGGGTTAGAGTGTGAAAAGACATAGGAGGAACACAGTTCACTTTTGAGTTCTCTCAAGGCCAAAAATCCCAACCAGCAAGTCTCAAACAAGGGCTGATGTAAATATGTGCAGAGATTCATGTCAGATATGCTGACTCTGATGTTCGTTCGCTCTTTGCCAGGATTAAAAAGCTGTAAGCGTGTGTCATTGTTTCAGGGTTTTGTGGTGGTATGTGTTGATAGCGCAGGCTCGCTCATTTCAAATATGTCAACACTAGCTTTACAGTCAAAGGCAGAAGAATTAGAAAGCTTTCATCACAATTCGCATATGCACATTCTTGCGGGACCATGAAACCAGCTGACAAACTGATGAAAACACAACCTGCTAAGGGTAGTAAAAAAAAAGAAATCCTGACATAATATTATAAATACATAATAAATGAGTTTTACTACATAGCAGTTTAACTTCTCTCACACATATGCCCTTACATAACAAAGAGCAGCAGTAATAAAACCTGAGATAGCCCAGGGAGATACTGTCGCTCTGCACTCACAACATAAACACAGCTGGCAGACAAACCACAGTCGTTCATTGTCACAGTCAAGCTTGGTGAGACCAGCCATAATAAACACTGGGATCAATACAAGCTATTGAACAAGTTAATCAAGTCCTCCTGTGGGAACTATTCCCCCCCTGAGAAACAAAAGATCTTTGAATTCCCAAATAAAAATCATTTAACGTGAACAGAGTAAACCTGCTGAATTTCTGCATAGTAAATCCTTTGCTTTATGTATGGTTAATAAACTGATGTACGGTAAGTGACGTTGGGTTTTGCATTGCAGATTTTCATGTAGTTAACTCTCAAGATCAATGTTTACAGATGCTTTTCTACTCTGCTCTGAATGTGGACAACCTGGAGACATTCATATTAAATGTGTGAGCTTCACAGGCACTTCAAAAGATAAAAACATTATTCTGTTTCTATTTGTCCTTCACAAGCAGTGGCCAACGTGAAATTTATCATAAGCTTCGATTCTGTTGTGGATGAGGAGCACCACCTTGTGGTGAAAAAGACACTTTATACTGTTGATATTAGCTTGCGGTCCTAATGAAGTGCAGAAGAGACAAAGCCCTTAAAGAGAACAATTTCTAAATAAATATAGCATAACAACAAATTCTGATGTATTTATGAAAGTGTTCTCTTAGTTACTTAAGTGCACCAATGTCAACTTGAAGTGACGCCAGGAAAAACATGGATTTAAATCTGAACCTGATATTTGAAACTGCAGAAGTCAAGAGAAATAAATAGTCCACAGCATGTGATTCACCATAGTGCTTTGTGTGAATATCAATGCGGACTCGGCTGCCATGTCATATTTCAGGCCTGTATACAATTTCATGTGTTTATTATGCCATAAAAAGAGTGTGAAATTGATTGAATTCTTTCTAAGGGTAATAATTACAAAATGAATCTCTCTTTTCCTAGTCCTAGACTTTATGATTTATGCAGAGTTATATTTAAAAGGAAGGCAAAGACCTCAGCACTTCTCTAAAAAGGGGCAGGAATTTATATACTAGTCTTTTAGAGTTGAATTGTCTCTCTTGTTAGTCCAGCTTAGTCATTACAGTCAGCCATTAAAACAATTAAGATTGAAATGGACCCATACCTTGCTAAATTTGTAAATATTTCATACTCAGTGTCCACTCTGTCCTCCTTTCCCATGGCTTCTTGTGCTACAATGTCTCCCGTGACTATCTCTGCCTTCTGAAAGCTTGACTCAGCCTCTGCTAAGGTTCACATAGTTAAGAACTCATCAGTGGTGAATTAACATATTACTACCATCAGTACATTACTTAAAGCAAGGTCTGTATGATGAATTATAAAAAAAAATCTACTTCAAAAAGAGTTTAATAATATCACACACACAAATATATAAGATTTGAACAGTTAAGATGCATTATGTATACGACGGCATTAGATTTTTGTAAATAAGGATATTTTCCAAGCACTAGAGCAGCGCTTCCAAGAGTCTGATGTATGGTAAGGAAGCAGTTGAGGCAGCTCACTCTCTCCTCCTGCTGGCTGGAACTGAGTACTTCAAGTGCTTGGGACGCATGTTCTTGTGCCTGATGTGCCCAGCCTGGGAAACAGGAGGTCATAACTGTTAGGAGATGGTTGACGTATTATAAATGGCTGCCTAAGAAATCAATTTGCATGATTCACAGTCAATGCAGGGTTTATTTTTCGCTGTATGTTATTCTTTCTTCTATCTTTTTAAATGCTTTAAATAATGAACAATTTTACCTTTGTATTGCAAATAGGCTTTAGCCAGTCTTGACTGGGCTTGGGCCACTGCAAAATGTTCATTTCCATAAACCAGTCTGGTCAGTGCATGGCAACGCACAAGCTCCTGGATACAGAGGTCATGCTACAAAAGTTCAAACAAGCATAAAACATTAAACTAGAGAAATTATAAAAATTAATTAATTAATACAATGATCAGTCACTGTTGATGTACTGGAGATTAAGGTTATGCCTGCTGTGCTATATGACAGGGGTTTTCAAACTGGGTTGAAGGGGTCCACAAGAAAGTGCCAGGGGGTCTGTGGATATGTTTAGAGGAAAACAATGTAAAAAATATATATAATAATAAATAAATAAAAGGATATTCAAATAAATATAAAATGCATATTTGATATAAATTTATTAAATAAGCAACAAATATTAGATCAAAATTAAACAAATTATATTAATAATTATATTCATATTAATAAAAGTAAAAAAAAAATACATAGATAAAAATAAATAATAGAAATTAGATAAAATACATAATACATAAAATACAATATGTCCCTCGCAAGAAAATGGTCATATATGGGGGCCCATGGCATCTAAAAGTTTGAAAACCCCTGCTTTATGTAGGCTAATGATAATAGATCATACTGAAATGTTGGGGCACTGATAAACAGTAGGACAATACAACATTAGAGTGCGAGACATGTATTTCGGAATATAAGATTATTACATGTGTACCTCTTCATTATCAGCCAAGGACTGAGCTCGTCTCTCACAAAGTGATAGTTTCTCTGCAGGATTCATCTTACTGTAATTCTTCACATCTTCTTTCTGCAAGATTATTGTTGAATCTGCATCCTTTAAGGATTCTCCTGAACTGCAACTGCTGCTCATGTTGAAGCTGGTGAATCTGTAAAAGTTTAGAGCTTGGTTGTGTCTCTAAATATAATTAACTGGCTGCTTAGCAGTTCTGTGCAGGTAACTTAAGTTAGGCAGTTTACTAGGTTTTGATAAACATCCCTCTTTGGATGCATGGCAAAGAGATGCACTGGAAGTGAATGGTCACTGAGACTGTTGGTCTCTCTCTCTAACATTCTGTCTAACAATTTATTTTGTTTTAGGTTTTAAACAACATTAAGGTAAGTAAACTATGACATATTATTGATTTTTGGGTGAACTATCTCTTTAACAGCGGCAGGAAAATGGCTACATACGATTCATCCAGCGCAGTCACAGGACATCTCTGCTGTGGTGGGCGAAACGATCCGCTGTGTGGTGCCAGGCTCATTTGAATGGAGAAGGCAAATAAAACTCAGATGTTATTTTATAAGCAGACATTTGATTAATAATGAGTTAATTTGACATCAGTTTGTAAAAGACTGCAATGGTCTTTTCAAATACACTAAACGTAGAGCTGTGCAACCGAGTAACGAATATCACGAAAACCCAAACAAACGCTGTGATTGGTTGACTCATACACATGGGTGAGTCATGTGACTCTCAATCTCTTCACGATTTCAGTATTTTTGAATCAAACTTTGCCACAAAATAAAAACCTTCTTTATACTTTTGTGGCAGTAAAATTCTTAATTTTTTACCAACTTGAGCAATGCACATGTGCATGTAAGAAAAAGTGTTTGTAATTTCTGATAGCCTAGAATTGAATCCATAGGATTTTAATGTAATTGAACTAACTGCTTAAAAATGCTTTGCAAAATCTTCTGATGAAAAACACTACCCATAATCCTAAAGTGAGATTAGAGACCAATTCGAGAGGTCTTTTTTTTTCTTTTTTTTTTTGTTTACCATGAAAATGGGAATTGTGGCAATCAGTGATTTCCCACTGCCCGATGTTATTCTAATTCAACGATCTTAAATATCTGTTTATATTGTAGAATAAGATTTCTAATGCATTTATAGCACTTTTGTCAATAACTTAGTCTTATAGTCAATATTTTTAGGCTATAGAAAGTTATCAGCTCCGCACCTGTGAGGGATAATGCTAATGCATCCTGACCAGTTACCCATTTTTTTCTATGATGAGAATAAATTATTAAATTGATTTTTAATGGGATTGTTTCCCCCACAATAAAGGCCTCAGACATTGCAGAGTGTATCTACTGTAAATGGTTATCTATTTATATAAACGTACTCGCATTATGATCATAAGACCACATTATATGTTGTGAGTAGCTGACAGAATGCATTGCATTATAGACAGCTTTTCATACTTACGAAAGCAATAACACCAGGAATCAAATTACTTTCTGTGAGTAGCATTCAGTGGTCTTGAGGGTTTGGTACCAATTAATTTTTTATTCAAAGACAATGAGCAATATATCTAAGGTATTATAATGAAAGCCAGCCTAACATTAAAGATCAAATCGGTTGCCTTTGCTTAAGTGGCTTAAAGTGTTACATGCAAAGTAATATGCAATTTTCCCCTCAATTTAGTGTAATTTAGTAAAGAGAAAGAGGGAAAGCAGGGGCTAGAAGGAGGTAATGTCAGAACCATTTGGCCCTAGCCAGATATAAATTTAACATCACAAAAAAATCACAAAAAAATATGGAATGACCCCTACTGATTTTCACTGAGACAACTACGAACTACATAAATTACATTCCAAATAGTTCTTCTCAATTCAGTCACATGAATAATCATCATAATCCGAAATGCCCCCATGAAGAAAACAGCTTACAGAATTATGTTTTTGAAAATGTAAAAATGCAGAACGTTTTCTGTGATGGTTTACATTTACATGTAATCATTTAGCAGATGCTTTTGTCCAAAGTGACTCACAAATAAGGAGACCAATAGAAGCATTTGAACCAACAAAAAAGCAACAATATGTAATATTGATAGAAACAGATATACAGTATAGCTGTTTCTTGAAAATGGCTAAAGACTGCTCGGGTTCAGTTTGGCAGGTCATTCTACCAGCAGGGAACAATCAAGGTAAAGGTCTGTGAAAGTGATTTTGTGTCTGGCCCCAGAGGGGCCGTCCACTTGCAGAACGCAAGCTTCTGGAGGGCACATAAGTGTGAAGTAGTGAGTTTAGGTAGGGATGCAGTGCCAGTGGTTGTTCAAACATCAGTGCCTTGAATTTGATGCGAGTGGCTATTGGCAGCCAGTGCAAATTGATGAAGAGAGGTGTGACGAGCTCTATTCGGTTCGTTAAAGATCACTCTCACTGCCGCATTCTGGATCAGTTACTGTCCATGCTAGAAGGTCTGCCAAGAGACCATTACAATAGTCTAGCCTGGATAGAATACTGTGAAGATTAGCTGATCATCAATTTGCTGTCCTGGAAGGAGTTATGGTTGATGAGCCTAGCTGAATGGAGAAGATTTGATGAAATGTCGGGTTGGCCGAAACCACAAGTAGTCTTAAGGTTGAATTGAATGTGATGATCCTTCATCCAATAAATGTATTTTAGGCAGTGCCTGGTTTAGGGGTGGGTTGTTACAGTACAGTATATACAAACCATTATGTCTACAGAAAGCAACCATGGAAACGTGTGTGTGTGTGTGTGTGTGTGTGTGTGTGTGTGTGTGTGTGTGTGTGTGTGTGTGTGTGTGTGTGTGTGTGTGTGTGTGTGAGAGAGAGAGAGAGAGAGATAGACATGCTTCCTGAATCTTCAGGAACAGGTTAATTGATCCCATACCCTTTTTATATATATTTTTTTTTCATTAATGATAAAACTGAATGTTTACCTTTTAAAGTTATATTTAGCAGAGCATCATTGCACTAACTTTATTCATATCTTGCGTCAATTTGGATTTTCTATCCTGTCATGACTTTCTCATCTTGAAAGGACCATTGTTGACAGATGTTTTGACCTTCTGCCTCCAAATAATGAGCGAAAGACATACGTGCAACCTCAGAGAGGCATTATTCATTTCATCACCATTCCCTGTGTCATTTTGAGTAATTTGCTAATATTTTCTCTCATCATCTGTGTGGGCAGCATTCATAAAGTTATGTAATGAAGAGCAGTCTGCTTTACATTTGTGTTCACATGCTCCACAAAAACACTGTAGGCTAATAACACTATTAGGGGATTAACCATCATTGTTCTTTTCATACCTTTTTAACGTTTTATACGAAAAGGCCTGTTCTGTGTATTATTTATCCTTTGAAATGTGTTACGTATTTCTAGGGGTATCAAAACATGTCATTTATTGAGCCTACATTTTGACCGACATCTATGCATGTTCATGACTCAAAGGCATCTCAGTCATAACGTTAAGTTCCATTCATCGTTATAATCTCTTTACCACATCTTCATATAGCCTACAAAATCAACTGGCGACAGAGAGGTTAACCCAAGCAGTGCAAAAATAGGATCGCGTTCATGTCACTCCCTCAAAAGCTGTAGGTTCACACCTCTTTTCAGGTTTACATCTGGACTGAGCTGCACAACCTGCGCCCCGTCAAAATCTAGTCCTCACCGGTCATCCACAGCCCTACTCAACGCAAATTTACAGCTGGAAGATGAATTATTGGCTCTCTGCGATTCTTTTGCAGCAGTGTAATAGTTAAATCAGTGCCGAATGCGTTATTTGATGTGGTGTGTGGTGCCTAAGCTTGAACAGTCCTCTACAGTGAGAAGATGGCGTCGGACGGAGCGAAAGGGGAGCAGCCACCTCCGCTACAAACACTGGTAACCACTGGCCATGGAAGCGTCGAAGCGGTGAGATACATTTACGCATAAAATGACATCTGTCTGCCGCAATGAATGCTAATATAACAGGCGATGAATGGTGCTATTAGAATAGGAATCGTCCTGTGCTGTGAATCATAAATATCAGTGGATGGGGAACGGTGGTCCGTGTGTAGCCTGTGTGGAAGAGATTTAATTTTTTTATAATTTTTTTTTTTTTTTTTTTGCGGGGTACTTTGTTGTGCTTTCACATTTATATATCCTTGATCTGGGGCAGAGCACAATATTGTTTAAAGTACGATAATTATTCCTTATTGTTTCTTTAATGTGCAGCTGCGCGCGATTTGATATTACCATGGTAAGCCTAGAAGATGGTTACCTTACTATTATTGAATATTTAACAGTTATAATGTGCTATTTGTTTTGTCACATTTAGAGATTCCATGATAATTGAAATCGATTATCAACTGCTTTTTAGTATGGTTAATTGCACAATCTAATATTTAGAATCATTAATAATACAGATTGCATTCTTTACCTAATAATAATAATATAAAATAATAATAATACACACACACGTATCTATCTATCTATCTATCTATCTATCTATCTATCTATCTATCTATCTATCTATCTATCTATACATAAAGAATACATTCCCTTACGAAAATTAACCATGGTTTTACTTCAAATAAAACCAAAAAAACATTGGTTGCTATAGTTAGACCAAGGTAACCACAAATTAACCATGGTTTTGCTACACTAACCATAGTTTAACCATGGCATTTCTAGTAAAACTGTGGTTATACAAATAGTAACCAGTCTGCCAAAAAAAACGTGGTTACTATTACACTTTTACTATAATAAAACCATGGTTAATTTGATGCATTGTGATTATAATGCTACTTTAATTTAATTGAGTTTCACACATTCTGATGACAAGTCAACATATACTGTATAGCTAAAAGAAAAATCAATATTACCCCTTGGAGAGATGCTATAGATCCCTCCAGTACAGTTGCCTGAGGTTCTTCTTGCTCTCAAATGTATTGATCTGCATGCAGTGTCTTACGGTAAAGGGTGGTCTTTAGTTTCAGTAGTAAGATTTGTCATCATCTTACCATCCATCTTTATAAATTGATTTGCATGATAGAAAAAAAACACCACTTTAGAGTGCTATAGTCAGCCATGTAGTTTATTGTTTTAGCAATGCATAGAGTCAAGTGGCACAAAAATGTAGTGAAAAGAGAGATGTAATGAAGCGGAGGCGGGTTGGGGATGGGGTGGGGGGTGTTCACTGGAGATGTTTCTAAATCGGTCTGAATTTTAGTGACTCAGCTGGCATAGTTCAGAGTACTGTGTCACCCACCGATCTGAGCTGCTTTAACTGCCCGAGGCCCCTTTACATTTAGAGTTGGGTTGAACAGGTGCGCAGACTTCAGCGCTGCCCATTGGCCACTGGCGTTAAATAATAAATCTCTGTCTTGTGCATCTACCCAGACACCTTTCTCAAGGGCTATATACCCTTAAAGGTATGTAAGGCCAATGAATGGTTTATTTTAGGGGAGCTTTGTTAATCAAGTTTACTTAAGAGGTCTGACCCCATTCATAAGGGCCATTATTGCTTTAGAAAAAGATTGCCTTAATGGCTCTACATTGCATTCAAGCAGGGATTGTGTGCTCAAGAGCATCTCCCACTGACCAGTATTGACTTTTTTTTCTTCGACCTCAGCATACTAAAGTATTGCTTTATTTGTGGATTCTCACGATTGGCTGGGGTTGCAAGTCTCATCCAATTTCTCATTAATTTCTTCAAGAACAAACAATGGAAAACAAAGATCATAGTGACTAACATCTTTAAGGTGCTAGAAACATTCAGTTTCAGAAGTGAATAATTTGTTAAAATCTATGCTAAGATCAGTGTTGCACTTAGGATCATATACCTGAAAGGCTGGACACATTTTGATTAACCATTCACTACTACTCTCTTATTTTTCATTACACAGAGATAAGTCACATGTGCTAGTTAGTCCTTCTCAAAGAGACTGTCTCATGAGAGTCCTTACAATGGAAAGGAATACATATGGAATGGAACATTGGAAGTTGGTCTTTAACAAGGTAGACCTTCTAATGAAGCACATAATTTGTGGAAAGGTCACTAGAGCTATATTAGTCCTAGTTACAGGTCCTATAAATGTGAAAAATCAAATGCAATTATATAGTCACATGAACAAGTGATACTTTTGTAGGGTGTTTTTTTTTTTTTTTTTTTGCTTTGTGATGTTATCCCATTTTCTGTTTTTTATTTATTGCATATCCCTTATTTAATTATATTGTAGTCTAAAATATTGCCTTCAAAAGATGGTATCCCTGCTGTTTAGTTATTCTGAATGTTATGGTAAAACAATAAAAATGTAGAACTAAAACCATAACATACAATAATAACATCTAAGTCTGTACAGGGCATTATAATTTAAAGGATGGTTTTATAAAGCTGTATAATTCATGAGTCATGAATTGTTTTATTAATAGCTTATTAGACTTTTTTTAAACGATTAAGGCGGTAAGGAAAAGTAGGTTTCATTAAATGCAGTAGGCCTACTTGTTTTCGAGATGAAGATGTATCATTTATCTTTTCACCAAAAATCTTTTGCACCATTTTATCTTTTGCACCAATGTATGGTAAACTGATATTTATCTGCCGATCATTGTCAAATTAAAACCATCAGCATATCAGACACAAGCAGGAAAAAAAAAAAGTAATAAAACCCTATCGTTTATTTAAGCAATATCACACAAGTGTGTAGAACAACAATACTCTTGTTTGTGTAAAACATGTAAATAATTTCACAGATTTAGGGACAAAATACATATTTTAATAACAATGATTTATTTTATTGGTGTCGGCCAAAGTTGTCCAGATCATTGCATCCCTAATTACTGCCCCAGGGAACTCAGACTAGACTGTTTAAAAAAATGAGTTGGTTAATATTTCAGTAAAAAAAACTTAATGTTGTGGGCAGTGAGATTGGTGCCCACTCAACACCTTCTCTGCCAAGGATCTAATAGACCATCTGAGAAATGCAGTGTTATTTTCCTGTTACAAGGCTCGTCTTCTTGCTCTGTCTTTCAGAAATGCGAGCTGAACATCGACAACCTGAGCAAACCAGAGCTCCTGACCCTTCTGAGCATCATGGAGGGAGAACTTGAGGCCAGAGACTTGGTCATTGAAGCTCTTAGGGTGAGTATGAAATCTCTGCACCTGTACGTCCTACTTTTGTAGAGAATAACTGTATCAAATGACAACATTGTCATAATTGAAGGCTGTCACAGTGTGTGCTGCATGTGCTCATGGCATGTAAGAGCAGTTAGGCACATAGGGAATGCAGGGCCCATGCCTTATCATTATCCAAATCCTTGTCTCTCAATATGCCTCTCAAAAAATAAGTTTTAAAGGTTGAAAGCTCATAAATATTAGGGAAAAAAAGTTGCTGATGACTTTAATGAAAAATCAATAAACCATATATTTATTGCTTGGGCTTGCATATGTAGTCCATTTCCTCTGTTTAGATGTTGTTGTTTTTTTAGATTTTATGGATCTTATGCCCTTTTAGTTTGCTTCTGCTCAACTGGATGTTTATATTTTGGGCTATAACCACCATAGATCAATATGGGTTTCGCAATGTCCAATTCTAAAACTTGGTTCCCTTCAGCACTGAATATTTGGTTCGCATCTTTGTTTATATTCATCATAGTTTTAATATATTTTTACTCATTTTAGCTGTGATCTCACCAATACACTATCATCAAGTTTGTGGGCAGGAAGATACAAAAAAAAAGATATGAATATATTTATTCAGCAAGGATGCATTCAATTGATCAATTTTAACCAAATTGATTGTTGCAAAAGATTTTGATTTCAAATAAATTCTAAGGATCCGGACAAAAATGTATCACAGTTTCCACAGAAATATTAAGCAGCACAACTGTTTACAAATTTGATCATATCAAGAAAGGTTTCTTAAACACCAAATCAGCATTTTAGAATTCGATTTCTGAAGGATCATGTGACACTGAAGACTGGCGGAATGGCTGCTGAAATTTCAGCTTTGCCATCACAGGAATAAATAAAAAATAGCAAACAGTTACTTTAAATTGTTATATATTTCACTGTATTACTGCTTTTACTGTATTTCTGATTACATAAATGTAGCATTGGTGAGCATAAGAGATTTCTTTCAAACATTTAACAAATCTTACTAACGGTAGTGTACTTAAAGAGGTGCTATATGTTTTTGACAATCCGGCCACATTTTATTTAAACAAATCTTATGGAGATAGAAAGTATTTAGGGCATGGCAAAGAAGCGGAGTCAAGGGGATTGTAAGGTCATGGTCCAGCATTTGTCCCTATTAATCTTTGCATCAAGGTCAGACGTTCACAACGAGGTAAAATGCCAAGTAAATCTGATTAAGATTAAAAAAGGATATACTTTCTAAATTGAGGTCAGGAGAGTCATTATATTTTCAGGTGTTCTAGTTCTGTGTGTCTGTGCGAGTTTCTAGGCCAGTGTATTGACAGAATGATGGGCAAATTTTCTGTCTCCAGTTTCCATCTCAATTTCCCTTCCTATCTATTTTTGCTTAGTCTGTGCAAGTTTGTGATGTTCGCTTGTGTCATTCCCCCTCTTCCGCTTCACTGTGGGGTGGTTTCCATGCATTTTAGAGCCTGCTCTCTTTGTAATTCTGTTCCCTTGGCTGCAAGTTTTTCCCAGCTGGTTTCCCCCCCTGCGGATATACTATCTCTTTCTCTCTCACCCTCATCCCTCGTTCTCTTTCCGCAGCAACCAGCTCAAGCACAATGGTCTTGTTTGTTTCCTTAGGGAGATGGTGATAGGGCCAACCACTATGCCGACTTTTAGACATACCAATTTTAAAAAAAGCCAAATAATGACATTTTGTTTGTTTTCTAGGCCATATTGTAAATACTGCATTTGATACATGATAGATGAAAGCAGCAGTCCTGTGCATTATTAAGAAGCCGTCAGCTGTTCGATTAATTAGCGAGCTGAAAAAGCTCTGTGCAGTGTATCGCTTTTCATCAGAAACAATGGCGAGACATAAGCAGATTAACTGTGAAGTCACATGCCTACAAACCCTCAGACTTGCATTCAGAGCCAGCCCATTATTTCCAGTCACATCACTACACCTCAGTTTTTGAGTTCATCCCAAGAAAAATGGATGGTCCTTGGTGCAGATAGATCACTTTGAAACCGTGACTAGTCCCGTATGGACATCTGGATGTGGAATATAGATGCTCGCAATCCATTACATCTAAGTGTGCTTATTTCCATCCATGAAGTTGAGTAATGGATGAATCAGGTCTGTCTACATGGCAGGACTACAAAGTAACCTCTGTCACAATGTAGTTTATTAGTTTGCCATTATGTTATTTTTAATTTCCCTGCTGAAAAAAGGGCAGAGGACCAACAGAAAGCTGTTTGGTTTGAAGCAACTTCGCAACACAATTGACAATAGTCTACTTTTTTTTGCCTGCAAATTTTGCCAATATTTCACTAATGCATCCACGCCTTCTTGAAATAAAATCTCATCAGGGACTTGATTTGAAAGGCTCTACATAGTCAGAAACTCCTTGGGTCATAAACAGTGTTCCTCATGTGAAATGCACATGATATTTGACTGATTCACAAACAATATCAAGGAAGTTTGGTGTTAGCATGTTGCTAAGTTAACTCCACAATACGTAGCGCACAAGTATTTGACAAAAAAACGTTTTATATTTATTGTTTTTGGTAATTGAATGAATTCTAGGTATATTTTGTTACATTTATCTTGCTTCTTCCGGTATATTATGGGACAGTCTTCACATTGGTAGCACGCCTCTGAATGCCTTAAAATGCTGCCTATGTACAGTAGGCAGCTCTTTAGGTTTTGAAGCAGAGTGTGTACCTTTAGAGCCAAGTAGTCCACAGCTGCTCTCCCGTTTCATTTTTAGCTTACTTTCTTTGTGTAACCAGGTGTTGTTTTACCAAAACTTATAAGAGCTTTGGCAAAAAACTGACCTGGAATATAGACAAAGTGGATTGGAGTTGTGTAGGCTATCTGGTTGTTTCAGCACTATTAATGTGATTGGCTGCTTTTCTGCCTATGCCGCAATGATTAGATGAAGCCCTTCTGAACACACTCTCTAGCACTGCCACGTGAGCTAATGTCAGCTCATCTTCGCTGAATGAAACTGGATACAGGTTCATGTATATGAGTGATTATTTGTGACAGTGAACATGTTTAGCCTCTGATGAGAAGTGAATGCATATTTACTGAAGCCGCCGCCCCAGTTCACGTTCGAGTGGCTATTACAGGGAGCGTTTTACATTTTGATACATTCTTTTTGTGGTAGATGGGTAAGAGTTATTTTCCTGTGTGACACGGATAAAAATAGAACACAGACACACTGTTGTCTGTGTACAGGGGCCAAAATGAACACTCGCCAATTCCCAAATCACCACTGCCCGGTAACTTTACAGGGAACTGCAATACACGGCTTAAATTAAAGTTTTTAAAGTTTTTAATTAAAAATGTTATTTCAAGGGCTAAAAACGAACTTTTTGCCACACCTGCCAATGGCCAGTGACTTAAGTAAATTTACCGGCCATACATATTTTTTACCGGCCTTTAAACTGTTTTTGCAAAAACAGCCAGTTATGACCCCAAAATTCTATATACGAGTGAAAATTCACAATTCTCTATTCTACTTTCAGTACCACAGCTAAAACTACTAGCCTAACTAATATCAATTTAAAACAACATTAAAGACAAGTAACAGTAGTTTTTTTTAGGTAGAGACATTTAAAAAAGTAATCAAATGTAAAATAACACTGAATAGTCTCCACTGTATAAATTAAATTAATAAATTAATTCTTATTAAAGGTTCAAAAGTTAATCACTCAGAAGCAGTGAGTGATTTTTTTCCTTTTTTGTTTTTTTAACATTAGAAACACAGATAGTAGCAGAAATATTAGGCTACTGTCACTTTAAGACCTAATGCAATATACTGATAATTATACACATGCGTTGTCTTTCTCGGCTGTTTATGTTCACTCAAACCATAACCAACTGTGTTTACTAGGATTCTCATCAAGGCAGGCATTTTTTTACGTAATTTTTGTGTGAATATGTCCATTCAAGCACAAGAAGATGTGAGAAAGAGCTCATTTTTTAGTATTCACTTTGTCTAAGACACGACATTCTGGAAGCGTACTTCGGATGACCTTATAATATTATTTTATATATTATATTATATTATAATAGGACTCTAAATATTGGTATCTCTGAATGCAACATGAAAATCAAAGAGAACAGCTTGGAGCTGTTTGTGTTCTGTCAGAGTATTTGTCTCTCTCTCTCTCTCTCTCTCTCTCTCCGTCCACCCCCCTTTCCATCACATTTTACATTCTATCTGTCAAATGCAAGAAGCAGAACCATAATTCCACATGCACGTGTCTGTAAGATCAGCTTAGCTGATCCTCACGCTGCCATTCAGCGAGGCAGGCGACAGTCAGCCGAGTGTTTTTGCGTGTGGGTGGCTGGATGGATGGACAGAAGCGCATGTTATGAGAACACTATCCAAACAGTTGAAAATCACTTTAATTTATAGACCCCCCATCTGAGGTATTTTCCAGCACCCTCCCCTTTATTTATAAGTGCACTCTCAATCATTTGTAAACACGAAAGATAAAGAATCATTGCAAAGTACTGGAATAAGCAGAATAAATCAAGCACCACAAGCATCGAGTCAGCCATTTTGTTTGCTTTTACCCTAATGGCTTTCTTTTTGCCTGAACAATTTAAGCAGAATTTACCAGAAAAGAGCGCTGAACTAGTATCCTTCAAGCTTTTTAGTGCAGTTGTGTGCAGAAGTGAAAGAAGGGGGGGGGGACCACCATTTCATAAAGTCAACTGAGTCATCAAATGTAGTAGGTGGGAATCAATAGAGTGGTTTTGGTGTCCAACAGGCAAAAATAAAGAAAGTTTACAAAAATAATGTCAAAATTGATTTTGAAACCGGTTTAGCCGAGGTTAAAGGAGGCCTGCATCACATACTTTGCTGTGTCATTTTGAACGTGATGTTGTTAAATATGATGGCACGGTGGCAGGAAGCGTCCCGTTTGGGTGATTATCTGTTTGAGTGAGTGCTCAGGTCATGGGCACCATGTTAACTTGCTGTTATTTCTGGCTGGAGGCCAGATGAAGACCAGCCCTGTTGATGTGACAGCCGCCGCTCCACCAGACTCTCTTTGAGAGAGATTAGGGTTATGATGTGGAAATGTTGTCTTAACCCTCACAGCCTAACAGCACACAGATGCCCCAATATCATTAATAATATAATCTATTATTAATCTATCACATTGTGTCCTAAGTGAATGGAATTGTCCTGATGCACCATAATGCGCCAGATTTTCTAGATTAGGGTATTGAACAGTATAATGTTGCAAAAGTTTATATTAATTAAATTGTTGATCAGATGGTACAGAAATACCCTCAGTCTGGAGGGAAAATGAATACATATTTTATTTGTGATGGCAGATAAACAGATTTACTTAGAGTAGAAAGCATTTTTCATTTGACACAAATGAAAACAGTGAGACATGAGAATACAGTCTATTTAATATGTCATTTGAAACATAATGTCCTGCTATGCTTAATTTTCACCACCAGTTATTTTTGTATTTTTAATGTTTCGGCAGCTGACAATACCACATACCGAGCAAATATTGTACCATCTCTTGCAGTCTTGTGTTTGTTTGCAGAAAATTACCATTTAAAAGTTTGGGGTAAGTAATAAAAAAAATCAAATAAAAAAAATGTATTTTTTATTCAGCAAGGGTGCATTAAATTAATCAAACGTGACAGCTAAGACTTAAACATTGTTACAAAAAAATTATATTTCAAATAAATTTTGTTCTTCTGAACTTTCTATTCATCAAATAATCCAGAACAAGTTTAAGAAGCACACTTGTTTTCAACATAATAATAATAATAATACTACATGTTTCTTGAGCATATGAGAATGATTTATGAAAGATCATGTGACATTGAATTCAGCTTTGCCGTCAGGAACAAATTACATTTTAAAATATATTAAAATCGAAAACAGTTTCTTTGAATTGTAATTACATTTCACAATATTACAGTTTTACTCTATTTTTGATCAAATATTGACTTGGTGAGCAGTCTGAGCATAAGAGACTTCTCTCGAAAACATTTCCAATCGACCCCAAACTTTCGAATGGTGGTATGTGTGTGTAGCAGATTAGTGTTATTTGTAAAGTGAATAACTTTTGCGATCCGATCAGCCCGGTTCAAATAAGTAGATTGGTATTCAGAGGTTACAATTTGACGACGACTCCATATCGATATTGTATGTCTAAAGTTCAACGTTTTTACTGTTTTGCACGCAATACACATGTTCACCTACCATATCTGGGATTCGAATTGGGACCCAGGGATTCCCCAGTCCCAATTCGAAACAAATTACACCAAAATATATAATTTTCGTTTCAAACATGTATTTAATGATCAGTAAAATATGTTGTTGTCATTGCGATCAGACTAAAAGTAAATGTGATAGGGGGCCCCGGCTGTCAGTCAATATCTTCCAGTCACGCGGGCCCCTGATTGGTCCTGGCCCGTAAGCAACCACGTACCCTGCTTACCGATAGTTACGCCTGTGTCTCTTCGTGGTCAGTACAGTTTCTGTTTGTTATTCTATATTGGAATCATGATGAGTTAGAGACATTGTGACAGACTTCAGGGGTATGCAGCACAAGCAGGCCTTTGTCAATGTGTAGTCCTTCTGGGGCTGTTTTGTCCTTCCCACTGTCTGAGGAGATATGACGCTTCTGAAATTAGGCTGAGACAAGATCCTGCAAGCATACAAATTGCTGTTCATAGTCCTTGGAGAGCAAAAAGGTAAGTGTCTAATTGTCCTTGCTTGCCCTTAAAACTGGCTCCCTTTAAATGCATCCGATTCCATCTTTGGCCATTTTGTTGGATCTTGCGCTGTTGTCTGAGAGCCCCTAATCATCCTGTCTGAGATTTTTTAGCTATATAGTAAGTGAATTATGATGTATATTATAATGTTATGATGAACTATATCCCTTTGACTAAGGATACTACTTTTTAGAAGGCAGCTGTCTGACTCTGGGAATGGGAACATGGTTCATGTAACATTAACAACACATTATTAGCTGTTTGATAATGTAGTCAAGCAAAAGCTAATCATATTAATTACAGTTATGTGTCTGTCATTGTAAAGAGTGATACCATTGCGCATCGTTTACTACAGTAAAGTTGACCGAGGGGATCTCTGAGCTGGTGCGAGTGAGTGGAGGCGGGCTAATTTGCATATTCATGGATCCACGGGTACTAAATGAAGCAAGGGTGTTTACATGCAAGCTATTTTAAGGCATGAAGAATTTTTTTCACGGGGAAAAAACATTTAAATGTGTCATTTTTGTGATTAAAGACGAGTTAAATGACGAGGATAAAATGATTGACTACAGGGGCACTTTAACCACTCAGTCACACCACCTTTGTTTTTCCTTCCTCAAAACTTTGCAGCAAAAACTGAAATGAGGCAGAAGCTGAATACTCGTTGTTTAAAATGTCAGTTGGGATGAGGCCGTGCTGTTTCTCACTGAGAGCCGAACGGCAGTTTAGTCACTTCATGTGCCAGTAACTGGTCTGCTGCCAGTAACTTAAATTTCATCTCTGTTGTTGTCAGAGTCGTGTTTTTTTTTTTTTTTTTTTTTTGCCAACCTTAGTTATCTTCTCATGAAGATGGCCAGACATCTCTATTATGAATCCTTTTAAAAAAATAAGTAAATAAGCTGTACTTATGTCAGCCATTTTACATGATTTGCAACTTGCTAGTCAATTGCTGGTGGTATTATTGGGAGACACATTCTCATTCTAGGGGGTATTTGATTGGACAAAAGTCTATGTAGTGCAGGATGAGTCTTTAGTCCATTTTCCCATAACACTGTGCCTACACCAGACGTGACCATCAAGTTAAAGGGTAACTCTCGCCAAAATTGAACCTAGGCTCTTTTTGTTAATCTACCCGAGTCAAACTTTCGTTTAAAAGCATAATTAGAATGGAAACGCCACTTTTAAGTTTGACCGTGTTTTCGTTTTAGGTCAAAATGCCTTTTGAATGGGAGTGCATGGGGCACTTCTATGACAGCATCAAAATCGCTATTTTTAAAACACTAAGAAGGCTCGACACAACATGAAACTTTGCTCGAAGTATCACCAGGTGCTCTACACGTGAACTTGAGCATTGACTACATTGTTTGTGTACACAGAGTTTACTAAAAAGAAAGGTTTTGTACGACTCACTTTATCCGTTAGTGTTTCCGGTGGCTGAAATTCTGTCAGTCAAAAGTAGTCGATCTCCGAATGCAACGTAACATGAGGAGGGTAAAGATGGAAAGCTCCTAAAACTTGTTTCCATATAAATTCACGTATATTTTTTATCTAAGTTATCATGCTTTTCATTGAAATTACAAGTTCTTGACATTTCCTCTTATGGTGTCAGTTCATTACGTTGCATTCAGAGATCGACTTCTTTTGACTGACAAAATTCTAGCTACCGGAAACACTAACTGATAAAGTGAGTCATACAAAACCTTTCTTTTTAGTAAACTCTGTTCAAGTTCATGTGCAGAGCCCCTGGTCGGCTTAGTTTTGGTGTGTTCTGCACCATTGGCACTGTCTGTTTGTTTTTTTTGCAGCATGTTGAATCTGTGTCGGGCCATTGGTGAGAGAGAAATCTGATTCGCTGTAGCGAACGAGTTAGTTCACAAGAATAAAAGCGAAAGTGATGAAAGCGAGCAAAGAAGTCAAGACAGAAATAGACATATTTACTTATATGCAGGCGCAGAACACACGTGCTAGTTGACAGTCGACTTTAGTGCTTTTCGAGTGTTCAAGCGCAGGTTTTTGGCTGCCGACGAGAGGCGACAACACAATCAACTTTCACCGGCGCCAGTTCTTTGATGTCGGCTTAGTGTGTCCTGGACTTAAATACGTGGCTTCAGAGCTAACAGACATGGACTAAATGCCACAGAACTCAAATTTTGATTTCACAGGGCTTTAAGAGACTGAACTGTTTGTGTCTGAGAATTTACTATCAAGCCAAAATGTGGCACAGACTCGCACTTCCTCTCAGACTATACTAAGTACATCCTTAAAATAAATACGTTTATTCTACTAAGCTACCCTGAAGGCTAAGAAGACATATATAATGTAGGATGAATCTCCTCAGGCTCATGGACATTGCTTAAAAGTGATGAATATATTCTTTTCCTGAATATTTCATCAAGTCAGTTAATAGTTTCCTGGACTGGTGTAAGAATCTGTTCTAGTATAGAAACAAGTTTGCAGTATACTGTATGGTGCAATCCTTTATTCACTGGCTGTTTGAAATAAGATGACATATTTATGAAAAAATTAGTCATCCATTTTGAGCTTGTTTTAGCTGCTTGAGGAAAACAAATAGTGTCACTCAAAATGGAGCTGCCTACATGCCTGTAATGAAGAGCATACAGATAGAAGACGCCCTTTATGTGACGCATACATGGTCTGACTCTTGAGAATTCTTGCTTCTTTTCAACTGAAAATAGCATAGATATGGTTATGTTTTTATATTCACATAGTGAATGGTTATATGAAAACATACTTATTACAGACGAGAACGTTTTTATTTTATTGTATTTTATTTGTTAGGAAAGTTGCATGTCTGAATCTGTAAGGTTGTGTGCAGGCTATGGGTTTCACATGTTTATTGGCTTTTCTTAGATTGGTCTGCGGAGCTCCTCGCAGAGATGTAGTTCATTCGAGAGGGTAATTAAAATAGGCCACAAACATCATTAGAGAGGCATGACCAGTTTTAGCGTTCCAGCAGTGCCTGTCGATCTAGAGGCGGAAATATACTGAATCCCTCTCAAGTTCTGTTTCAATGACTCGGTGGGGAAAAAAAACGACCATCCCCCTACCAACCCCCCACCAAACCATCATGCATTCAGCTGTGTTAAATAATTAAAGGATGTATGGCTTCCTTATATAATGACGTTGCTATAAATACTCAGCATATGTGGGGTGGATATCTGGTGTGGAGAAATTGGGTTCCTTCATAGTAGACATGTATGTATGTATGTGTGTATATATATATATATATATACACACACACACATTATATGTTTATATATTAGAGCTGCACGATTCTGGATAAATTGAGAATCACAATTTTTTTGTTTCAAATAGAGATCAAAATTTTTTCACGATTCTGAACAGACAATTAAACTAAATAACGTAATTTAGTAGAGGTTCTGACAAAATGTTAATTGTTGCAGTTTTCTTAAAAAAATTAAATCAATTGTTATGAATTATAAAAAAAAAATGGTTTGAATGAATGATTCAATGACTCACTCATAAATACTTTACTTGTTTCAGCTTGTTTGAACGAATATATTGAATGATTCAATGACATACATTGTAAACAGTCACTTGTCACCACCTAGTGGCGTAACGATGTAATGGATATAATCGTTATTTGAAGCACCAAGTTACTTTCAAAAGGTGATTTACTCTATTTTGATCGCTACCGTATGTAGACATCAGTGTTTATATCTGAACTATAAACTTTTATCCCAGTACTTCTGTGATCATTTGAATATTTGTAACACAAAAATAATGATACTGTGTGGTTGAAAAGACCACTGTTTGTGAAGCCATTTCATTCCTATACATGATAACTGCTCTCTCTGGGTCAACACACACACACAACCCACACACACACACTCCAGTTTTGTCTTCGCATTTTAGAGCCTGTGTCTCTAATTGCAAAGTAGAATCCTATACTGCTATACCATGTGCTGTTTCTCATGAGTACACTGTAAATTCCTCTGTAAATAATGGAATTGGCTTTTGCAGCCAATCAGCAGGTGTTTTGCTTTATGTGTGGTGTGTGACTGTGGCTTGTGGTTTAATTTTCCTAAGTGCATCCTGTGAGGAAGTAAATATGGTTTTGTTTGTGTGAAAACCTCAATGTATGCTTAACAGGCACTTGTCACTATAGCACGCTAGGGGTACCGAGCTTTGCCTTTCTCTTGTGACTTGATGATTCACTCATTTCTGGCAACTTCTTCTGAGCTACTTCTCTTCAAAGAATCCAAATAATCTTTTCTCTTCTGTAAATGCCAGTGAGCCACTGCTGTGACCTGTTTATGTAAGAGCTCCTTGTGGGGCTGAACTCGGATGTTTGAGCCATGTTGCTTCGACTTTGACAGGAAGAGAAAAGCAGGGTTAGTCGTGATTCATTGCTTCACATTGTTCACAATATGGAAAAATGCCCCAAGTGGTACACATTTATGTAACATACGGGAACATTACGTGTGCCTGAGCGTATGTATTAGTATAAAGTGTTTAATCCAGATCAAATAACTTTATCCTCATGTTTAAATATGGCTGAATTTATCCCCGTCTCTCCTGCTCACCCATATAGAAGATGTCATGCCGCATTTGGGATATATGCCGCAAAAGCATGACTGGCTTTCCATAAGTGAATCCCAAAGGGAAGCCGATTTCTGTGTGTGTGTGAGTGTTTCACGTCAGAGTAAAGCAGCGCTGTGAGCATAATATGAATCTGACCCAGAAGTGAGTATGAACGTGGGAGTATGACAGCTCTTCTTTACTTCATGAGCAGTGCTGTATGTAGTAATGTCTCTATATGGCATCAGTGTCTTATTTTCATGCCGACTTTCCTTCCTCTCAATTGAGATCAAGTTTGTTTCACTGTTTTTCCTTCGTTTTGACATTCCCTGCTGAATAGTGTTTATAGACAGCTTGTAATTAAATGTACAGGATTTCTTCATTGCCGGAATTGTTTGTTATTGATTTTGTCTCTTAACTCTGTCAGTTCTGCTTCACTCAGCTGCGTCCCATTAATTGGATTGCTACTTTTAATAGATATTTGACAAATGGCACAATGTCATTTACCCTATTTTGCCTGAACAGATGTCATGAGAATAATGTTTCTATCACGTCCTCCGAGGTAAGCTCATCAGTATACCCCCTGAAGAGATGGCAGAAACCAGCCACATGTGCTGGTACAAGCTATCTTTTTTTCTTTTCTTTTTTTTTACAACACAACAACACCTGCAATAGCAAAGTGCCGGTGAATTAAGTAGCCATAAATACAGTTCTTACAATATTACTTTAATTACTTTAATTTTTGAAGCTGCAGTCCATAGTTTTTCTTCTTTGTTGCCATCTCTGTTCAAAATCTGCAATTGCAGTTATTCGCGGAATGAATAATAATAATAATGTTTGTTTTTTATAGCGCCTTTCAAGAACCCAAGGTCACTTCACAAAAGAATACAAACAGTTGACAGACAAAGAGACAAGCAATCTGCTTATTATAACAATCAAACAAGCAGAAAAGCAAAAACCAATACTACAAATAATTAACATGAGAAGTTATAGAATCAAAGAAAACATCAATTTCGATAAAGTAAACATGAAAAAAGTGGAAAAAGTGAAAAAGTGGAAGACAGAGAAATAGAGAGGAAAATAATTATTTACTGAGCATGGTGAATAGATGAGTTTTAAGTTGAGATTTGAAGGTCAACTTTATCAACTATCAACAACTTTCTCAATTATCAACTTTACGTGGGTTGTGCCTCGGCACGGCACAGTGCGGGCGAATCCAATGTTTTGAGGAGAATGTGCGGCTGTCAGTCACCGCGCCGGTGTGGGTACTCTTTCGGAATCACAGATTCTACTTTTTGGAAGTATGACCAACATAAGAATTTTCATCTGAACAAGCAAGTAACATCCACTTTTGTTCTGACCAACTAAGGGGAAAAAAGCATTGCAGTAAATCGTGCTGATTAAATCTATTGATCGGTTATCACATCAGGTCAAACCGTGCAAATTATACTCAAATTGTTAATGTTAACAACATCAGCATTGCGCATGGGCCCGGTTGCAGTGTCTTTTTTTTCTGTAGCCACTCCGAAGTCTTTTGCATTTTACAACAAGTGAATCTCCAGTTTGTCGTTTGAACCTTTCTGGATCCGCCATTAAATTGACAAGTTTAATTATATCAAGTGCTGTGAGAAAAGGCTATAAATCTCCACATCCAACATCCTCACACGCAACATAGCCTACTAGCCAAGACACCTTCTTTATGTGTACAGATGTGACGTAATGACGAAAAGACATGCTCGAATTTCCCGTGGAAATCCACCAGTGCCACTGGAATTAAAAACATTATTACAAGCTTACCGTTTTGAATCGAGCTAAGGCAAGCAGATACTTTTGAACACTGGCTTATGTACTTGCTCAAATTTATTTTGGATAATTTTTAACCCAAAAAAGTTACGGACTGCAGCTTTAATTAAATAATTATATTTTACATTTAAATAAAATCAAATATATATTAAATATTAATAAAAAATACTGTATCTATACCATAGTGTATATATTCTATATGAATTTGGAGATTCAAATTGTGGAGTTGTGCTGCTTAATATTTATATTAATACAATTGGAAACTGTGGTGCATTTTTCAGGATTCTTTGATCAATAGATGATTCAAAAGAACAGCATTTATTTGAAATAGACATCTTTTTATTAACATTAAGAATGTCTTACTCTTTATCATCACTTTTCAACAATTTAATGCAAACTTGCTGAATAAAAGTATTATTTTAAATACTTTAATTTAAATGACATTTGATGTTGCGTATTCATTTTCGACCTTAGGCACTAAGGGTTGTACTTATGGGTTAGGGCTAGTACTTGAATGAGAGGGTATGACAGATGGTGGTTGGTATTGGAGGTTTTCAGATGGGGGGCGGGTTGGTCTGTAGGGACCCCTCGGTTGCCCAGATTCTCTCTCTCCCTGTGGACCCTGTCCTCTCCCTTTACCCCCTGAAAAGAAACCCCTAGTGCCCTAATTTTCTACCAAAACCAAACATTACACAGGCTCTATACCATATGCTATTCTGCCTGATCGTCAACATTGAGCCATTCAATCTGTCCAGGAAAACTGCTGTGAAAATGTTTGACTCCGAGTCTTTAACTGTGATGTGACTGTCACAAGACTAAATTTCCTCTCCGTTCCTCTTTTCCCCTCCACTAGCCTGATGCCTTTTGATCTCGCATTTGGGTTAGGAGAGCTGCGGAAGTCCTTGGCCCACAAAGCCAGCTCTGTGTTGATCTAATTGAAAGGCCCCTTGTGAGAGTCTTTGGACATGCACTCACATTCAAACAGAAGAGACACAGAAAAAGAGCTTTCTCTCATAGAAAAGCCTTACACATGAGCTAACCTCTTCTAGTTAGTGTAATATGTCTGAGGGTAATGCTGGAAATCCATGGCAGATTTTGGGGATTTGTGGCTCCCATAGAAACTTAACACTTGCATTGGCCTTGGCTTGGTCCAGTTCAGTGACATTAAGAGGAAGTGACTCGATGCTTCACCTTTTAACAGAAATTTCCACACAAAAAAAAAGCTTCAAAAATGTGTTAGTACTTTGGATAATTATACTTTTTAGATACTCGTTGGGAAATAGTATATTGGCTCTTCCATAATCCTCACCTTGGTTCCCAGTTTCAGTCATCCCCTGTCACTCCCCTCAAACCGTCATTGTCCTCCCCTCTCTCTCTGCTCATTTTCAGTGCCTCTTCCCCTTTGGCAGGGTGCCCTGGACCCCTCACTCAGCCAGCGCGTGCCTGTAAAGGTTAATGCTAATAATACCAGAGACCTGCCTGAACTCCACTAGGAGTCCTGTGTACACAATTTAAACTCAAAATCTGGCAGAGAGAGTATGTGATGTTTCAACAGGGTTTCTTGTCTTATTCATCCCCTAAAAACCGAGTCAGATCAGGAGACATAGCTGTATAAATAACCTTGGCTTGGCATTTAATGGGCAATAAGATGTTTCCTGCTTCCTCTGCAGTCCACCATTTGGATGCCAAAACAAAAATGGGTTACTCGCGAATTGCTATGATATTGATGCATATTAGCACATGCCTGCCCAAATATACATATTCAAGCAACACTAAGTAACTTTTTTTTACCTTAAAATAATGTTTCCAAAATCGTATCAGTGGTTCATCAAGTCGTAACAGGGTGAAAGGCACTTCTGGATTCGCTTTGCAGCCCTATATCTGCTATAAACACACTATGCAGGTGTTTGCCAAACGGGTCGCGTTTCTGTAAACTACAAAATTGACTTGTTCTATGTCAAGCGTTACAATAGTCATTATTTAGTTTTTCTTTGTTTCTGATGTCGCAATACATCATACTTTCATGAAATCATGCAACATACTCTACCTTGTCTGTGGACATCGTTCATTCCAAAGCCGGTGCTAGATTAACAGCGAGCGTGCGTGCGACGGTAGGCGGCGAAATTATTTACGACAGTGATAATGGACAATTCCGCTTCCAACCTGTAGGGCGACCGAAGAGGAAAAGTTCCTTAGTGTTGCTTTAAAGGGATAGTTAATCCAAAAATGGCAATTCTGTCATCATTTACTTACTTTCACGTTGTTCCAAACATCCTGTATGAATTTCTTTCTTCTGTGGAATATAAAAGAAGGTACAGTATTTTGAGAAATGTCTTTTATTTTATTTTCTAAAAATTGAAGCGAACTGGCTCCAATGATGTTTGGTTACCAACGTTCTTCAAATAAATGTTGTGTTCTGCAGAAGAAAGAAAAGCTATCAGGTTTGAAACGACATGAGGGTGAGTAAATGTCCCTTTAAATTAAAGTGACGAGTGAAAAAATTCTTGCAAAGCTAAATTTTGACTTCAATTACAAGCGGATTACGGAAATGTATGATATGGCCCTTGAATAATCTTCTTGTAATTTTGTTAAGTTAAGTTTTGGCCTGAAGTGAGGGGTTTTACCAGTGTCTGTTATAACAAACTGTTGCAGCAAAATAGAAATGAATGCCTGATGTACTAAAAGACTTAAATCTCTTTCTACAGTATAATGGAAAGTGGCCTTATTATAACTAGCTAAATAATTTGTGTTAGAATTAACAGAAGTGTATTGTACAGAGCAGCTTTGTTCTGATGTTTCACAAACAATAATAATATCAAGCCCTACAGTCAGACATTACTCTGTTGATTTGTGGCTAGTTTCCCCCCGCCTTTTGCTTTGAACAAGAATGTTGATCTCCGATCATCTTTACCCTTGATACCGCAGAATGTGTTGTGTGTTGCTCTTGTCCGTGATGGACAGATAAAGTAGTGCATATGGAGGAGGAGGGACGGCACAGCCTCTGTGATTATAGAAGAGATTTGTGAAAGCCTAGAGGAAAGTGCCAGATGGCTGAGAATCTCAAAGCCCTCCATTCTCTGTCTGCCATGACACACAGACGTTTCTCCCGCCTCCAGATTCCCATCTCTTTAGATCTTTCTCTCTCTCTTGCTCTCAATCTCTCCCTCAACCCCCTCCTCATGCTCCCCTGCTCTCTTTTTTCCTCAAGACTTTGCGATGTTTACTGTCTCTCTATGTTTCTCCACATTCTGAGGGTCTTGCTAATAATAAAACATGTTTTCTTGAATATTCATATTTTTAACAATAGTTTCAATATACAGTATATTATCAATTTCCTGTGTCAATATGATTTTCCATTCATTAGTCTTTTGTCATATCCCTTTAAAACAAAAGTCCTTACTGATATGATCATCCTCATGGTGACACCACTGAGAACAACAGCATAAATTTCAGTAAGGTATTGTAAGTATTATCATAAGTATTGTCAATGAATAAAAAGTGCCTGAGGTTGACCAGAGCATATTTGTGGCATACCGTTTATATATTACAACATAAGCAGTTAAAATGCAAGGTTAAAGATTTAAAAAGTGTACTGCATAATAGGAATGACCACCATAAGGATTGTGAATATGATAAATCCTTCCTTTCCACTTGATCAATATTCTGTTGTAGACCATGGTGTAATGCTCAGTCTTTTTGAAACTTCATCCATCCATGCACATTCCTTTGATTTGAAGCTGGCTGTAATATTTCTCGCACACTTCCTTTTGTTTTCCACTTATATGGCAGACTGCACTCATAATGAAATAAGCCTGGTCCAGCACTGGTCTGTCTCTTCATGTTAAGTGGACTGAAAGCAACTCACTTAGAGAGAACTTTTATGCCCTTGAAAGCCATGATACACAGCAGAAGTAAACCGATCCTGACAATTGCAATGAGAGTCATCCATCTCAGGGATCGCGTATGTGTGTGTGTGTTTGTACATCTGTGTGTTGATTATTTCCTTCTTTGGTGAAGCAGTAACTGGGCATTAGCCTCCAGGATGCTTTGTGCTCTTTGCATGGTTCCTCCTGCTTTCAGTACACAGACTGTGCTAAATAGGGACACCCTGTAGAGAGTAAACTTGTAGATTATCGCTCTCATTTGATCTGCTTGTTCATTTTATAGTATTACTTATCCTGGACAGATGGGTAGTGTAGATCAGCCCAGTGGGTTGCCTGACACTGAGCATGTTTTGTGACACAGAATCCCTTATAATGTTCTTGGAGTCATTTAACTGAATCTGTGTCTTACACTATAAAAACAAAAAAATCTGTGAAATTTACGAAAAAATGGCAGCTGTGGTTGGCATACATTTTTTGTTTTACAAATTTCACTTAAAGGCACAATGTGTAACTTTTTTGCTTTAAAAATAGCAAAAATCACCATAGGCTATCTGTTTTTAGTTGTGTACTTACATTATCCCGACTGTTTCCAACAACTTTCAAACCAGGAGAAATTTGTAATTTAATTCGAAGACACGCCCCGTTTCTTTATTTCCGTTTTGTCGTCATCAATGGCGTCATATCCGCGTTGTCCCTGGTTTCCGCTCGTACTGCCATAGCAACCAGAGCCCTCTGATAGTAACCAAGGCGACTGACGTGGACAACTGTGTAGTTCGCAATGTCTATTTGCACGCTGTTGTTGTTTCGTTCAAACATTATGGACCATGGCAAGCAGACTTTGGATAAAAAAGGAGAACTAAAACGAGAATCAATATCAGCGCGGTGTTTTCGAGATGCCTAGAGCTCCCATAGACACTATATAAATGAGAGCTCCACGTCTGAGACTTCGACTGCTCCTACATGTACTCTATTAAACAGGTGAGCACATTTACATAAAACTAATCAATGTTATATAGTTCAACAATGATAAAATGTTAGAATATGATCTGTATGTTATTCTAATGTTGATCTAGCTTACTGCTAGTCTCATACAGACAAACTAACACATACATTTCAACACATTCAAATGCAGTTTAGTGTGCTAGTGTAATGTTAGACCAAGTGAAACAACGCTGTGTTACCTAACAAGTTTAATTTGTCTAATAAACTGACCTGTGAGTAGTAATTCTGCACTTGCGTGTAGTTCGGTAGAATGAAATGTCCTTATTCCTTTTATATCCGCGGGACTCGCGTCGTGTGTGGAGCTGATAGCTGTCTCTTAGCAATCCCGACCTGCTTCATATCACAGTCATGATAAAAACATAGATGTATTTACTCATCCATAAACATTATTAGATCGGTCGGCTTGACGTTGACGACAAGATCCATAATTCTTAGCAAATGTTGCGTCATCAAACTACGCCTTTGTTATTGTAAGAGGTTAGCGACCCCTAGCGGCGAAAGTTTCCATACTGTACGTTTAAATTTACAGTAAAAAAGAGCATTAATATATATAATGTTAATATACTAAAGTACTAAAATCTGTTTTGTACCTTTTATAATATAGTGACAACCACCATAAAAACACAAGTGCTACAGAGAAATCCACGTGATGAATCAAAGGTCATTAGATGTAGCTTTTCCACAAACGTTTATAAATATAGAAGGTTCACAACATCATACACACACATACAAAGCACCATTCATGGTAACGCACAACACTAAAATAGTAAACATTATAAATATTAATTTAATGTATTAATAATGTAACATTTAATTAAACATTTATCACGCAAAGATCGCAAGCTGCCCCAGATTACTGTTATTTACATCAACTGCACACTATACATGACATTCTTATTCAATCCTGGCAAACTGTGTATCATTAGAGGGATCTAGGACTCTAGATTTGATATTTGACCACTGTTCAGTGTTTATGATAAAAATGGTTACAGTGACAGTAATTTCATGATTACAAATGAAGTAATCAGTAGTTCCAATAGATAATTTTTCCAATAGAATAACAAGACACATCTATACTCAATCACGTCTGCTCTGGTTTATTTGCATTCATAGGGCTTAGCTGAATTACACAATAGGGCATTTAGTCCAAAAGTATGCACATTTGGAGAAATATTGCAGTTTTCACATGTTTACTTTATATCTTTTTAAATCAAATCATCATTTCTACTCATTTTCCACTGAATTATGTGATCTACAGTGTATTAGTGGCTTCAGACACTGTTCGTGACACTGATGCACCAACACATTCGCTGCACATGATACTGTACATCACTCATATTATTACTAATCATAAAACGTCCTCCTCATCCTGTAATGAATAACAGGTTTAAACTTCCATGTTCTGGATTGTACATAGACATAGAAACAAACACTAAGAAACATTTGTACAGATGAAACACGAAGCTAATAAATATATTATTACGACAATATATGGTTTGTGTGTTTTTCATTAACTTTGGGGTAATTCGTATAAGAATATAGAATGTTTACTCGGAATGCTAAGCAGGTATAGCGCTTAGCTAATTGTAAAAAGCTACAAATAATATATTTCTGCCTCATCAAATGACTCCATCTCATCAATCTTAACAATATAAGAAAAAAACTAATATGCATAACCAATAACAAAAAAACGAAACAATTATTTAAATGAAAAATCATCGTATGTGAAGTGTCAAACATGGAATTTCACTGTAAATTCTAAGATGACTTATTCTTTTTCACTTCCAAAAACTGTACCTTTAACCTTTCACAGTATTTTAAGGTAAAACAACATTAAATTTCCTGTTATACTGTATCTATTACAGGCTTTTTTTTATTGTATATTGTAAGAGAACCGTTACCAACTTAACAGATTTAGCAGGTCTTTTATCGTTAAAATAATATTTTTACTGAATATATATATATATATATATATATATATTTTTTTTTTTACAGAATTCTTGCATTGATGAAGGTGCATTTTTCGTCCCAGTGCAGATAAAAACGGTTAGCATCTTGAACTGTAAGTAGTTACAGTTAACCTGGTTGCTTCACTCCTGAATTTGTGTTGCATCCCCTTGCAGTGAAATACAGTCAGTCGTCTGTGTTGATTTGTGTCAGGGAAAACATCACATTTGTATTTGGTTGTTTGCCGTGCGGTGACAGGGTTGACCCTTAATTGACCCTGCTGAGATGACCAGCTGGTCTTGACACGACCTAAGTAAACGTCAGGCTTAATGATCACGCCTGAAAAAGTGCTAACCTGCTCTTTGTGAGCATGTATGTTTGAGTGCAACATGTCAGGATGTATTAAGAGGTTTGTGTGTGTCTTTGCATTGGAAAGTAGAAGAACTTAAATGCTTCTTTTGTTCTCCTTAGTTAGTAGTACACAATTGTTTGTGCACTAAGTTCCCACACTCAAACAATTCCCAAAGCATATACTCATAAGATCACGAGCAATGTTGGCGGTTTGTCTCTTGGCAGTCTCCCACTACTTACTGTACATGCATCACTGCGGTAACATAATGTGTAATAATTGCTCTGTGTTATTTGACAATAATTTGTCAGCATCCCACATGTACCACATTGACATCATAATGATGCTAGGAGTTGTATTTACCTCTTGATCTCTGGAAGTTTTCTGTTCTTTTATTGTCTTTACATGCACAAGATTATTCAGATATTGATTAGAATTTAGCCTGATTCCTTTTTTATGTAACCACTATGTAAAAAAAATAGCCTAGTTCCTGTTTCTGGAAATATGAAAAGGACAGCTTGCATACTGTGTTCCTGTATCAGAATTTTGGGTCTTATACACACCTTAGTCAGAATATCTACCGTAACTTAATATTTATGTGTGTGTGTCCAAGCAAGGGTAATTTTGAGTAATATTAGATACAGACAGTTGTGAAAATGCAAAGCTATTGAAAAAAACAATCTTTTAAAATTTCAAAAATGTTCTTCATAGGCTCGAAGGAAAGAAGTGTTCCTGCAGGAGCGTTATGGACAGTTCAGTCTGACGGACCCATTCCTCGCCATGCAGAGGGACTTTGAGTCAGGGACGGGACCAAAGGACTGTAGGCCTGTTAGCGCGAGCCCCATCACCGTGCTGGAAGCTGTAATGGCCCACTGCCGTAAGATGCAGGAGAGGATGTCTGCCCAGCTATCAGCCGCTGAGAGCAGACAGAAAAGGGTAAGATCTGTGTGATAATTGTGTGTATTCTGTATGTTTAACAGGGCAAGACTACAGAAAAGATTGTGTGTGAATTATTCTAAGATTATTTACATATTCTATCTGAAATAAGTCATCCTTTTCGCTAGGATTACGTTGACCTTGATTAAGTTTGCTGTCAGAGGTTTGCTGAGGTGTTCCTAGTTATTCTTGGAACATATTCTAGTATGCAATGTGTGCACCTGTGTGTCTTTTTGGGGGGAGTGTAGTAATTTGTCTACACCATCTATGCTGATATTGTTCTGGCAGGAAAAATTGATGACAGAAAAAAAAAAAGAGACTTTTAGGCAAAATCCACTTTTCCTAACCTCCATGAAAGCAAAGTGCATGTCAGAAAAGCAGAGTAAGAAAAAGAGCACCAGACAAGGCAAGCAATAATGGTATTTAAGAAGAAGAAGAAGAGGAGGTGTCAAAGAGGGAGAGAAACTGATGCTAAGCTCTAAAACACTCTGCCAAACACATCCGTAAATCTATATCTCACTATTTAAGATAGTGCTACGAAGAATACTAGCTACATGATATCAATGCAGGCCTTGAACTTTATACACACACACACACACACACACACACACACACACACACACACACACACACACACACACACACACACACACACACATACACACACACACACACGCATGCATGCTTCTTCCAAGTGACACCTGACCCTTCACTGCACACCACTTCTGCAGACCAGATATCAGCTGTGTTCACCATCTCAGTGGCTTCAGTTATATTGTAGGATAGTACTTGTGTATTATAAGATACAGTTTATATATAGGTACATAGCATGCATATTTACATGTTACACCGATACTGAGTGAACTCAGCTCTTTTTTCCAATAATAAACACTTGTGCTTGGTTGTTATGGTGACAGTTCTCTTATTGCATCGGTACTGTAGTTAATGCAACAGCTCATATATATATATAGTATAGATGTTTATGAATAGCATAAACATAGTTGTTTATCATAGTGATTATTACTGTCTGATTCTGTCTGGCCACTGCTTAAGTGTTTTCTTACATCTCTTAATTTCTGGGGAAGTGTTCATTTATTCATAGGCTAAGCAGCTTAAACCTGCAAATAAAGCTTGAACTACCTCTAACTTGTAGTGTCAATAAGTTCACCTTTTTTCTTGCATGTATTATAGGTTATTGCTCAGCAGTTGATGTTAGTAGTTACCCCCCCCCCCCCCCCATACAAATTCAATTCCCTCTTGATTATCATATTAAAAGCAACTGATACCTTAAAGGTCAAACTTCTATCACACATGAGTGATGTGATCAGCTCAGTCAGTACCTTAACACGAGTACTGATCCCTGAACATACTTTACAAAGACACAGTCTCCAAAATAGATCTGGTGTTTATAATATCATTTTTCTAATTGTCTGGCTCAGAAAACATGTAAAAAAAAAACACTTCAGCTGGTTTGTTAATGAAAAAGCTTAGTTAGTGGAGCTTAGACATAAACAGATAATTATGTAAGGTTAACTTAAGAGTAACTTCTGATTTGAGGATATTTCTTTAAGTTTAATCGTACTTGATTTTAAAGTAATTTTCAAGGCATGTTTACAAAGTTTTGTCCGAAAGACTGCTGTATCTTTAATTGTTTAATAATTACTGTCTTGCTTTATGTGTGTGTTATCTGCTCTCTGCGAGTCTCACATTTGCCCTGCTGCTGCTGTCTAGCTTGAAATGGAGAAACTGCAGCTGCAGAGCCTGGAGCAGGAACACAGGAAGCTGTCGGCTCAGCTGAAGGATGAGCGAGAGAAAAACAAACACGTGGTGATGTCACTGGTGCATGAATGCAAGCAGCTAGCTGCTCGTGTGGTTGAAGAGAACCAGCGCTTTGAGGAGCTCTCGTCCCGCACTGAGCAGGACAGTCGTTCTGTGGGTAGATTAGAGGAAGAACTGGCGTCTGAGCGACGTCGTAGCCAACAGATGGAAGCAGAGATGGAGAAACAGCTGGCTGAGTTTGACACAGAGCGAGAGCAGCTACGTGCCAGGCTTAGTCGCGAGGAGACGCGGGCTGTGGAGCTGCGGGCTGAAAGCGAAAATCTCCGCCAGCAGGTGGAGCAGCTAAGAACTGAGCGATGCAAAGATGCCCCACCACTGCCTTCTGTCACCCCAGCATCTGCCCCAGTTAAACCCAAGACTATGGCATCCGTGGCTGTGGGCACTGAGGCAACAGTCTACAAGACTGCTTCCTCTCAGACAGATGAAAATGAAGCAGCTAAAAAGGTGCCACTCTCTATCCCAGTCAAGCCTACAAGTTCTAGCTATGCTAGCATGAACCTACCTAAGACTTCCAGTGCTGGACGGGGGCTACACCACGGGAGCTCTCAGGCAGAAAATGGAGGAGAGGGCCAAACGCATCCACATGGCTCACATTCACCTGGTGTGTCTGCTACCTTGCCGACTGGGGTCAGTCCCCGCGTCCAGGCGGCCCGATACAAATTCCAACCCTCTGCCTCAGAGCAGGACCAAAATGGAACCGCAAACCAGAGCCCTCCTTCCCGCGATCTGTCCCCCACAAATCGAGACAACTTTGCTGCCAAACAGCAGGCTCGCCACACAGTTACACAGGTTCTCTCCCGCTTCACAAGCCCTCCAGCAGGGGGACCCCCTGCAGCCCTTCGGCCTGGTTTGCCACACTCCACATCTGAGGGAGGACCCTTCACAGGGCGTTTAGGCCACCCCCAGATAGGCCTTAAATCACCAACTGTGGCCCGCATCGACAGGGGTAACCCACCCCCCATCCCACCAAAAAAACCAGGACTGTCCCAGACACCATCCCCTCCACACCCACCAATCAAAATAGTAGGTGAAGCCAGCAGGTCCCCAGGAACAGGACTGGGGGTGGGCCTTGCCAAATCAACTGCCACCCCTCAGCTTCCTCCAAAGCCCTCCCTAGATTTGGGCGGTACAGTCCCAGCCTTGACTGCGTCACAGGTGGGTGCTTCCTGTACTGGCTGGCCGTGGGGGCAGCAGCCGACAGCAGCATGTGTGGAGTGTCCCCCTGTCACCACCTCCTCCACAGCTACCATTGTCATTAGTCCCTCCATAAACCCATCTAGTCTTCCGTCCCATAGCCCCCAGCACCCGGGCAGCACCCTGGCAGCAGCATCAGGTAAAAGGGTGCTCTGTTCTTCACCCTTACTTTCACTGCTTCTCCTTTCTACTCCCCTCCTTTTCCATATTTGATATATTACTCAGTAAGTCCTAGCAGAGGAGGATACAGAACCAAGAGAGGAGTATTCATAATCTACTAGGGTTACTTGCCGGTTGAAACACAGTACTTCAACATAACCAAGATAAGAGCATTTTTACAATTCTTGAGGGAACCTATCTATGTCTGGACAGTTTCTTGACCAAAGCACTTATAGATACAAACAGGTCAGGTTGACCCTCTCTTGACGATGCAGGTCTCTAGGGGTCTTTCCTGTAACCCATTCTGAAGCTGATGCCAGAGGCTGCTCTTTCCCCTTTCCTCCCATTGACCTACAGCATGGTTCTGCCTCTCCTGTGTTGCACCACTAACCATTTCCCACAATGTCTTAAACTTACCATTCCACTGTGTCCATGCTGCCATCTGTTTCTTTGTTTTACCTACTGTAAAGTAACTTGTGAATGTGGTGTTGTTCCCTGCATTTTTAAATGTTTCATTCAATGGTTTCATTGACGTTTCTAGACAACTAACACAATATAATTGTATTTGTCGTGACTTGCACTTAAATATTCATAAATAGGTCTTTATGCATTGATTCTGCACAATAGCAATTACTTTTACATCTGAGATATACCATTGATGTCTTTGTTTGAGAAGTGTAAATTCTTTTCTTAGAGCAGAGGTGTCCAATTAGGCTCCTGTAGTGCCAATGTCCTTCAAAGTGTCCTTGCAAACACACCTGACTGAAAGTTTGTAGTGATCTTTAAGACCTAGCTAATTCAGGTGTTTTTGAATACGATTGGAACTAAACTCTGCAGTACAGCAGCCCTCCAAGAGCATGGTTGGACACCCCTGTGCTAAAATGCTACCCTCCTAAAAGACCAGCTTAAATTAGCAGGTGCTGATTAGTGCTGATTTGTTGTTAGTCTAGCTGGTTGCTGGTCTTTCTTGTAAAGTCTTACTGGTAAAGCTAATTAAGAAGCCTGGTGGAAACACCAGTACAACAACATCCTACACTGGGGACCAACATCAAATATGCAACATATGCTGGTCTTTTCAGCTGGGTAGTTCCAAAAGATCTTTGACAGAGATGTCAGTTAGGTAGAGTCATGCACTAGTCTGTAAGCCAAATAAATGAGACAGCTCCAATTGCAGTTAGATTTTCCCCTTGGAAACAGTGTCAGAAGCTTTAGAGTTCTCTCATATTTTGAAATACCACCCTGTCTCTGCAGGCCTCTCCATAGCTCTCTGAGAACACCAAAGAAAGACAATTATAACACCATTGAAGGCAGAGCAAGTATTCCAGCAGAGTCTTTTTTCTTCAATGTCACTAGAGACTAATCCACAGGGTATCTCTGAAAGATGTCGGTAGCTAGCTGTCATCGCTAAATGCTAAAAATTAGCCCTTTTCTCCCTCTTTCTGCAGCCACTCAGCCATGGCAGTTCTCTGAGGCTCCTCTGCTCTCTTTGCCGCCCATTTTAACCCAGAAAAGAGACAATAATCTTATGCTTTCCACTGGACCTTAATGAAACAGCCTATCTCTATATCTATATCTCTATCTCTATCTATCGCTCTCAAAACTCCCTCCACTAACCAAGATAAACATATAGAATCCCTAGAGACAAAGCTATTTACAAACATGCTTTAGCATTAGCACTCAGATACTAGACTAGTTACATCCACACTGCAAGATGAGTTATTTGAATTCTGTTTTCACATACAGGTGCCAATTTGCCAGTAGTATTCCTGTGCATTGTGCTCTGTGCTTTCAAATTTAATGTTTCTCTGCTGTAGTTTCCATATTTCTAACGTTGTCTAATTGACGTGTCTCTCACAATCAGCACCATGTTTAGAATGTTTCAGTTTGTCTGACACTATTTACGATGCGTGACTTTCATTAATGTAACATAAACCGCTTGCTGCCTGATTTGATTTATCCAGTTGAGTTGTCTTTTATTTGATTTTGTTTTTAGCCTGACCTAAAAACCGATGAAATTGACTTAAGCATTTGAAAACTGATCTGATTTGTAGGATATAGTGTGTGGATTGCAGATGCACTCTCTAGAATAATACATTTCCAATGTTGTGCCAAAATGTGTACGTAACATAAACATTACGAGAAACATAACACAAATTTTTTATGTTCATCTTTCTGGAGGGTAATTTGGATACTGCTAGATACTCACTGCGCCAGTGGCAGTGGCCTTACATTTTTTCTGTATGACAAATGGAGTCAATCTTCTGGGTAATGTTTTGGTTCAGGGAACACGTTTTGACACAACACAAGCACCCTGCCTCACTAGTTACTGCTGTTGCTTGAACCCTCCCAGGCTGGTGTCCCTCCATAGTCCCCTCGCTAACCTGTGGTGACCCCGTCCCCCTGGATGACGGGCAAACCCTTCTCCTCCAAGCTGCTTCCCAGGGAAATGTCACTTTATTGTCTATGCTGCTTAACCAAGATCCACTATTGGATGTTCATCATCGTCAACATGAATTAACCTCTGCCTTGATCTCTGCTGCTCTTAATGGACACACAGGTACGTGCTGGGGATAAACATAAAAATGTTTGAATTTTGTTAGCATTGTGCTTTTGTCTAGTGTACATATACACAGTGCAAATGTATATGTTAATATGTAAATAATGTGTTTATGTCTCTTCTATAGACTGCTTAAATCTGCTGCTGACTTCAGGGGCATCTGCTGAAGCTGCCAATGAAACAGGATTTACGCCGTTACATGCCTCTGCTGTAAATGGTCACCATGGGTGGGTCCTCTGTTCTCCTTTCCCTTGCTGTTGTGGTGTTTTAACTCTTTTATTGTGTTTTAAGAACAGTGACACTTTTGCACATTTAATGGCACTGTTATTAAAATCCATATCAGGCGATCTGATAGGACAGACTATGATTCTTGGTTATTTTTGGCCACATGTAACAGGCTTGTTTTAAAACCTTTGCTTTGATGCAGTGAATGATTGACTGCTGAGTAGGTGGTACTGTCACTGTTGTCCAGGATGCATCAAAACGGATTAGCATTTTAAATGAAATGTGGTCACATGACTACTGCAGCAAGTGGTTTGAGTAATCAACATTTTGGACCCCTTTTGCATGTGTATTAAGCGCTGCCCGATTGTGATCAAATCAACAAAATTGGATGGTAGTGCTGGGTGTAACCAGGGTCTACAATATCTTGATAAATTTGTCTCTGATGTGTTTCTCAATGCAATGATACCAATCTCAGCTGCTCTTTCATTGGTAGGTGTGTGAAAGCTCTTGTAAAATGTGGAGCTGATTTGGAGAAGGAGTGTTTGCAGGGAAGGACCCCTCTGTACCTAGCCTGTGAACAGGGACATGTGGAGTGTGTGAAAGTCTTGTTAGATGCAGGAGCAGACCGTTCACATGTCACGACTGTGAGTTTTCAGTTCCGCACTGACACCAGTGTCTCACAAATGTCAATTACATTCTGAGTTCCTAAACACGTTAGGAAATACTGGTCCTCTGTTCATCTCCATGGTTACCTTAACAGTTGAGCGTGGGTATTTTGCGGTCTATGTGTTTTTCAGAATGTAATTACGGTCTCTATTTTAGAAACACTTAATTATGCCCTGGATGGTTTCTCAGTTTGCTGAAAAATCCCCAAAATATCCTGGGAAATTCTTTAGGTCTAAATTAAGGTTGTTTTCTGTTTTTATTTTTTATATATATTTTTTTATCTGTTTTGTTGTAAGTATGTGTATATCTGTAGATAAGTATGTTTGTGGACTTTCTTTCTCCACAATTTATTTTTTTATTTTTTATATATATAATTTTTTACATCTTTGCACTTGCGCTTAAGTGTTTGTTGTTTTCAGGACAACTGCACAGCTCTGCACGCCGCTGTCAGTTCAGGTCATGTGGGCCCTCTGAAGCTCCTGCTACACCACCCATCACCTGAACCAGACCTGGGTCTCCCTGCATCTCCTTCAGACTCCAATCAGGAGCTCCAACACCCTGGCATAACCAAGGCCAGTCACATCCTCAACCACAGTAACCAGGATGGCTGGACTGCTGCCCATATTGCTGCATCCAGGGGCTACAAGGTGACATGTTAGAGTTTGATGCCAAGTACACTGTTTTACATCAGAAAAGAATAGTTAGAAGTGGCTGATAACACATGCTTACATGTTTCCTGCTTTACAGAAATGCCTGGAAGTTTTGTGTAACCACAGTCAACAGGACATGGAGAAGAGGGACAAATGCAATCGCACCATACATGATGTTGCCACAGATGACTGCAAAGATCTACTAGAGAACCTGGGTGAGTATAATTTAAGCGATAGAGCTTTGTACAAATGTGATAGTTTGGCAGGTTAGGCCACTATGTGATAGTTGGCTTAAGTGACCACAGCCTTAACCCTTAACATTTGCTTTCTGCCTTGCTTTAGACTTGTACACAGTGGTTGTACAGGTGCTCATGTGCTCACTGGAGCGCCTTTGCCCTGTGGATCTCCTGGAGGATGGATGCACTGTTGGCAAAGTTACAATTCGCTGCAATACCAGCTGGGAAGAGTTAACAGGAAGCTTGAGTGACCTGCTGACCAATCACCTCCAGCTAATTTGTGGGAGGTGGGAACTGCAGGAAGTTCTGGATAGAGCAGACACTTTGGGCCTCTCTACTAACAGCATGGCCTCAGTGATTATAGGTAATCACATATACATCTTACAGTATAACTAGCAAAATTTGTGTCCATTTAACTTGATTATCTTTATAACAAGGGTGCCCAATCCTGTTCCTGGAGATCTGCCTACTTGAAGAGTTCAGATCCAACTCTGTTCTAACACGCCTGTCTGTAATTATCAAGTTTTTCTGAAGATCTTAATTAGCTGGTTAATTAGCAGTTGTGTTTGATCAGGGTCGTAGTTGGAACTTGGCAGGAAGGTAGATCTCCAGGAACAGGATTGGGCACCCCTGCTCTACAACATGAGCAACATACAACATAGCCAGCAGCCATATCACCCTGTAGCCCAAGACTGGTTGCCCACTGAAGCTAAGCAGGGCTGAGCCTGGTTAGTACCTGGATGGGAGACCTCCTGAGAAAACTAGGCTACTGCTGGAAGAGGTGTTAGTGAGGCCTGCAGGGGGCGCTCACCCTGTGGTCTGTGTGGGTCCTAACACCCCAGTATAGTGATGAGGACACTATACTGTCAAAGAGCACCGTCCTTCGGATGAGACGTTAAACCAAGGTCCTGACTCTCTATGGTCATTAAAAATCCCAGGATGTCCTTCAAAAAAGAGTAGGGGTATAACCCCGGCATCCTGGCCAAATTTGCCCAGTGGCCTCTGTCCATCATGGCCTCCTAATCATCCCGATATACTGATTGGCTTCATCACTCTGTCCCCTCTCCACCAGTAAGCTGGTGTGTGGTGGGCATTCTGGCGCAGTATGGCTGCCATCGCATCATCCAGGTGGATGCTGCACATTGGTGGTGGTTGAGGGGATTCTCCCCTACCATATGTAAAGCGCTTTGAGTACCCAGAAAAGCCTATATAAATGTAACAAATTATTATTATTATTATTATGAGGTGTTATGTGTTGTGTAATTTCCAGATCATATTTCACCTCAAAACCAAAAGAAAATACAAATACACTACCCTTCAAAAGTTACCCAGTCAGTAAAAAAATGTAATGTATAAAAATAGAAATCTTTTGTAACAATGTAAATGTACGGTCACTTTTGATCAATTTAATCCATCCTTGCTCAATAGAAGTATTAATATCTTTTGTTTTTTTCAAATGTTTTTTTTTTTTTTTTTTTTTCGGTAGAGTATAATACCGTATAATTTATATAGTGTATATATAAGAGTCTGTGTGTATATATGTATATGTATATGTATATATATATATATATATATATATATATATATATATATATATATATATATATAATACTGTGTCTAGACAGAAAATGTTATTTCTATTATTTTATTTCCTTCTTTTTTATTTGTTTTTGCTTTATGGTAATTTGCACAATTTTGGTAAAAAAAAAAAATTCTCTTCGTTTTTATTTTGATGTGAAATATGACCTGAACATTTCTTGGTGATATTCACCCCTCGTATTTGTTTTTATTTTTATTTTGATGTGAAATACGACCTGAACATTTTTTGGTGAAAAGCACCCCTTCACTGCCATGTTTGAATGCACAGTGCAGAAGCAGCCATGATCGTTTCATGATTGCTTTGAAATGCAACCTGTAGCGTAGAGAGACGTTTGCGATGGCTATTCTCGGACGACCCCAGCCTTATGAACAGCTGCTGCGCTTCCTGAATTGCCCTTGGTTACTGTTCAAGTTTTAATTTCCCCACCTCAGCGATTTTAAACTCTTGTTGTCATAGAAGCAAGAAAAAAGAGACGGCCAGAGTGCCCAATATGTGTTAATATATCTGCCACTAGTATGATTTGTGATATAAAACTTCTGAATATAGAACTTAATACCACACACACATCCGCACAAATGTGCTATTATTTACCCATGTAGGCTCTTTAGTAGTTATTTTGACACCAGCTCTAGTGAGCATGAATTTAATGTGACTCTTGTCTTGGGTGTTGTCCAACACCACACTGGGCCAAGTAGGGAAGGACGTGGGACAGGGGTCTAACTCCGCTTGGCTCGACCCGGGGGTTGTCATGCAGGGCTGCTGAAAATAAACTAGCCTTCTCCAAGTTCTCACCTATCTCTTTCACACCCCTATGGCCTTCTCCCTGTCTCTTTTGCACTCTTTCTCTCACCACTTCTTTTTTTTTGTTTACACTCAACTCCCCCCTTAAGACAAGATGTTTCCAAACACCAAGAGCAGATGTCAAAATGAAGCGTTTTGGCCTACAGAGAGCAACTTGATGACTCTCTACTATTCCAGACAGAAAACATGAGGAGACTGACAGACAGGAATGAGAGAAGAGGATAAAAGCTCATTTATCATGGCTCAAACCAGTAGATGAAAACTGCTCCCATGTCCGTAAAGATTACACATCCGTGTCTTTCACCATAAGCGGACACATACATCTAGCAAATCTATCCCTCTTTCCTAAATGATTTTCCTTGTTCAGGTGATGCTGTCTGGCTGCCGGGACAGGAACTGGCCCAGTCTCCTTGGGACCTCATTCGGAAACGCCTGAGTCAACGTATTACCATACATCTTAAAGGTGAGCTTTGCAGTCGTTTCATTTAGTCTCTTTTAAACTAAGGCCTATTTCACACCTCATACATAAGCACCCCATATTAATTTTGTCACCCATATTAAAGACTCCAAAAAATGTATTACGGTTTTCACAGAAATAACTACTAAATAACTATTTTCTATTTTAAAATGTGAACAGCAGTTATCTGAAATAGATGTTCTTTTGCAACAATGTCTTTACTGTCACTTCTGATCCGGTTATTTTATTAATTTCTTCTTTTTTTTCCTTTTTTTTTTTTTTTACTGACCCTAAACGTTTGAACAGTATTATATGGCAATGCATTCTACATGGTATAACTTGTAAGAAATGTTAAAAATGCATTTCTTTATGTAGAAATGAACATTAAATTAGATTAAAAGTATTGTTCATAGTTATATGTTCATGGTTCATATGTATGCAGTGACTAATGTTAACAAATTGAACCTCATTGTTGCTAGCCTGGAAATCCAGACCTAAATCTGAAAGATTAATGGTCTGGCATCGACTAATGAAAATCGGCCAGCTCGAGGGGCGGCACCAAGCATGCATTTGAAAATCTCACTGCACGCAATTGGATAACACTACGACCAATCACAACAAGCCCCATACGCTTAGCTACCAGCGGAGCTAACTGGTAGATTAGACCAGCCTTTCTCAAAGTGGGTGCCGCGGCACACTGGGGTGCCCCCTGACTGTGTCAGGGGTGCCGCCAAAAAATTTCTTAGGTAAAAAAAAATAAAAAATAAAAAATTCGGACATTTCATATATAAATATATTTGAATTTACATAAATACATTCTTCTTCTTTTTAACCCTTTCGCACGTACGACCACACCGGTGTGATCAGTCTAGGCTGGTCCCTGGAGCACCGGTGTGATTAGAACGGTCAGTGCATGACGTGATCAACTGCTAAATTCAAATGTGCTTTCGCGCGTTGGCTGGCGCTGAGCCAGAGACAGGCGCGCTCAGCTGTCATATATCACAACTTTTCAGTGTTTTCATCCACATAATGTTTGGTTTAGGTTTCAGACATAAGTACTAAAAAACAATACATTTAGAGTTTGTAAAATACACACTGATGTCAAAGGAAGAGGCAATAATAATCCTTTCCATTATAATTAGTTTTATTCATATCAGATACACATTGTGTAAGTAACTTTAAAGTTTACTCTGTTCTTCTCCCAGTTCACCTGCCACTTACTTTTATGTATTTCGGGAGAAGTGGATGAATTCACTTGTTGTAAATCCAACAGATCCGATTCTCTGAACTGCATCTGCGGCACAAACTAACATGGCGGCGCCCATCGCGCATACAGCTCAACTAACGCGATCGTTATAAAGGTGTTCAAAAAACAAAACACTTCCACTTGCATATATTTGACAATCGGAATATCAGATATTTCATGCCATATCTAACAAATTTGTGAATATTTTGAATAAAAGAGGAAAAATGACATAAAAGCAGATCATCATTCATTCAGCTCTGTTGTTGCTGCGGTGTGTCACGTGACAGGCAATGACGCGTCAACATGGAAACCGAAAAACTCACGCTGGGGGGTCAGCCAGAATATTTTAAATTTACGTGTGAAAGGGTTAAACATATGAACGGATTAATAAAATTGTAAATTCATTATATATATAATTTGCATTACATTTGGGTTATGCAGTGTTTTTAAATTATATTTTACACTGGGGTGCCTTGAGATTTTATGCACTTTTGAAAGGTGCCCTGACGGAAAAAAGTTTGAGAAAGGCTGGATTAGACTCTTGCCATATCCGTTCGGCAAAACAGCAAAAACACACTTACAAAGGAACGATTCGAGCGCCGTCTTCTATTCCTCTTTTAACTATTCCAAGTCTAACTCGTTCATTGTAGCGGCCAAAGCCGTTTCAAACAACTGGTGTTCATCCATAGCCATCTTGCAATGTTTACTAATGACTTCGACATCACAGCGCTGTCGTCATCTGTTTAGCTCGCCTCTGGCCCGCCTATATCAGATAACCCGATGTGATTGGTGCAGCTCGGATACAAGGGCATATTTAATGAGCATCATTCCTCGACGCCAGAGTAAACTCGCTGAGCAAATTCAACTTGTGCTCTCGCAAGAACTCTGGATTTCCAGGGTAAAGTGTTGCCACATTTTGTAAAATGATCAAATTGTATAAGAGATTCTCTTGGTAAAGCTGAAAGTTACACTATGCCTATGATAGAAAGAACCAGCAGATCTCTTGTTTTTCCACTCTTAAATGAATAGCCATGCTGTGCTCCCTGTCATCACATGACCATGATGTTTAGCTGGGCTCCAGAATATTCCATCTCATGCAACAGCACGTCAAAACAACTGCATGAAGTCCTCACTCAAATCAATTTCACACAGATCTCCTGGTCTCCCATGTCCTCTGTGTGTTGTGGTCTTTGATATACTGTGTAGGTTTGATTTATGTCTCATGGCTGCTATAATTTTACTTTCTGTCAGGCCTGTCAGAGTGCACTCTGGATGAGATGACGTACGACTCCCTGATCCCTCTACAGCTGCTGCAGAACTATGTCCGCCTGGTACGCTGACTCACTCTTCACGTCAAAGAGAGTTTTTTAGTCTGAGTTACGCTGGATGATCTTTAAAGTTTGGATTAAGAGTGCTGAGAGGGAACAAAGTCTTTATAATACCTTGGGACCAAAACAAAATGCTTTGAGCTTCCACCACCAGTTCGGCACCTTGGGGCAACAGATGCTATTTGTGTTTTAAACTGATGTAATAGAAGATGCATGCAGATACAGTGCAACAAGCAGTAACTTAAGACAACAAAACACCCTCAAAGACACACTTGAGTAATCAAGCCTGCATAAAGGCATGCATAAATAAAATATTTGGCATGGATGATAAAATGAACGTGGTCTAGATGAATAATACATGTGGAATTGTTCATGATATTTACCAGTGTTGATAAACTCAGTTGTGTTTTTGTTTGTGGTCAGGTGGAACAGTATCATAATGTCATCTTCCATGGGCTGGAGGGCAGCTTTCAGGAGTATATCGCCAACCAGATCTCTCATTATATCAAGGTAATTATTATCAGTTGTCTTAAATATTCATATTTTACATTTCATCCAAAGGGTTTAAAAATGAATAAGTAAATGCAGTTTGTTAATTTAAATGTTTTTGAACATTAAGCACTGATTATATGAGGGCTAAATCCTATAAGGATATACATAAAAAGTGGTAAATTCATGAAAATTAATGATAAATTAAATTCATGAAATGTATTCAAAAACATACACCACATTAAATTCATAAAAAGTGAATGTAAAGACATTTAGACATTTCTATTCATCAAATAATTCTCAAAAAAATGATCATGGTTTCCACAAAAATATGAAGCTGCATAAATGTTTTTAACATTTATGAAAATAAGATATGTTTCTTGAGCAGCAAATCAGCACATTAGAATGATTTCTGAAGGATCATGTGACACTGAAGACTGGAGTAATGATGCTGAAAATTCAGCTTTGCCATTACAGGAATAAATTACATTTTAAAATGTTAAAATATTATAAACAGTTATTTTAAATTGCAATATTATTTCACAATATTACTGTTTTCACTGTGTTTTTGCGTTTTGGTTGGTGAACATAAGATAATTCTTTCAAAAACAATAAAACATCTACTGACCCCAAACTTTTGAATGGTGCTGTAAAATAAATGGTAAACGGAGTACAATCTTATTTCCATAATGTAAGATATTTTTGAGTAAAATGTTATTCACCAAGAAAAATTTAGGATGGGCCGGAAGGTGTATTAATAAAGTAAATAGGGTCCATTTTGATTTCATGTTGACTTAAGAGTTTCACAAATGAATAAACATCAAGTAAAAGTTAAACATGAGCTTAATCTCTGAATCTCAGTATGTCTCATGTGATGTGAACATCCATCTGTACCAGTCATGATGTTTATGATGCACCTGTTGTGTGTGTTTGCAGCACAGACAGGAGGCCCAGGGGATTGGCTGTGATGTCATCAGGGTGGAGATAGATGAGAGTCTATCAAAAGAGCACCTGCTGGAGATCTTCATCAACTGTGGTAAGAGCAGCGCTGTGTCGAGGAGTCACATATCTCAAGTGATGATGTACTGTAGGCAAAGGAGCAGAGGAAGAAGAAATCAGACCCTAGAAACAAGATCAAATCTTGAATTTCCATAAAGTTGATCATGTATTTAATCTGAAATCCTCAGAAATAACTGATGATTCTGGCCTGTACCTTGTAAAAAAAATTATAATAATTGTACAACTTAAATCTAGGTTACAGTGAGGCACTTGCAGTGGAAGTGAATGTGGTACATTTGTAAATGTTAAAATACTTAGTTTCAATGGTATAACCACAAAATGTGGACAAAATGTCTGTTAGCATGGTTGTGAAAAATCACTCACTAACCTTCACTGTGTAAAGTTATATCAAATTTTACATATTTATTGCCATGGCTGTAAAACAACCAACTTTACAGCTCAAAAAATATATAATTTTTAACATAAGAATTGTTACTGGGTTTTTTTAATTATGAGCTTCAATTTTCTGCTATTAAATGGGATCCATTCACTTACATTTTAAGTACTTCTCCATAACCTTGATTTTTGCACAGTATTTTTTGTGGTAATCTGCATTATACTACAAATTATGTTGTTTGAGGAGTTTAACTAAATAATTGCATCTTTGAATGAATATAGTGGTATGTCTGGTATTGATCGAGTTGTGTTGTGTATCAGGGTTCCTGGTGTCTTTGCATGAAGGAAGCGCTGGGCGTTGTGTTGTGGCGGTTCTTGAGGGTCTGGAGAGAGCCCACTCTCTCAGCCACATCCTGGGAGACCTGTGCGAAGCACTAGAGAACCGAGGATCTGTCTATTCCCTCTCCCTTAATCATGGTGAGATGCATTCATACAGATGTAGCAGAGCAGGAACAGTCAATGTACCTGAAATAGCGTTTTGGTTCAACTCTTTTCTCCTCGTGTTGATGGGCAGGTCACAATGGGCTCTACTATTTCCGTGAAGGGAGTTTTTTGATTGGCACCCTGGCTAAGCCTCGCCTGCAGGGTGCTGAGCTACGATTACAGCAGCACTTCCGCTGGGTTCAGCTGCGCTGGGACACAGAGCCCCTCAATGGCATGCTGGGACGTCATCTCCGCAGAAAACTCCTCCACAAGGTCAGCCCTGCTTCATTATCTAATGAGCTGGAGGGAAGACCTCCAAAATAGCAGTTCAGCTCTAAATTTAGTCAAGATCGTTTAGTACAGTGGTTCTCAACTGGTTTTGGCATGGGACTCACAGTTCCCCATGGTCATGACGCTAGGCAAACCATCTATTAAAGCTATTAAATAGCAGCCCCAATCTAGTATAAAGGTAGTAAGTTGGTATGAGACACTACAGTCATTTAAAATATACAAAATAATAAAATAAGTGAAAATAATTAGTTTTAAAATAAATAATAGTTTCCATGGTAAATACACAATACTTACCTGAACTATTAATAAAACATAAGGGCTTTGATCCTGATGAATACCTGCATGCAAATTCTTCCCAGCTAACACACGACATACCAGTTACATAATTTATTCGTACGGTTTAGTAATTTCATGACACTAAACGTAACTACGATGTTGCATGCTGGTGATTTAATTTGCTCTATGTATATTGTGAAGTGATATATATAGCACACACGGAATAGATCCTGAATCACAACGTGTGTTTTTCAGGCAAAGGATTTTTTTTTTTTTTTTTACTGTGTCTGACAGCCTTCACGCACATCTTTCAAAATAAAAGTCTTGCATCAGAAAAACATTTACAAAAAAATATTTTTGTTGTTTCTTTTTGACTACACACTCTGCGACCCACTCAAAACTTTTGGGTCGTGACCCACCGGTTGAGAAACACCGGTTTAGTATATTTAGTGTAGTTTATTGTGTTGTAACGTATGACTGCTGAATTTGTTCATTTTGATATCTAGTTGAGGTAGTTTTAAATTGTTTTTGGAGCACATAAAGAGTTTTTTTCAGTTGCAGTTACAAACAATGGAGACTTTTAAGCATTATTATTATTAGTAGTATTTTTTTTTTTTTTGAAAGCTATCCCTTTAACTTCGATTTTCTGTGTTTCTGCAGACTCAGGGCCAGTGCTGGACATCTGATGATCCCGTACACAAAGCTCTTTCTTGGGTGTGCTCAGTGTGGCACCAGCTCAACGCCTGTCTGTCGCGTCTGGGGACATCAGAGGCCTTGTTGGGACCCTACATCTTCCTCTCCTGCCCTGTGAATCCAGAACAAACCCAGGCCATTCCAAAGTATGTCAATCTAGTGTTGTCACAATACTGGAATTAATATTAATATATATATAATAGTAATATTTCGAAGACAATTGTACTACAGCTGCCCTGTAAAATAAAAGTAAAGTAAATAAAGCGCAGCTGGTACCATGTATCGATACTTCAGAAAATAAATATTTAAATTTCAAATATTCAAAAAAACATTCACAACACTGTCATTTGAAATTAAACTATTCATGTTTTTTTTTTTTTTTTTGTATTTCCTATGACAGGCAGTGTTTTTTTATGTTAAATTGGTCCATGTGTCTTTGTGTTTAGGTGGTTAGTGAGGCTTTGGAATGCAGTGATTGTTCCACGGGTCGAGGACGCTGTTATATCTAGAGTAACAGCCAAACGCTCTCCCGCCCAACGACGGTCTCCCAACAACAAAGGTCTGAGCCTAGGTCAGAGAGCGGTTGTCAAAGCAGCTCTCAATATCCTTCTGAATAAGGCTGTGCTGCAAGGCTGCCCACTGCCCAGACCAGGTACAGCACCAGTGTTGGGGAACAGACTCAACTAAAACATGCGACAAATGTAACCACATTTATCAGTCGCTTGACAGTTAGCTCAGTTGATTTTACAATAATTCAGCTATTTCAGTACTGAGATACTTTCCCCAGCCACATTCAAAGTAAGTCTCAGACGTCACTCACACAGACCGTTGGCTGATGCATATGGCACACAAAATTTTAGAAGTTTAGAAGTCATCATTTGATTGGTTGAATTCTACAGGATTTCTAGAAAACGTCTATGACGCATTTTTTTTACGGTCCGCCTGGAAACAAAGCTGTCGTGGTTTGAAACCCCCTCATTGAACAAGAAAGCTGTTGTGTTTATATCTGTGACAATGAGCACTTATCAGGATCAACTAAACACTGGATTTTCAAAAGTATGTGAAGTTCACAGCATTCTGTTACCGTAGGGACATCATCGACGTTACATTTTCATGCCCCCAAACATGAAGCTGAACAAAACAAACTGTGATTGGTTGCTTTACATGTAGCTGCTATGGAGTCCAGACCTTCTGCCATCAGTCTGAAGGTTTGGCTATGCGACACTACATTCAAAGTAGCTTTACTAACACTGACCATCAGCCATTAAAGGGGCTATTTGTAAGAATTTTAATGCATTAATCAATTTGAACAGCGTGTAACGAAACGAAACGAAAATTAGACCTTCCTAACTTCCTAGGTTGGCTATGAAAGCCAGACTGATTTTTATGTGAAGAAATGTGAATATTTTTGCTGGGAAAATAAAAAGGATGTTAGGTTTAAGCACACTCCCGAGAGCCTCTCTTCTGTTATATGACACTTGAAACAAATGCTTATACAATGTTCAGGATAATGCCGAAAGAGCCATTCTGTACTGTAATGTCAATGTGTCATGCAAAGAAAAGGGATTCATTCAAGCTGTAGTCTCACATAGCCAGATCTATAGTCTATATATAATATACTTTATAATCAAACTATCATAACTGTGTAATTTGATGCCAGTGAATTGCAGAGCTGGGGCAAACATATCCATATCGCTATGATCAGATGCTTTCTTAACTGCTGTTTTCTCACCGCTGTCATTTTAGATGTTTATTTTGTTACTAAGAGGAAAGTGGCCAGCACATATTTAAATATTCATCTAAATGTCGCTCTCAGCAGCGTTGACGACTTCGAGATGTTCGTTAACAGTATATCTCTCTATTTCCAACTACTTTTTACTTATATGTGAAGAATAAAAAAAGAACTTCACCGAATATATTGGCCTGTTAGAGTGCGAACTCAAGCAGTAAGTTGCTGCCTCCAATTCACTTAATGGCCACCGGTGTCGCTAACAACAATGGTTTTTGAATTCTACAAATAGCCCCTTTAAATCTTTCAGTGCAGTAGTTATTGGTGCTCACGTAAAACATATTTTACCCTTTTTCTGTTTGCGTGGTTAGAGATTGACAAGCTTTTACCAGAGTTCCAGGGAGGATGTTTCCCTCTTTCCACCATTGGCTCCGCCTACAGGAAAGGGGGCCGAAAAGGACGCGATAATGGCGCTTGGAGACGAGCCAACACCAGTCCGCGGAAGAAAGGAAGCCCCGCCTCTGGGAGGAACTCTAGCTGTTCCTTAAGAGAAGGTGAGGTTTAACCGATGGCTTTGATTTTGCAGTAAATGCACCTCAGCTACAGAAGCTTTTTAACTTTTTGTTTCCAAAATATGGTCTAAATAATCCTTATTCTTTTATTCTTGTAATATAGGATCTCTGGCCAATTCAAGCACTCACCCACTGACAAATGTCAATCATGCAAGGTTGGTTTCCTATGTGTGTGCATGTGTTTGTGCTACCAGCAGATGGCAGTGTTACTCAATGATTCTGTGTGGATGTTCCTGCAGACTCAGTGATGGAGTTGCAGTGGGTCTTTCTCTCTACTCTGATGATGAGACGGATCTCATCAGAGAACTCCAGACCATGTGCTCTAGCAAATCTGAGCCAGACATAAGCAAGGTAATAGACACTGTTCAAAAGTTTGGGCTATGTACGTTTTTTAACATTTAAAAAAAAGATGATGTTATTTTTGTTCACCAACGCAGAATTTATTTGATCAAAAGTAAATCTATTATTCCTGTGATGGGAAAGTTACATTTTCACCATCATTACTCCAGTCTTCAGTCTCACATGATCCTTGAGAAATCATTCTAATATGCTGATTTGGTGCTTAAGAAACATTTCTTATTATCATTGTTGAAAACTACGGAGCCCCCCTAGTCCCACTTTGGCAAAAAAAAATTATTATAACTATCTTGTGGCCTCAAGATAGTAACTCGTGGCCTCATGATAGTAACTCGTGGCCTCAAGATACTAACTCGTGGCCACGAGAAAGTAAGTTTTTTCAAGGCGAACATTCCTTTTAATGTTTCCATGGCGACGCGTCACGCGATACACCGCAGCCACAATAATACTGTATGACAGATGTGTCGCTTTTATTTCGCTTTTCCTTTTTTATTCAAAATATTCACAAACTTGCTTACCATGTCATCAACTAGCCCCTGAGAGTACGGCGCCACATTTAGAATGTTCAGTGCTGCCAGATTCAAACTGTGCTTTCGCGCATTGGCTGGCGCTGAGCCAGAGTCGGACGCGTTCAGCGCTGTCATCACAACTAAGCAGTTTTTTCAACTTCATAATGTTTATTTTTGGTTTCAGATATTTAAATACACATAAGCACGAGTAAAACAATACATTTGGAGTTTGTAAAACACACTGATGTCTGTGAAGCAGCAATAACAATCTATTCAAATATAATTTGCCGACATGTGTTATTCATATTAGACAAACATAGTGCAAGACAAGGAACTATAAAGTTTACTCTATTCTTCTCAGTTCACCGGCCACTTTCTTGCATTTATTTCGGGAGAAACTGATGAATTTACGTACTGTAAATCCGACTGACAGGACAACATTGCAGCGCCCATCATGTTATTATAGATCTATTTATAAAGGTTTTTAAACGAGCCAGAGTCGGACGCGTTCAGCGCTGTCATCACAACTAAGCAGTTTTTCAACTTCATAATGTTTATTTTTGGTTTCAGATATTTAAATACACATAAGCACGAGTAAAACAATACATTTTGAGTTTGTAAAACACACTGATGTCTGTGGAAGCAGCAATAACAATCTATTCAAATATAATTTGCCGACATGTGTTATTCATATTAGACAAACATAGTGCAAGACAAGGAACTATAAAGTTTACTCTATTCTTCTCAGTTCACCGGCCACTTTCTTGCATTTATTTCGGGAGAAACTGATGAATTCACGTGCTGTAAATCCGACGGACAACATTGCAGCGCCCATCATGTTATTATAGATCAAGATTTATAAAGGTTTTTAAACGACTAAACACACTCACTTACACGTATGTGAGAATCGGAATATCAGATAGGCTAGTTGATGACATGGTAAGCAAGTTTGTGAATATTTTGAATAAAAAAGGAAAAGCGAAATAAAAGCGACACATCTGTCATACAGTATTATTGTGGCTGCGGTCAATCGCGTGACGTGTCGCCATGGAAACATTAACATGGAAACATTAACATGGAAACGTTCGCCTTGAAAAAACTCACTTTCTCGTGGCCACGAGTTAGTATCTTGAGGCCACGAGTTACTATCTTGAGGCCACGAGATATACTATCTTGAGGCCACGAGTTACTATCTTGAGGCCACGAGTTAGTATCTTGAGGCCACGAGATACTATCTTGAGGCCACGAGTTACTATCTTGAGGCCACAAGATAGTTCTAAAAAATTTTTTTTGCCAAAGTGGGACTAGGGGGGCTCCGTAGAAAACAGTTGTGCTGCTTAATATTTTTGTGGAAACTGATCAACTTTTTTCAGGATTCTTCGATGAATAGAAAGTAAAAAAAAAATTCACTTGCATTAATAATAGTACATGTAAATAATCCATTTACGTTTTGATAATAAAGTGGGGGGAGAAAAACTCCAACTGACTTGCATTAATGGGATTGTTCACCCAAAAACAAAAAATTTACATTTACTCACCTTTTATGTTGTTCCAAACCTGTATGAGTTTCTTTCTTCTGTTGAACACAAAAGAAGGTATTTTGAAGAATGTTGGTAACCAGACAGTTGATGGCACCCATTGACTTTTGGTATTTTTTTCCTACTATGGAAGTCAATTTTGCACGTACAAGCACCACTCATATACCTTCAGAAAATGTAAAAATATCATTTGGTATTTTTTTTGTTAATTTTACATGCACATTACAAAGCAGTGGTTTAATCTTTTAGTCTGTTTACTACAAAAAACTCAGCTTGTGTTTCTCTCAGAGACTTTCTGTTCAAGCACAGTAAAGCACATGGCCATGCAGTTTCTAGGAACTGACGAGCTGTTTTCATTTCCTCTTTTACCTGGTACAGATTGCTCTCTTTAAAGAGGACTTCATCATGCTTCCAGACTCGAGTCCGCCCACTCCTCAGATGAGTGATGGGGAGGTCACGCAGCCCCAAACACTCCCTGTTACAACAGAGAGTGCCGTGGATATGACCTATCCTCCACCACAGAAGGCAAGCCTTTGATAAAACACCATGGCTCTGTTCCAAAGCCTACTGAGACACCTACAGGTAGCGTTCTTCCAAGGCATTGTCCTAACTGTCACGGAACCTTATAAATGACCAGTTTGGACACTCTGCATAGTGCACAGATAAGGACATTTCACACTGCGCTTATTTTAAACCCCATTTTTTTTAGAAGTTGAACTTATTTTAACTTGAGCACCGTGATTTTTAGAAAGCTGTATCATGTGTTGCTTTTAATTGGGTTAAGTTATTCGCAGGGCTTAAGGGGATTTTAGTTTTTTTCCTCTCATTTAAGCTGTTAAGTGCAGTCTTTTACCTTTTTCTTTTTGTCCGAGTTTCAAATACTTTTAATATTGTGATTCACCTCATAGCAGGTTGGTTTGGTTTATTGCCTCTAACTCTTTAAAGGGGTAGTTCACCCAAAAATGAAAATTTTGTCATCATTTACTCACCCTCATGTCGTTCCAAACCCGTGGAATGGGTTTTATTCATTATTTTTGTTCTTCTTAAAAAAAAAAAAAAAATATGAGAGGTTTCTGTCCCTCCATTGACAGCTACGCAACTACCACTTTGACGCTTAAAAAAGTTTATGTAGAGATTGTAAAACTAATCCTTATGAATGGAGAGACTTGATCGCTTCATATGATGAACAGATTGCATTTAGGCTTTTATTCACATTGATCGAACAGAAGCGCAACCGTGCTTGCTTGACGCGCGAGAACAAACCTCATTGGTTCTTGCGGAAGCTCAAATGTGCTGCGTAACACACAAGAATGAACTTCATTGGTTCTTATGGAAGCTCAAAAGTGCTGCGTAACACGAGAATGAACCAGTTAACACCTCATTTGCCATCTTGGATTTGCCTTAAAATGTTGCCTCTGTAGGTCGCTTGCTAGTTTTTGGAACAAAGCACATTCGAAGTACATTCTTTCTTTTATTTTTGTTTAAATATGTTGTTTTTTGTGTAATATATGTATTTCTTTGTCTCTGAAAAGACTGACGGTGGTCACGCTTCTCCTCGGCGAGTGACGAGGCCCAGGTCGCATCTGCCCGTTCCCAGCAGCAGAGGAGCTCAGCAGGTGAACACCACCAGCAGCAGCAGCAGCAACAACAGCATCAGCAATCCTAGCAGAGCTTCCACGAGCAGCAGAGCAAGGCAGATCCTGCCCCACAACAACACAAACAACTTCTCACAAGGCCACATCTGGTTCCTGGACCCCAACTGTAATGAAAACTACAGTAACCATGGATAGACACCTCCCACTGCCCTCCCTTTGCCCTCATTCTGTTATTGCCCTCTATTTTGTGAAGTTAGGTTACTGGCAGCATTTAAGTATTTGTACATGTTGTCCATACTTGTTACAATATATTACATTGTGTACTTTTGGGACCATAGTTTTAATATATTCAATTAAGTAAAGAACTTCGAGGAAAAAAAAGAAAGATAAACTAACAGGAGAAAGACTGCTTGAACACTTTACAATTTGCCTTTTATGTCAAATGTTTTGGATCAAAGTAAGAGCTGGTAGTCTTTTTGCTCTTTAGTATTTTCAATCAATCGTGTTTTATCATTAAATAAGTGAAAGGTGAGTTTTTAAAACTGTCGAAATCAGGGTTTTACCAAATATGTGTAAATAATAACTGGGAACTTAAATGTTGTATAGATTAGTATGTGTGTGTGTGTGTGTGTGTGTGTGAACGCTTGTACATTGGAGGACTTTTGAAGGGAATATGAAAACTGTATATATTGTTTGTAATATTAAATTTTGGTTCATATTTTTTCACTCGTTTCCAAACAAACTGAATGTGGCAATAAGTACCGCCATTGCGAACACGGGATATTTTGTTTTCGTTCTTTAAGCCATAATTAGTATTTTCAATTACTCTCATGCGTGCTCAGTGACTGGCTTGAACTTTGACCCCCCCCCCCCCCCCCCCCCCTCCCTCTCCCTTGTGTGAAACCCAACTATGAAATTGGAAGCGGCGCGCATAAACTTTCATTTGTCTTCTGTATTGAACATTTAGGATAAACAAGTATTCTTTTAAAGTCAGTATTGTTCATATGTACAGAAGAGATTATAGTCGACCTCTGATGTTTAACTGTATTATAGTTGTCGGATGAGGTTCAGAGAAATTGTCCTGTTTCCTCAAAGCACAACAATTAAAAATGCACTATCCTAGACATCGGCTCTTGGGTTTTCTTTCTCCACACAGCTAATGCTAACATCGTGTAGCTGCTACGTTTAAAACCAAATCATTCAGCCTCTCCCCTGAAACCCCCCACTACAACACAAGTTGGCGTTACACAGAAAAAAAGAGAAATGTAGTCTTGAAAAATATATTTGTTTCACAGAAAAGTCCTAGATATATATGTACAAGTTAAAATAATCACTGTTTTTGCTTGTGCCTAGTTCCATGACAGGCCTAAGAAATGAGAAAACAGAGTAATTGTTGTGCCATTTACATGATTCATATGATTCCATTTTGCTGCACATGTGGTCTCACTATAATTTAATAAATTAAACTTTCAGAGAGAAATTAGAAAAGAATACATTTGATATGATCAAAGAACGAACAGAGATGAATCACAAAAGTTGCATTATATTTCTTACAGTGTTCCATTATTCCTGGCCTTGTGAGAGGATATTGAGTACCTCCTGTGACATTAAGGAAGAATACAAATCTTTTTCATAACAAATGTCAGATGCGTTCTGAAGGTAGGTCATCCAATATAATGTACCATTTGGAGACCTTTAGAAAGCATGATGGGGAAGCGTCCGGATGAAGTCCAGTTTGTGACGCTCAGAGGCGAGTGTCTTGGATATTGTCCTCTGCCTCCTCCTGTAGTGTCTGCGTAACGGAGCTTAGTTTGGATTGAGGCGTGCGCATGCTAGAATTCCGTCGAGGGAAGATTTTGAGGCGCTCGGCTGGACTTATGGCCTGCTTTAGATGACTGGTCTCATTCAGCAGCTTCTGAATGGAATCGTAGGTCTTCACCTGACCCTTGTCCATCAACTGCAACAGAGATCGAGGACAAACTTTTAAAAATCTTTTTTACCGAGTCTCTTATGCTCACCAAGGCTGCATTTAATTGATCAAATCTACAGTAAAAACAGCAATATTGTGAAATATTATTACAATATAAAAGAACCATTTTATATTATAATATATTTTTAAATGTAATATATTCCTGAGATGGCAAAAGCACCAGTCTTCAGTGTCACATGATCCTTCAGAAATCAATCTAATATGCTGATTTGCCGCTCAAGAAAGCAGGCAATATTTATATAAAAAAGTATTCATTTATTTAAAAAAAAAAATCTTACTGATCCCAAACTTTTGAGCGGTAGTGTATGTTCGCACAGATACCACAGATAAATTGTCCCAACCACCTGACAGAAATTACTGTAAATGTAATAAGCGCTCATTGTTTTTGCTATTGTTTGGTATTGCTAGTGGAGCAAAAGATCCCTACAATTGTTTTAAAGGTAGGGTAGGCAATTTGTTTTATAAATACTTTGTGTATACTGGTCGAAACTCTCTTCACATCCTGATAGCAATCAATAATAGAAGTGGTCTAAATATTAAAATGTACATCATCTGTGAAAGTCTCAGGACCAAAAAATGACCAAAAAGAGTCAAGTCAGACTTGGATTTATGCTTTTCTATGTCAACACTATCATCGCTGAAATGAATCTGCAGTATCTGGGTGTAACATAGTTTTTGTCGTCTTTTTTGGGGCGTATTTTCATCAAATCCTTTTATCATTTATCACAGCCTGGTCTGTCTTGAGTATGCTGGTCACATGATTTGTTTAAAAAATGTTGTGATTAATTAGTCAGCCTGACCTAAATCCAACATGGCTGCCAGTGGTGCAGGACATTCAGATTTTGAGATAAGTAAATATATATTAAACTTACTTTTCTTTTGAAAAAATAATACTAACACTGCTAACATTAATTATGAACATTGTCTTAAGGTGCTGAAAAAGAACATTTATAAAAATGTTGTTCATGTTGTTATTTAGCACGTTTTGAAATATATGTTACACCTGAGTCACATTGCCACTTTTGGGTATAAAAAAGGGATTCACTTTGTATTCATTTTCTGAGGGGTTTTTTTTTTTTTTTTTACAAATTATAAAATGTACAGGTTAAACTGATACAGCCTGTCTGTTTTGAGTATGCTGGTCACATGATTTGCTTCAAGTTATCTGTGATCAATTAGTCAGCCTGACCTAAATCCAACATTTTTTACCATTTTACCAAATTTTTTTAACCATTTTTATGGTAACGCAAGGTCCGATTTCAAAACGGTTTTCACAGGCTGAATCTTGAGTTTGTAAGCTTTCCAATTATATATAATATGTCAACATTATATGAGTTGAAGTATAGGATATAATTGTTTTAAACATGCAATGGCAGTTACAGTTATAGATTTGGTCCTTTTTTTATACCCTAAACAGGCAATGTGATCTGGGAGTCACAACTCATAAAATCCAAAATATATAACATTTTTCAAAAATTATTTTGAAAAAGTCCAGATGATATTAAAAAATGACATGAAATTATTTGTTGCTTATCATTTTCTACTCTTGCCTGTTTAAGGGTTAAGTTCATTATTTTTGTAATGTTATGTGCTTTGAGACATGAGGTAATTTAATGCCGTCTCTCGTCTCGTAACGCTTTGCAGAATCTACCATGTGTTCATGATGTGCTTTGAAGGAGGCATGGCTTTAGAGAGCGCTCAGAAGGGAGGGTGGGATCTTGTGATTTCAAAGCTAGCTTGATATTGCTAGCCACTCCGAAATTGCCTACCCTACCTTTAGGTTTTACCTTTTTGTCACCAGGTTAAAAAGGAAATATGACATTTAATTTGGTGGTATAGAATGAGGTAGAGCAAAAACTTTACCAAGAAAGACTGGCACTCGAGTAGCGGTTCCACTTTGTGCTCAGACAGTAATACAGTGCATGTAGAAAAAGACTGTCGCAGCGTCTTCTTCAACACCTTTACTGTTCTGAAACCAAAGACAGCACAGCTACCATTATTCATCATGACATGAATGCATTGTACTTTGTGTTAAGCCAGTGGTGTTATCCGTGAAACAGGTAGTGTGGTGTTGTTGGGACTTACATTGGATCGAGATGGGCACTAGGCTCATCCAGGAGGAGGATCCGGGCTCTGCTGAGGATGGAGCGGGCCAGGCATATGAGCTGTTTGTGGCCGTTACTCAGTACATAACCTCCGTATTCCAGCTGGAAGTCCAGTTTGTCTGGAAACTGTTCAATCAGTGTCTTGAGACCGACCTTCGCACACAAACACAGAAATAACTGCTCACTGAAGCCTTCCAGCAAATTGCATTTACAAGAAAGGAAAAGGACATACTTGCAGTTCATTAAAGGGATACTCCACTTTTTTCGGAAATAAGCTCATTTTACATCTCCCCCAGAGTTAAACAGTTGAGTTTTACCGTTTTAGAATCCATTCAGCCGAACTCCGGGTCTGACGGTACCACTTTTAGCATAGCTTAGCACAGATCATTGATTCTGATGAGTCCAGTAGCATTTCTTTCAAAATGACCAAAGAGTTTCAATATTTTTCCTATTTAAAACTTGACTCTTCTGTAGTTAAACCGTGTACTAAGATCGACGGAAAATGAAAAGTTGCGATTTTCTAAGCCTATATGGCTAGGAACTACTCTCATTCCGGCGTAATAATCAAGGAACTGTGCGGCTGTTCCATGAGTGCAGCAGGCGTAATGATATGACGCAGCGCCTGAAAATAGGTCTAATAGGTTAGACAAACTTAGTCCCGGTCACGTTGGAAGAAGTTACCGGGCTGGGGACTATTTTCAGGCGCTGCGTCATATCATTACGCCTGCTGCACTCATGGTACAGCCACATAGTTCCTTGATTATTACGCTGGAATGAGAGTATAGTTCCTAGCCATATAGGCTTAGAAAATCGCAACTTTTCATTTTCCGTCGATCTTAGTACACGGTTTAACTACAGAAGAGTCAAGTTTTAAATAGGAAAAATATTGAAACTCTTTGGTCATTTTGAAAGAAATGCTACTGGACTCATCAGAATCAATGATCTGTGCTAAGCTATGCTAAAAGTGGTACCGTCAGACCCGGAGTTCGGCTGAATGGATTCTAAAACGGTAAAACTCATCTGTTTAACTCTGGGGGAGTTGTAAAATGAGCTTATTTCCGAAAAAAGTGGAGTATCCCTTTAAGGAATACTATGTTAATCTTAAAAAATACTCATAGGTATTACTACTAGCATTCACCCTATTATAGACCCAATGTCTATAATAAAGTACACTGATTTTTGATGACTAAAAATAAAAATGACATTGAATTGAAATACTGTTGTCATTTAGAAAATAAAATAAAAATCCATTTGTCCAATGGATTTGCCAAATCCAAAACCTATGTTAAAACTAAATAAAGAAAAAGGTGTGTCATTTCTGGGCCCGAAATGAGAACATTTGGAGGTTAAGCATGTAATCGCTGGTTCACAAAAAATTGATAGGTGCGTAAGATAACAACTAATCAGAGAAGAAAAATAATCCCACACACTACCACAGCTTGCAAAACATGCAATATATTTAATGCAATGTTTCAGGCAGACCTTCGTCAAGCATTAGAAAATGTTTTTTTGTGGCTGATGAAGATCAGTTGACTGAAATGTTATGCTAAATATAATGCATTTATTTTAGTAAAAGACAATAAAATTGACAGTTTTCTAATCACTTCTTGGGAAACATTGATAGTGATTCTTTCATAAAATAAATTTGTTAGATAATTAAAGTGTATAGCTAGTTAAGAAAGCATTAGCATTATGAGTTTATTGTGATCATTTTTATTTTATGTTTAACTATTTAATTTTATTGTGGGTAACACTTTACAATAAGGTCTCATTTATTAACATTAGTTAATGCATTCATTAACATGAACTAACTATGAACAATATATTTTTACAGCATCTATTAATCTTTGTTGTTTATTCGTGTTAGTTAACTAATGTTAACAGATTATTGTTGTTTAATGTAGATGATCGCATTATTTTACATATGCATATGATTGCATATGATATTGCTTGTTTCTACGCATGTGTTGTGATCAGAAGATTCGGTACTCTTTCAGAAGATGCCTAATAGCGTCCCATAACGCATAACAGTGAAAGCCAGAAAATTCCGTAAATGGCGGGGAAAGAGTTAAATGCTCAGCGTTTCCATAGTAAAGGCATGAAAGACAATGCTTTTCCAGTTTCTTTGAATAACTCTAGAAAAAAAGGGTCATCAAACCACTTGACCTCCCAGTCATTGATCATTTCCCCTGGACCCCTGCGGCAAAGACACCCACCTCCTCTGTGACCCGCCACAGCTCGTCATCACTATGGCAGCCATAAGGGTCTAGGTTCATGCGGAATGGTCCCGTGAAGATGAAGACTTTCTGTGGAGGTGTAGGAGGAGACATTTACAAAAATACAACTTTAAAAGTTATCAAGAGAGAGGATGAAAGCTGTTCCCAGAACCGCTGTTACCTGAGGCATCACGCCAAAGGATTTCCTCCACTTCTGAAGAGGAATTTTGTTCCAGTTGACCCCGTCAATGGAGATATCTCCATCTGTGTAAACCAGCTTCAGAAGAGCATTGAACAGAGAACTCTTCCCAGAACCTGTTCGGCCCAAAATGCCCACCTGAAAAAGAGCACATGATCAGTCTGACCAGTGTTGCCAAGTCCACAGTTTTCCAGCGGAATTGGGCTGCTTTTACACTGTTGCAGCGGGTAGTTTTTGTCTAGTACAATGCTATGGAAATACAGAAGTGCATCTTTAGAAATACATGTAACACATTCTATTATAACGGATGCTTGAGCTAATGGATTTCTTACAATATACATCACAAAACTCACAGAAATTGGTGGCACAAAAGAATCGGACAAATATAAGGCTGAAGACATATGAGACTCTTATGCAAAAAATTAATTTTAGTCTTTAACTAATCTGCTATATGTAGCTCATCACTGACATTGCTCTACAAAGGCAAAATGCAGTAACTTTTTCAATACAGAATTATGACCGAAATCAAATCCTGTGACTTGGCTCAACGGTGCTCAGATTTGAAGAAAAGGATACAAGATACTCAGCTCCAGCAATGATGTTATTACCACATTTCACCTTTGCAGGGCACTGAGGGCAGTACAATTCAAAAGTCCACACAATGAAAATCTATAGATATAGTATAGATTTTGAAAAACATAAAACTAAGCAATTTTATGGCTAAAAATTCTAGATTATTTATAGGCCACTAATCGAATTTGTACATTTGTGCCACTGAATTTCTGAACTCCTTTATACAAAAGCTCAGATGTCATGCAGAGAATATAATTTGTAATGAAAAAAAAGCATTAAATTAAAAAAAAAGCATTTTCACTAGTAGCCTTTGACTTTTAGACCCTACTGCAAAATTCAAGCTTTATTCCATTGTAATGTCTTGCTGTGAGACAACACTGTTCCAAAATGCCCCGTTTGAAGAAAACTTAGCTTGTTAGCATTTGTTTTTGTAACGTTTAAAGAGGAGTTTAAATCTACGATTTGCATGTACGTACCCTATGTCCACCCTCCGTAGTGAAGGAGATGTTCTTAAGGACAGCGTGACCCGCTTCTGTGTATTTGACTGTTAAATTCCGCACATCGATCTGACCGCGGTTAGGCCAGCTTGAGTCAGCCTGTGCATTGCTGTTTTCGATAATCAGATCCGAGCCTTTGCTTTTGTCTGGTTTGGGTGTCTCAGACGGTAGGTCGATGAACTTAAACACCCGGTCAACAGAACGCATCTGGAGGAAGAAGGATTAGAAGAGCTATGATGTAATCAGGTCCACCGAGGTCCAAGCAGCATGTGGTTTGTTTAGCCTTTAAATGATGCTTAGCCTCTGTGTTTGCGTGTGCTTGGGAAGGCAGTATGGGTGTGCAAACAGTTACACCATGTGGCAAAAATAAAGAGCCACTTCTGTATATGTGTATCAGTATGATTGTAACTATTCTCCTGAAGGAAAACAAAATGTCCTGCACCTTGATAAGCCTGTCAGTGTTGCTTAAACTCAATCAGGCATTATTTTCAACAGCATTACAGAACAGGACAATTTCTGCAGTGTAGAACAACTGAAAAACATGCTGTTTTCAGGGAGGAAAACTAAAAGGCACGTACCATTCCATCTACCGCAATGCTGGTGGCGACACACCACTGGAAGGTGCCTAGAATGAGCATTGCCAGGCATATGACGATACCAATCTCACCCGGTTTATCCTCTGTGGAGTAACGCACATGCATTAACATGCACCAACAAGCAAGTATAAACATCAAGTGCAGGGGTGCTCACAATGACCTCACTTCTACACTTCAAAGGCATTTTCCAAGCACTGTTCACAATTATCTCTTTATACAACCAATTGTCTGTAAAACCCACTAAATCAAGCGTTCATTGGGACCCACCGAGAACCATCAAATAAACAGTGGCATCCGCATCACTCAACATGCTCTACTGCTTGCTTGGTTCAATCTCACATATCTTGCCTAGATACAGACGGAAGAGCGCTCTTACGGTTGGTTCCTACCGCAATCCAGGCGACCAACGTGAAAAAGAACACGAAGATGATGTCGGAGCGGAAGAGAAACCACCGTAGGGTCGACAGGTAGAGGAACCAGGTGGCTGTGTGGGTGTTGAGGGTCTTGTGGAACAGGTTCTCAAAGTAAGCCTGTCGCTCAAAGGCCCTGATTGTCCACAAACCCTTCAGCGAGATGATGAGGTGGGAGAAAATGGGGCTCCGAGCTGTGATGAGAGAAGAATAAAACATGTCAACCATGTATATTAATTTAATTCCAAGTCTTCTGAAGCAATACGATGTGTGCAAATCTTGTCCTCCACTGTAACGCTCAAATCAAACCTATTTTTGGTGTATGGGCCATTTTTATGATGACTTTTTGTAATTTTGGAGATTGACAAAAGAGTCTTAGAATGATAGCAATGATTTCCGATTTTAAAATATATTAAAAAGTATTAAAATAAAAAAGTTTTCAATTGTAATATTATTTCACAATGTGCTGTTTTTTTGTTTTTTCACAAGTAAACAAAACCTTGGTGAACATAAGAGACTTCTTTTAAAAACACTGTAAAAATCTTGCCGCCCCAAATTTTTTAACCGTATGTAATTGAATTGAATTGAATGAAAATGATGTTTTTCCACCCCGTTCCACCTCGTTTTTTGTTTGTTTCTAGTTAAATATTTCAGTATAATGTTACTACTGCAAGTATGTTTCTGATTAAATCCATTACATTACATGGGTTACTGAATTTTGATTCATTTTAATGCTACTTTCATTTAAAAAAATTATTGAAATTCTGCATCCTGTTTGCTACCTCAATTCAAATTCATTTAAAAAGCGTTCTCAATTCAATTTTAAATACTTAATGGTTTAGAACGGATCAGAATTTTAACTGTCAATCTCAAGTGCTTATTGTATTTCGACATCATCTACTCTACTGTATGCCACACCTTTCCAATAGCAGAAGGCATCAGGAAGAGGAAGGAAGAAATAAAAGTCTCGCCCTCTGTCCTTTGGCCTCTAGGTGACCTCATGAACAAAATTAACTAATCCACAAGTTCAGCTACCCACGATTTGACTTAATATTCACATTTTTCTCATTCATGGCGGCTTTCCTGGCAGCATTCCTTTCCCTTTCTATAGGCAAAATGCCTTTAGCTCCTTTTGTCTGAAAAACAAAAGAGTTGCGCAGTTTTCTGGGATCCCCGCCATGAAGCTTGTTGCTCATCACTTGTGGACTATAAGTGAATGATATCAGGATAGCAGCAGAGGAAATCCCTGGTCGGGTTTTTGCCAGCCCAGTATTACAAAGTACGGAAAGCCCTAGTTGCTTTCTCTCAGGCCCTGGACAGACTGACAGTGGGAAGAGTGTCGACAATTGAGCTACAGAGAGACCAACAGAAATGGTTTGCCTTATTCAGATAGGCAATAGACCATAGATGATTGGTTGAGAGACCAAGCTCTGACCTCCCGCCCATGTCACTTCCTCTGAGATATCCTCTCCCTTTCTGGTTAACTCATCCATCCTCTGCTCCTCTCCTGTTTTCAGACCTAGCACTGACCTCCCATCAGGGCCCTGTCAAACTGGCTCTCTCGTCCCTGGCAACAAGCCACACGCCAGCATGCAGAGTGCGTCAGGAATCCCTTTGCCAACTGCAAAGACGTATCTAACAACTGCATGCAAAGAATGCACAGACTATCTGGCCTTACCTTCTGTCTCCAGCTGTTTAAGCTGCTGACCCGTACGGAGAAAGTACTTCCTCAACACAATGAAAATAATGGCAAGGGGAGTAGCCGCAAGGAATATGTACGGCCGCACGATGGACACCACAAGAATACATCCAACCACCACCAAAGTCAACTGTTGGAAGAAAAGCAAAAAAAAGCATAGACTCTTATGTTCTGTATTTTTGAAAGAAAGGAATACTTTTATTCAGCAAGGATGCACTAAACTGATTAAAAGTGAAAGTAAGGACATTTCTCAGTTGTCATAAATATATTACACAACACAACTGTTTTCAACATTGATAGTAATAAGAAATGTTTCTTGTGCACCAAATCATCATATTAGAATGTTTTCTGAAGAATCATGTGACACTGAAGACTGGAGTAATGATGCTGAAAATGTAGCTTTGCCATCACAGGAATAAATGACTTTTTAGAATATATTAAAATGGAAAAATGTAATAATATTCCACAATACCACGGTACTTTTTACTGTATTTTTGATCAAATATGCAGCCTTGGTGAACGTTTTGGTGAAATAAAAAAATTAAACACATCACATTTGTCTATACAGAAGTTTCAAACCTCTTCCATACTGCAAGACAGTGTTGGCAGTGTTGGCAATATTGGCTCAAAAAGCATAAATGTGTGTTAGAAAGCCTGTAGGAAAACATTCTAGTCCATTTGACATACTATTTTGGAGCATGTTATTGTTTGGGACATAGTGTTCTATATAGTACTGATAGAGTGTGTGAATTCGTCAGAGTTGAAACCAGTGTTGCCAAGACCGGGGTTTTCCCGCAGAATTAGGCTACTTTTACACTGTTGTCGTTGGAAGTTTTTGTAGTTGAAGCTAAACCAACCCCCCCCCCGAATGCGATTTTACCCAGAGGACCCCCTCCGGAACGCGATTGGGCTAGTTATGATTAGCAATTGGGTGGGTTTTGATTTGCAGACCTGGCAACCCTGGTTGAAACTGAACTCTGCTACAGAATGGTAGATCTCCAAAAGCAAGACTGAGCAAACTTACACTAAACAGAAACTCCTCTACCAATCAATTAAATGCTTTTGACTAAAGAATTCACAAACCTGGACAAAGTCAAACATGAGGAGAGGAAGCATGTCATCTATTGTGGCCATGTCCTTGGTGAACCTATTCATGATTCGGCCTGCAAATAAATGATATACAAACGGTAAAGTATTAAGTGAGAAACTGGGCCTTTGGAAATAATTTTTCAGCCTTACATAACACTGACCTGTCTTCATAGTATTGAGCACAGACATGGGTGCACTGAGAACAGCACGTAGCATCTTCTGGTGCAGTTTCTTGGAGATTGTGATCATAGTGTGCACAAATGGAAGACCCCGGAAAAATCCCATTGCGAGGACGCTCTCTGATGTGGCCACGTAGATGTAGAGAATGTAATAGCTGCTTGTGGGGGTCACAATGACTGCAGAGTTTTTTCCAGGTGAAGACATGTTGGAGTACTTTGTCATATTTGGCTCAAATCGTTTATTCCCTCCTATCCAAAGTTCACTGCAACAAAATAGTTAAAATGCAGTATTTTGTGGACTGATTCAAAATAAACACTGAAGAATGCTTGACAACTAAAAAGATTAGTTTAGCCTGGAATAACAGTTAGCTGAGATTGAGGAAATGAAAAACACTTACTCAGTTATCAGTAAAATCCCTGCTACAGATCCTGCAACCTAAAACACATAAGAAATCTTTAAGATTAGCCAATCTAGATGTACACGTCAGTTCAAAAGTTTGGGGTAAGATTTCTTTTCTTTTTTTTAAAAAGACATTTCTTATGCTCACCAATGCTGCATGTTTAATCAAACACAGTAGTAACAGCAATATTTTTAACAAATTATTACAATTTAAAATTACTTTTCGATTTTTATGTTTTTTAATAAATTACTTTATTCCTGTGATGGCAAAGCTGAATTTTCAGCATCATAACTGGAGTCTTCAGTGTCACATGATCCTTCAGAAATCATTCTAATATGCTGATTCGGTGCTCAAAAACATTGTTCATTATTATCAATGGTAAAAACGGTTGTGCTGCTTAATATTTTTGTGTAAACCGTGATCCACTTTTTACAGGACACTTAGATGAATAGAAAGTTCAGAAGAACAGCATTTGTTTGAAATAAAAATCTTTTGTAACAATGTAAAAGTCTTTACTTTCACTTTTGATCTTAATATTAATATTAAAGGAGAACTCCGGTCAATTTTAACATTGAGCTCATTTTTTTGTACATTTGGAGTGCTGTCAATACAGAGAACAACGACAAAAATCGGTGTTGCCTACACCGTGTTATCCTCTTTTTAAAATTTGCACCCTGTTGACTTCAATGGGGCAATGTTTAAACCTGCTTTTAGCCTCTTAATATCCTTGATGTGTCATTACAAGTGCACAGCCAATGTGAGTGATTCCTTCAGAGTGAACACGAGTGAATCTGACTGCAGTAGATGTGAAAGATAAGAATAAAAATGATGTTATTTCAGCCAGCGCAAATACCTGTATTTACATCCTGTTTTCGGTCGAAGTCCAAAGTAGTCGATTGTCGAGTTCACGCGCGTGATCATAGGTAACTAAACCTATGGCCGTGAACTCGGCAATCGACTACTTTGGACTTCGACCGAAAACAGGATGTAAATAAATACAGGTATTTGTGCTGGCTTAAATAACATCATTTTTATGACCGGAGTTCTCCTTTAAGTATTAATTTATTTTAAAAATCCTTAATGACCGTAAACATTTTAACAGTAATGTATATGATTAGGAAACACGTCAACAATATTCATATGTAATGCAGAACACGTCAGTACACATGCAGTAGACAATCCATAAAGATTACCTCAACTGTAGCAACACTGAGGATGAAGATCAGAACATAAAGAAGACTTTTATTATTCGACACATATCTGACATATGTGTTCCACTTTGTCGTTTCAAATTCCTCCTCTATTTCATCTATTTCATCAGCTAAACATGCCTGCAAAGAGAAGCGAATCAGACCATGTTAAAGTCTAGTGTGAAAATGAATATTTTGCGGTCAGTGCAAGAATTTTCCACACCTCAATATTCTCTTCGTCCAGGACCCCGGTAATGTCACACGTGCTGTTCGACAGGCGGCGAGTGTAGATGTCCAGCTCAGAAGCCAGTTCGCTCTGAGGCACGACGGACAGCCGTCTGCGGAAAGAAGACTGAAGGTGGTCACGACGGCCCTGGCCTTGTGCATTGGTCATGAAAGCTAACACCGACTGCCTCCTCTGACCAGCCATGTGCACACCGTGGTTATGATACACGTCGCTTCCTATGAAAGATTCATCTACTAGCTCGTTCTCGGGTACCAGGGAGAACTTCCGGTCAGGTAATGTCCTCCGGACCTCTTCCTCTGGTCCCTGAATGAAAGATGCCTTACGAGCTGCTCCAAGAGGGTTGACGATCACTGAAGCTTTTCTCTCATCGATGTACTTGGGCATGGAGGGGGCAACCTGGCGATAAGAGGGGCGTTCAGGTCGCATGCCTGCGCTCTCATCCACCGAGACGCGGTGGAGAGTCTCTGTGAGGATAGAGCAGCGGCGCTCGGCGTTGATACTGTCATAGGCCTCCAAACCCAGAAGCAAAGAGCTAAAATCAGGACGCTCTGATTGAAGGTGATTGAAGGTGCCGTAGAAAAAACTTTCACCATTGTGGAGCAGTAGGACCTTATCGGCCCGCTTAAAATGCTCAATCTTATTTGTTACCAAGATGCGTGTCTTGGAGGCCATCAGCTTACAAAGACATCTGGGTAAAGACATAAAAATTTGATTATACATCAATATTACTCACAAATATGCTCAAATGAACTCCAGTATTGCATATGTTGTCATCTCTTTTCGATTTTGTCCTTTCTATTGGTAAGATGTCACAATTCATTTACTTTTTGTGTAAAGAGAGCAACAGTGCTCACTTTTTTCATGGCCTTGGTTCCAGAGGTATTTTTCCCATTTACTTTTTCAAAGGGATTTTAAAAAAGTTTTCATGAAAGAGTTATAAGCCATTAATTAAACCAACCAGCTATGTGACGAATCGCAACATTACAACCTTTGATTTGAACCAAAAAAGTATTTGAAAATCAGACAAAAAGCAAGGGTACAAGAACTTATTGACTTTAATGATTGAACAGCAATCCCAAGAATTGCAAATGGCATAGGCATATGACGGATGAATATAAAGATGTATATTATACTCTATTATGTCATATGCAGCGCTCGTTTCAGTTCTTTGATTGGTAGAGATTCACAGCAGATCTGTCTTTTAACGGTTAATTGTAATTTATCAAATTAAAATGGATTAAAATCAATTCCATATGGAGAAAAATGAATGGGATTTTACTTGCGGAACCCAACTGTTGAACTCTATTAAAGATGGAAATTCTAAAAATATACTAGTTTTGTTTTATGCACTTGGTAACAAATTCGTTTTTATTTCTTTTGGACAGACAGAAATTCTGATCCCAAGTCTGCCACGTCAGAAAACAAGCAAAAAGCAATCTTAGAATTAAAGTTGCAGTCCGTAACTTTTTTTGTGTTCAAAATGTCAAAATGTTTATATAATAGGGGACTACATCATGAATCCATTTTCTAAACTGAGTCACTATGGCACACCTATAATAAGTGTTTATATTCAGACTATTGTCGACTAGTTCGGGTCGTACCACTGTGGAGTAACTCCGTGACTCGTCACAGTCAGAGAGAAGTAGCTCCGGCTACAATGTTCTTCCGCACAAGCGCCAAAAGTTACAGACTGCAGCTTTAATGAAAGTCAAAATGCAACATGACGTATTATTTTATTCAAGAAATTAATAAGTCAAATGAATCCAAGCAGAATCCTGAAGAGAATAATTCCTACCATGCCAAAGAGAATGTAATATACATACTTGTCAAATATTTCTTTTTCTGTTGCAATATCCAGGTGAGTAAATGGTGCGTCAAGCAGGTAAACATCAGCATCTCTGTAAACAGCCCTGTGCAGGTAAAAATTATGCTTTAACATTTTAAAGTAGATATTTTTAACTAGTGAGAATTTCATCATTTAAATACTAATAAAGTTTATTAAATAAAGTTTATTTTAAGGAATATTTTTAATACAGTAAATAATAAATACATAAAACATACTTTGCAAAAGAAAAAGAAGTTACACAAGCTTCCATACAAACAAACAATAAAAGGTTGTCAAACTCTCATTTTATGGCTGTAAGATTGTTTTCAGTTGTAAGATTTAATATTAAGTTTATGGCCATGTAAATCTAAGAGAGATGTTGTGGCGGTTATTAAAATGCCATACTTCTGTGGGAAAGAGCAGCCATAGGGCAAGTGAGGACTCTTTTGTGGAGTAAACTACAGGTGCTGGTGTACATCTGAGGAGTTGAGAGATGTTCAAGTGTAGGTGAAGAAATGTGTGACATACCTGGCCAGAGCTACGCGTGCCTTCTGACCCCCACTCAAGTTTAAACCCCCCTCAGCCATAGGTGTCTTATCCTTCTCAGGAAGAGCAGCCAGATCCTGACAATAAAACAGATGATGCCATCACACAGAGCAAGAGAAAGTAAGACATAGTGAGAAATTTATGGAAAACCACATGCTATTTTATTTGACTCTGAAGTGCAGACACACACACAACAAACACTCACAGCAGGAATAGTTAGTAAACTGTGCATGTTTGATGTTTGGTGCTTTAAAACATTTGTGACATATTGAATGGGAAAACTCCCCAGACAGCAACATAGTGTCGGCCCAGGTCCGGGCCACATCTGGTACATGTGGACTCCATGCGTACCAGATGTGGGCCGACACTATGTTGCTGTCTGGGTCATGAGTCATGCTAAAAAAAAATTAAACCAGCCTCAGACGGTTTCAGATAATCTTCAGCTAGTTTTGTCAGTTGGCCAGTCTGGCTAGCTGACAAGTTCCCAAAACCCATTCTAATCCCAGCAGACCAGCCTGACAATGTTAAACTGGATTAAGATTTTTTTAAGAGACCACATGCAACTTGAGATGAATGATTCTCATGTAGGAGGTTCTTACCTTGTCATCAACTCTGTCCATTTTAGGAGCATTAAAAATAATAATTAAATTACGTGATGCAGTGAGAAAGACTCTTAAATACTACACAAACAAATCAGTGGGGAACACTGAAGCACTGATGTCTTAAAGATGGAAATGCTGGGGTTTACTGCTCAGACACAACATGAATGAGGACTGAAAAGCAAGTGAATCGGTGCTACAAAGAAAATGCGTGGATAATACAAGCCCACTAAACATGGGCGTGTTTCCACTTTACATTTTAAAGACTCCACAAATCCATTTATTAGATCCTGCTAGTCTTGCAATTTGCATTGAGAGCTTGTTTCTAGTGCTTGACTTAGAAGATTAAGTAACGGAAGCGTAAGTGTCTGCATCTTGATTTTGTCAGCATACACTGAATAAAGACTCATTATGTACAATAAAAAATAACAATACTTTGCAGCTTCTTGCTAGTTAGCACACAAGTGGCTAACTTCTCACCCTCTGTTGTTATGGCCTCACCAACCATTGTGATGACAATAGCCACCTCACACTGCTCTTTAAGATCTCCTGTTGTTAGAGTCTGGATGTTTCGCAACAAACAGTCATAAATTGTGCTTAATCACCATTTACTGTAAAACATGCTTTGTTTGTGAGGAAACATGTTAATTTTTCTCCCTATGGGAAACATTGGGACTGACAGACTATAAACATCCCAGGTTCACCATTCAAAAACACACTACGCCATTTAACCGTGATTGAATTTGAATAATATTACTTTGAATAAGTGTTATTTTTCCTTGTTCAAATTGCAAAGTATTTTACATACATATATATGTATATACAGTGCAATGCATAAGTGACTACACCCATGCTAAAGTTGACTAAAAAGAGGAATAAAAAATCATCTTTTGGAAATTGAACTTAATGCCTTAATTAAAAAAAATAGGAAAAATCCAACCTTTAAGGACACCAATTTTCTTTGTGAATGAATAATGTATCGTAAATAAATAAATGTTCTTCCTTAAAATACATGGTGCATAAGTGAGTACACCCCTATGTTAAATTCCCATAGAGGCAGGCAGGTTTTTATTTTTAAGTTTTTTTTTTTTTTTTTTTTTAGGATACTATGCATCCTGATAAAGTTCCCTTGGCCTTTGGAATTAAAATAGCCCCACATCATCACATAGCCTTCACCATACCTAGAGATTGGCATGGTTTTATTTCAGTTAGCCTAAAAGCTAGTTTGATTTGCATTGAGAGATGATCTTATGGAAAGTACCCCATGCCAATCTCTAGGTATGGTGAAGGCTATGTGATGATGTGGGGCTATTTTAATTCCAAAGGCCAAGGGAACTTTATCAGGATGCATAGTATCCTAATTTTTTTTTTTTTTTAAATACTTAAAAATAAAAATCTGCCTGCCTCTATGGGAATTTAACATAGGGGTGTACTCACTTATGCACCATGCATTTTAAGGAAGAACATTTATTTATTTACGATACATTATTCATTCACAAAGAAAATTGGTGTCCTTAAAGGTTGGATTTTTCCTAATTTTTTAAATTAAGGCATTAAGTTCAATTTCCAAAAGATGATTTTTTATTCCTCTTTTTAGTCAACTTTAGCATGGGTGTATTCACTTATGCATTGCACTGTATATGCGTGTATATATATATATATATATAATGTATATATACTGTGAATACTGTCAATATGTATATATATATAAATTGTAACGTATTTGTCTTATATATATATATACACTTTACTCTGAATAAATTAAATTTGTCTTTGTCCAAATTGCAAGTATTTTTACTTGTTTTCAGTTTAAACCTCACTCAGTTTTGCAAGCCTAATACTCTTTGTTTTTACCAATTTGGTGGAAAACCTTTTTTTTTTCAATATATTCTCTAAAAACAATTATAAATATCTATAAATTATAAAGATTTCTCTTTCTTTGTTTTAAGATTTTTATTTATTTTTTGCAGTGTAAGAAAAAGCCTTGCAATACGATTATCACTAGTATATTTATATTAGTATATATTATGTAATACATCATCCACTAGCACGGATAAATCTCACACTGCGGCCTAATGCTTGGACATGAATGTATTCTCATCAGATCTCCCTTCTGACCGTTCTTTCATGTACGACTCAGTTAAACAAGGGCCCTGTCACTCAACGCTTTGGCTGCTGATAGTTGCACACGATTGGCTTCTTTGGTATCAAGAGGTTGAGAGTGAAGGGAGAAAACCATGAGTGGGATAATATGACACAGTTCTACATCTAACAAAGGTTCTCAGTTCCACTGCCAGGTGAGCATTCCATGTAGAGAGAGAGAGAGAGAGAGAGAGAGAGAGAGAGAGAAGGGAAAGACAGAAACAGAAGCAAAGCAGGAACTTGAGACAGGACAAAAAGGAGGACTTGTTAGGTTGAGCAAAGAGATGAGTGACGTCAGGCAATATACTGTAGACAGGGATTGAAATATAAATGAGAGAGAGGGACGGGAACTGGAGATGGAGTAAGACTAAGGAAATGACAGACACAAAGAGTGGACTGAAGAGCATCAATGTGTCAGTACCTCCTCGAGCTGGCATGCTTTGAGCACACTCTTGTAACGATACTCATCATAGGTCAGGCCAAAAAGGATGTTGTCTCGGATGGTTCCAGGCATGATCCAGGCTGTTTGGGAGGAGTAGGAGATTCGGCCGCTGTGTCGGATCTTCCCAGAGGAGGGAACCAGCTCCCCGAGGATGGTCATCAACAATGAGCTCTATAAATATAGACATTATGTCTGAACAATGACAAACTTACAGTTTCCTTTTAGCAAATGTTTGTTTTCTTTTAAACAGCTAGCTTTACTCATCCTTTTATATTGTAGCTTATATTTAAGCTTACTAAAGGTTTCACACACTGTAGTGGGCTTTTATTTATTCACTATAATTGTGAATGATTTGTTAGAATTGCTTAGTCTCTTGTCCTATATATATATATATATATATATTGCATTGTGTTGTGTTTTAGGGTTATTATGAATTTATGGCAGATTACAACTGAATAAAAATGGCACCACACCTACCTTCCCAGATCCCATAGAACCGGTAACAGCCAACATCTCTCCTTTCTTCAGGTTCAAGCTGATGTCCTTCAGTACAGGAGTCACATATAGGTTGGTGAAGAAGAGGCCTGCATCTCCATTGAGATGGCCATTAGCTTTGTTCTCCTGTTTTATCCTTTCTAGAAGTTCACCAGGACCCTGAAGAAACGCAGATAGAGTGTATTTACACTGCACTAACACATACACATTGAATGCATTCAAACAGCGATTGATTCTTCCTCTTGTTCTGTTCTCTCTGAGTGTTGAAAAGGAACCACAAAGTGATTTGTATTGATTTAGAACATCACCTAATGTGGTTCGAGTAATTCAAAGTTAATCTGTGACCTCTGTTAGGCGTTATGGGTTACTAGCCTTGTAGCTACTAAACAGAACATGCAATTCTAATCAAATACACGAAAATCAGTCAACAAAGGGCAGCAATTCGTTCACTAAACCTGCTTCTCAAAAGTGAAAAGGAATTGTTTTCCGTCTCAATCTGATTGAAAGGAAAGGTCTGATGGTGCAAAATTGAGATTTTAGAAGAAGAGGTGTGCTTAATCCAAAAGAATGTGAATGCATAACTGTACCTCATCCCAAGAAGCAGTCACATCTTTCAGTTCCAGCTCTGTGATGCTGAGATCGTACTCCATTAACTTGTATTCTTCCTTACTAAGAAATTCCTAGATGAAGTAGATTAGTTAATGTTATAGGTAGAGCTTTGGATACAGAGAAGATCATGGTAACAGCAACATTATCTCAAAGTTCAGTACAGTTATACACAATAATATACTGAAGCCAAAAATAGTGCTCTTCAGAAATATATAGAGTAGTATAGAGGAGTGTTTCCCTTTTATCAACACCAAACCAGAGATGTTGTCCTTCATACTCATATAATATCATTTAGCATTATCATTAATATTACTAAAATGGCATTTTATTCATTGCGTGGATTATTCATTAAAGACGTTTGTATCTCATCTTCTTCATCGTGTGTGCTAAACTAACGTTCGTGACACCCAGACTGGGCCACACTTGTGTCACTTGTAGAGTGTGTGGACTCACTTCAATCTTCCAAATAAGCCTCATGGTGTCGTACCACATCTGGATGGAGCCGGGCAGTTGACGAGTGACAGTCATACGCAGCACCATACAGTAGGAGAGAGTGGTGAATATGCGACGCAGGTTGATACCGCGACTGAGGGCATGGGGCACCACAGCGGCCACAATCACAAAGATGGCTGAGAAAAAGTATGCAGAGCTGTAGAAGTAGCGCAGGGAGCCAATCTTCCTGGTCAACTTCACCTCATCCCTATAAACAGTTTTACGGGAAGAAAGAATGACAAACTGAAGGCGAATGCCAGATGGGTAGGTTATTTGGAGACTGTGTCATGAGAGATCAAATATCTAAAAAAACAAAAAAAAACAATGGCACATTGATTCTCCGAGACTGAGCTGATAACAAAAACACAAAGGCACACCGTGTGCTGTATTAAATGTAATACTACAGAGAAACAGTGGGAGACTGTGGCTTCAAGTTTCTCTGATCCAGGCCCAATCTTCTGATCCATAATCTTTTATGAAAGAACCTCACTTAATATTAAAGGAATAGGAATTAAAGAATGTGTAGGACAGAAATGTAATTAAATGATTCAACTTTCAAACTGTTCACTTTAATTAAATCACTCGTTTAGTCTCAGTTTCAGACTGTATTGCATATTGGTCACAAAAAATGGGAAGCTCTTCTCAGTCTGGAAAGTTCAAATTGTCTATCAAACCACCTGGAAACAAATTTGTGTTTACAAAGTACTGGGTTGATACAACAAGTGCCTTTGAACGTGAAATAATCACTGAATTCTCCAAAGTTTTCCAGGTCAAGGGCATCAAATCTGTATAGCAAAACTGTAAAACAAACTGGACTATTTGATATGCACACATTAAAGAAATGAATACTTTAATTCAGCAAGAATGCATTAAATTAATCAAAAGTGAGAGTAAAAACTATTACATTGTTACAAAAAAATTATATTTCAAATAAGCAATGTTTTTTGGACTTTCTATCCATCAAAGATATTCCACAAAAATATTAAGCAGCACAACTGTTTCAAAATGCATAATAATAAGAAATGTATCTTAAGCACTGAATCTTAATGTTAATATGGCGTGTAAAATTGCATGTAAAAAGAAATAAAAAATTGGTCGCTTTTCACGTCAGTCAGATGGTCTCTTCTTGTTTGTCAAAGGTCTGGGTATGTGAGGCTATACACTGAATAAAATCAACATTCTCTTGACTTGTTGTTTTTAACAAAAAGTGGAGAACAACCACAAACTGTTTGGGTCTTACTGTCTAATGTTCTTGATGAGGGTCTCCATTATCTCCTCCCAGCCGTAGGCCTTCACCGAATGCAGGTTCTCCATGATCTCTGAGGTCAAAGCCAACCGTTTGTTGGTCAGTAGCACTTTTTGTGCTCTGATGGAAAACAGAAAAACACAGAAAGTTGGAATGATTTGTTTGTGCTCACAGAGCTTCAAGTCCTGTACACTCCAGTGTGGGTGTTTAATACATCTGACTAAGCATTGTGTTAATGTCTACAATGTTCCTTGGAGTTGGCACTGAATACAGACAATATACAGATTGTGAGTTTGTGTGTGTGTGTGTGTGACTCAGTAGCAGTTCTGACCAACATTGTTTACATATCTCCAAGGCACAAGGCTAACCAGCCTTCTGATTACAGGAGCTGAACTGAACTACCTGTCCAAACTCTTCAAAGCCTTTAACCAGCATGAATCACAAATGGAATGTTTCTGTGGGAGCATAAAGGAATACTTGGAGAGAAACTCTGAAACAAATATGTGCCAGTTTTAGTCTGTCAATGGGAGCATCATTGGACAAGATTTGCTTTTTGGTTTGGATGAAGGCTAAAAGTACATTTGAGACTTACTTGTAAGGACCCATTTTATGTGAGAGAAAGGCCTGCAAGACACCCAGTAACGAGATAGCAGCAAGTGCACAGAAGCTATTGACATCGATGAGTTCCCAGATAAGCCCTGTACACAGGATGCATTGCAATGGTGATATCCATACAAAATGGGCCATACCCAGGCTCTGTACCAAAAAAAAAGAAAAAAGAAATGCATCACGGTACAGTGAATACAAGATTGGGGATTAAAGTTTAGTCATTAATTAAAAATCAAAACCTTTATTTAAATTTATTTCAAAAGCTGACACCTAGGATTTAAAAAAAAAACTTTTAAAGAGTCAGATACTCTTCTTGTTCATTCTCCTGTTCTTTGGTCATTCATTCACCTTATGTGTTAGCTAAATCCCATTGTTTTTTTGCATAGTATATTAGGCATGCTGAACCATATCTAAGAACACTTTTGAAACCATTTAGAAAAGTTTGTTCACTTCGGCACATTTGCAGTGGCTACAAAACACAGCAAAACCATCTCATACATTCCAAAGAAAGGACACTCGAAGAACCCATATTAAACACAGGTGCTAATTGCTTCAGACCACTTGCAGAGTGTATCAATATTCAGCACATTGGCTCTACCTTCCTAGGACGTTCCAGAGTTCAGCTACGCTCCCCTCTGAAGCTTTATGCCAAATTTAATGCTCAGCCAGTGTATTTATTAGTCTTCTCTGGAGAATTATTTTTTGGCCTCTGTGTGAGATGCAAACCTTTTTTTTTACAAATTGGATATATCTACACTACTTTTCAAAAGTTTTTTTTAAAGAAATTGTTTTATTCAGCAAGGATGCATTAAATATACTCTAAAAAAATAGAGCATAGGGCTGCACAATATATCGAAATTATCGAAATATCGCAAATGTACATATCGCGATATGCATATCGCAACGGCTTGCAATAACTGGGGTCATGACCAAAAGACAAAGAGAAAATCACTCACTGCTCTTGGCTGAATAACTTTTGTGGCTTTAATAAGAATCAGTATTTATATTTAACTCATACAGTGAAAACTAAGCAGTGTTTTATTTTTACATTTGATTATTCAGTTTCTGTTGTTAAATAAACCTAATGTAGGCTTTCCTGAAACCCTAAACCTCGTGGTTTACACTGTTGTTAAAATAACACTTCTTATGCTACAGTAAAACACTGCTGTTCACTTTCAGAAGTTGAAGGGATGTTTTCTTGTCACAAAAAGAATGTGAAATACATATGTAGGTTATATAATTTTGAATATATTTTAAAGATAATTTAAATTTATTTTACACACTTTAAGCATTATCATATCGCATATCGAATATCGCATTATTTAATGAGTTATGGCATATCGCATTTTTTTTTAAATATCATGTAGCCCTAATAGAGTAAATCACCTCATGTCTCAAAGCGCATAACATTACAATAATAATGAACGTAAACAACTTAAAGGGATACTCCACTTTTTTCGGAAATATGCTCATTTTACATCTCCCCCAGAGTTAAACAGTTGAGTTTTACCGTTTTAGAATCCATTCAGCCGAACTCCGGGTCTGACGGTACCACTTTTAGCATAGCTTAGCACAGATCATTGATTCTGATGAGTCCAGTAGCATTTCTTTCAAAATGACCAAAGAGTTTAAATATTTTTCCTATTTAAAACTTGACTGTTCTGTAGTTAAACCGTGTACTAAGATCGACGGAAAATGAAAAGTTGCGATTTTCTAAGCCTATATGGCTAGGAACTACTCTCATTCCAGCGTAATAATCAAGGAACTATGTGGCTGTACCATGAGTGCAGCAGGCGTAATGATATGACGCAGCGCCTGAAAATAGTCCCCAGCTCGGTAACTTCTTCCAACGTGACCGGGACTAAGTTTGTCTAACCTATTAGACCTATTTTCAGGCGCTGCGTCATATCATTACGCCTGCTGCACTCATGGTACAGCCACATAGTTCCTTGATTATTACGCTGGAATGAGAGTAGTTCCTAGCCATATAGGCTTAGAAAATCGCAACTTTTCATTTTCCGTCGATCTTAGTACACGGTTTAACTACAGAAGAGTCAAGTTTTAAATAGGAAAAATATTGAAACTCTTTGGTCATTTTGAAAGAAATGCTACTGGACTCATCAGAATCAATGATCTGTGCTAAGCTATGCTAAAAGTGGTACCGTCAGACCCGGAGTTCGGCTGAATGGATTCTAAAACGGTAAAACTCAACTGTTTAACTCTGGGGGAGTTGTAAAATGAGCTTATTTCCGAAAAAAGTGGAGTATCCCTTTAAAGAGCTCTGACTTGTACCACCTGACCACTTCTATTATTGATTGCTATCAGGATGTGAAGGGAGTTTCAACAAAAAGTGTTTATGCAAAACATTGCCTACCCTACCTTTAACAGACTAAATGTCCTGGCAAAAAAAAGGACCAGTATCTTTTCAGTTTTTCTACGGATTATTATATATATTTTGCACTGTACGGATTTTCATTCAATTCAATGTTCTATACAATAAAAATATCCCTCTAAAATCAATATTTTTAGACTTTCAAATCAAACAGTGACCTATCATCCAGCAAACATGAGGGAAAACTGAAGCGATTTGCTCTTTTTAATACTCGCCTGATCAAATTTGCCCAGGTTAGCTGACATCAGACTGACCAGCTGACCAGTGCTGATCTTGTCCAAGACTCGGCTAGAAAGTTTCAAGGTCTAAGGGTCAAGATTCAGAGAAATTCATACACTTAATATGATGTTGGGAAAGATACTTGTATCAGAGAAAGATGATTGTAGACATAGATAACAAACCTTTTTAAAGATTATGCTAAAGAGTGCAATCCTGATTTGCATGCCCAGGCGTTGCAGCCCAAACAGGGCAGGCTGGAGCAGGAGGAAGCGGGCAGTGAATAGCAAGCCAAGTCCAAAGGCAAGAAAGTAACCATTGGCTCGCTCCGGTTCATGGGCCGGGTCAAATGACGCAATGATCCGCCCTAAAAGCTGTGGCTGCACTGTTTTTGTAGCCTCCTAGAAAATAGCAACAGAAATTACTAGAAAAAGACAAAGCACCTTCAATTTGACACATTTATAATTCCTATTTAGAGAAAAATCTAAATTGATGTCCAAAGTATAATAACGACAAAATATTAAAGTGACAAGTGAAAAATAAAATCTAGCGAGAGTTTAGATGCTGTAGGCTTCTTCACTGGGACAGTCACACTGCACTGTTACCTGAGTACATAACTAGGAATCACATAACTTCATACCAACGAGCCAGCAATATCCACCCATGTGCAAACAATTAGCAAATATACATGTGCGTTTGGACCTTGCTGTAGATTTCTTCATTAAAGCGTCAAACTGCTGAATTAAGAGAAGATCAAAACTATTTGAACACTTACGCCTAAATATAGGAGGAAGCCAAATAACAGAAAAGGTCCTATGAAGCATCGTGCCAAGGCTCGCAGGAGACTGGGTTTTTTCTTCCCAGATGCAACTTCTCTGTCCCATTCTCTGTTTAGGGAGAGAGAGAAAACTGAATGGAACCGTTAAACAGCATCCAACCCACCCACCCACAATTAAACGGGTTTGTCAACATTGTTTGGTGCACCCCTGTATAACCAAGGTGATTTAGCAAACTTATTAAACAGTGCAAAGAGACCTTGACAAGCTTGGGGAAACAGGGGAGACTGCTCCAACATGTTAATTGAATAAAAAGTTCAAATTCCCAGCAGTGCTTCACCTTAGAGCAATAACAAAAATGCTCATCATCTATCACCCTCCAGGAGCCTGGCCATTTAAAAGGTCACATTTGATGCCCATTAGACCAGGGCACTGGCATGAATGTATTGTGGTTTATTTGGCATGAGAGGAACTTTACTGGAATAGGCAGGGTGACATTTACAGGGGTTGCCTACATTTTATTCTTCTTTTCTCCTGTCTTTTGTCAAAAACAGCACACAAACCCCTAAAAGGTGGGATATTTGGCTCTGGTAAGTAACAGGAGGTGAGGTGAGGACAAGTCACAATAGAGGGGTCACTTCATGATGTAAATTTGCTCACTTCACAAAAAGATGAGTGAAAGTTCTTTCAGTTCTGTTTCCTGAGAGGCTTAGGAAAACATTCTCACACTGTCATCACAACTTTTGTCAAATGAACTTTAATTAATGTGGTTCAGATAACATCATATTTTGAGTTTATATTTCCTAAACCATCTCCTTCATTGTATTAACTTAAATGTTTAGCTCTTAACTCTAAATTTTAAGGCAATCAGGTAACTTACGTTTTTAAGCTAAACCAGCAATAACAATATACGGGGAAATATCAATTTATATGATATAATAGAGGATTTGTGTTTAAAATGTAATAAAATGTTTTTTAAAAAGTATAAATTTAATTCTAATGCACGTTAAAAATTGAGTGTAATTAGAAATTACAGAGCAAGAAACACGTGTATGACCTGTAATGAGCTGTATGGACATATCAGTTTTAAAAAAACATTTTAAATCACAAAGGTAAAGGTAAGCATGCAAATACGAACTTTTCCAAACGCTCTGCAAGAATATCTGCTGCATCTTGACTGGGTGCTTGATAAACATCAGATGGCCTCAGTTTCTCCTTAAAACCCTTTCTCATTATAGGGTTTGTCCACCTGTAAACGGCCAAAACAGATGTTGAAAACTGTAATATTGTGAATATTTTAATTGAAGTGAACTCAAGTTATTTTCTAAGGAGAGATGTACAGGGAAGTATAGTTATTTTCTAGTCTATGATTATGCACAGTTCTATAAAAAAAAAAAACACGTTCAAGTCACGTGACCAGTGTTCGAATTGTTCCATTAACTTTGAGTGGAATCTTTAACGTAATATCATAGAGCAAACATTTTACTTTTAGGACCTGTAAACATTTCAAACAAAACTTTGTGATTTTGCAATCACTGATATCTAAATCTAAATAATAAACTATTGTAACATGTCATCAAATATTGATCTAAAAGATGTTGATGTTGCTATGGTGACATCCTCAGGCGAGCCCTACTTCTGTTTGTAAGCGTCTACTGGACTTATCGCACTCGGATTAAATTGTAGCCTACTGTAACATTTGAGGTTGTAAAAAAGTTTTTCCATAAACTCCGAAAAGTGATTATATACACACACACACACTTGTATCTATATGTAAAAACTTATTTTAATTAAATTTCACTGTAAAAAAAAGAGTTGCTGCCTTACATTTTTCAGTAGGCTACAATCAACTTGATTTTTTAAGTAATTTCAACTTAAATTACATTAAATTGACTTACAAAATAGTTGAATCTTGTATAACTTAAAAGTAATGTAAAACATGTGTTGTCATAACTTATTGATCATATAATATTTTACAGTGTTGGCTTTAATGTTTGAATGAATGTAGGCTATCAGTCATCAGGTGCAGTTTGAGTAGCTATCCAGTTGAGACGAAATGTGAATAAACTAGAAAAATGTCTATTTAAACTCAAACATACACACGTGTCCTAAAGCACAATTTTGTTTCAAGGTTTGTTAGCCCAAACGTGAACACACAAAACAGTTTGAAAGTCTTACCAAAATAAGTATCTTGAGAGGCAGCTGGCATCCTCCACAGGTGATCGCTGCATCCTAAAAGTTTCCCGGGGATGACACCGCTTACATCGGGTGTCAGCTGAACGGCTCTCCGTTGAATGAAGCTCGCAAACTCTGTCCTCCACCGCGCGCACACTTGAGCGCTGATATTGTCGAGATTCGCTGCCAGTATTTAGACGAAGAGGAAAATTTCTCGTATGTCAAAATCGTTAATGAAAAGTAAAGCGCTTATAAAGAGCCCATGCTGACAGCAGCGCTGTGATTCAGTGAGAAAAGTGCGCTGTCTCAACCCCAAACGCCACAGATCCTTTGGGCATGTCATCCTCAAACTGTCAGTCTTTTACAGAGATGCTCACGTGTTGCTTTACAAGAGCAAGTGGCGTGTCATCATCAGAGAATTTTTGTGGTGTTCGAGAAAGAACGTTAACACATTTTAACACATGAAAGTCTTTTGCTTTCATTTCGCACCTTTCCTGATTTCATAATGTCTGAAATGGAAAAGTAAATGTAGCCTACATTAATGTATTTTTAAACTAGGCTGGTTGAAAGAAATTAATAACTTAAGACAATTCAAATAAGAATCCTAATAAATTAAATAAAACACGTGTCAATTGAGAGAGAAATATTTAAGACTGTTTAGGTCACTAATCAAATGAGCATATTTGTGACATTGACCATTTTAATTCCATTGTACAAAAGGTCAAGCACAAGATGCTCTTTGGATAATTCTCAAATTATTATGGATGATATGATCATCGGGTTTATGCAAACTTATGGAGTTCAAGCAGACTGAGCGCTGCCATTACAGCAAAAATGGGAATTATCAAATATAGGCCTAGCTTATCTTTTTTTCTTTCATTTTAACTTTTCACTTAAATTGTCCCAGACATTTTGATTCATGATTCTGTAAAAAGGCTAGATGAATCTTCAGCATAGTGACATCTTGAGGCCACTGATGGCTGCCTTTGTGGAACCAAGTAAATTATATAACTCATTTTGATAAGTAGCCTATTCCACAATCAGTTTATGATGTCACAATGAGAAAGAAGATCACATGAAGTCTATTCAGTGTTCCTATTCAGATGGCAATTTTGTCTGAAATTATGAAGTTTCAGATAAGCCACAGCATGCAAGTCATAAGAGCAGACTGATATAGGCTAGTAAATTGACAATCTGAGCCATTTTATTTATTGACTTCTGCAAATGTTGCAAATGAACCTAATTTCTTTGAATAATATATATATTTTTATATATAACTCATCCATCCAGCAGGAGAAACACCCTGGACAGACGGCCAGTCCATCACAGGGCTCATAATATATGGTTTTTAATAGTCTTTTTTAAACTTGCTTACCATTTTCACAAGTAAGGTGCATGTTCTCAAAACTCTACTAATATCACAACTGTAACGATATCCACTGGAGGCAAGATGTAGAGAACCCAAATGCAACTTTAATTCAAAAACACATGATCAACCAATAAAACAAAGGCTGGAAACTCAGAACAAGAACAAGAAACATTCAGACAAAGACACAGGGCAAACATGAGGGCTTAAATACACAGACTAATTACAAGACAAGGAACACCTGTGAACAATGATCAGATGATTAACCAATGACAAGACACATAGCAGGATCACAAGACTGAAACGGCATCACATGACAGACAAGAACAAGGAACAAGAAGAATCAAAACCCACAACATGACATAGTCCCCCCTCTATGGGTGGCTCCCGACGCCCATCAAAACACAATAGTTCAGGAGGGTGGTGGAGCAGAGGCGGTCTTGGGGGAAGGCATGGAGGGCCAGGCCAGTGCAGGGGAATGGGACCAGTACATGGCAACGGCGAGCGTGGGTGGAAACGACCCTTCGGGCGGCCATGGCGTGAGGAGTCCCTGGCTCGGCAGGCCCGACGTGAACAGTCTTTGGCTGGGCATGGCCTGACGTGAAGAAGCTCAGGCTTGGATGGTACTGTAGTTTTGCAGAACTCCTCGTCCGCAGAACCCAGAGTAAACTAAGAACCGCTCAAAAGAAGGGCTAAGTCCATGTACTGCACCAGAGTGCAGTTAGGGGTATTGGCAGGCACGAGATAAGTGGATTTATCAAGTCCATGGCGAAACATCATTGAAATCCACCCCTTGCCATAGTCCACAAAATGCCTCCACATAATCTGCGACTGGACGGTTACCTTGGCTGAGGTGGAAAAGGCAGATTGCTGGGTCCATGTTTAGGTTTAGTATTCTTTAATGATATCCACTGGAGGCAAGATGTAGAGAACCCAAATGCAACTTTAATTCAAAAACACATGATCAACCATAAAACAAAGGCTGGAAACTCAAAACAAGAACAAGAAACATTCAGACAAAGACACAGGGCAAACATGAGGGCTTAAATACACAGACTAATTACAAGACAAGGAACACCTGTGAACAGTGATCAGACGATTAACCAATGACAAGACACATGGCAGGATCACAAGACTGAAACGGGATCACATGACAGACAAGAACAAGGAACAAGAATCAAAACCCACAAAGTGACAACAGATAATCAAAAACACAAAATAAGCTTGTAAAGCTCTTACTATCAAACTTTTGTTTTTCATCTTCATCTTCTCGTTCAGTTTAATACATTTTGTCTACTATTTAAACCAACTGAACATAATGGTTAATCAAGCAATGAATCATTTGGTACACCTATAGATTTCTAAAGATATTGATTCTATAGACATTTAGAACTTGTTTGCAATTTCCGATAACCAAATGTAATGAATTATTTTTACATTAGTGATTTATAGATAATAACCTGTTCTAATTTGTCATTTGTGACTATAGAGCAGGATAGAGTACAAGGGAGAGGAAACAGTCAATGACTGTACCATCAGATTGATCAGAGATGCATCAGTGGAGACAGACGGCGTCAAATACAGCATTTTACATTACATGTATGCCATGTCATACTGTAAACCTAACCTATTACCATGGTAGAGACTGCCACATTACTGTAACTCACCCCTCATCTGTAAAGGTCAACGGTACAGTATAAATTCAGTCATATGGCACAGTGAAAACAATTACTGTATTGCCTGTTCTAGCACAAAACCTCATGGTTGTGTCATACTTCATCACACCTTTTGATTACACACTGAATAGATACTATTACAAACATTATGGATTCAATTACATAAGTTAGGCAATGTAAGTGTATTTTCTAATGTGGCATCTGTAGCCTAAATTACTGTAATTAATTCAGTAACAAGGGTGATTTGACATGTCTCATGCATTGTTTGTTGTTGAATGAACTGATTGTTAAAAGTACTCATTTGGAATAAGATGATACTGGTTTGTTTCTCTTATTAAACTAAATTTTCTCATTACATATTACAATAATCTTGTTTGAAACAATGATTATGTGGACTGAACTATGGAAGCATGGGACCAGGTTTTGCAATTATCTGTGTTATGTGATCAGTTTAGATTTTTGTACTTTGAAAAAATCGAATAAAAAAAACCCTAATATATTTCAATAAAATTAGCCAATGAGATTAGAGTAGATTATCAAATAGGCCTATGCAACTATTTACTAACTACTTTGGAATAGGCTAATTAACAAAGTGCACATATGTATCCTTAGGTGTCCTCTAGCAAAAGGTAAATAAACGAGAAGCAGCAACAGATTACATAGTAAAAAATAAAATAGATATTTTAGAAGAATTTGCATTAGAAGAACGCGCTTCTCTATTGGTCGTATCATTTATATACAAATCTGGGCGTGGCTGCCGCATACGTCATTACGCAGGACATTAATGAGAACACAATCGGGTGAACAGGAACTTAATAGTACACTATAATCATGTCAGCCTTTCCTGCTGGTGATGAAAGTGATGGGAGTAGCGACGAGTGGGATATTGGATATTCTGATAAAAACAAAAAACCATGCGCTGAGGTAAACGTAATAAATAGATTTTTTAACACCTCCAACACTGTACCATTTTATATTTTGGCTTGCATTCGCCCACTTAGTTTAAGATAGTAATGTACACAAATTATTTGCATGATTAAAACAACTTTTTATCTGGCTGGCAGTTCTCAGAGGAAGTACATTTGAATGGAGAAGATAAAGTATCCACCTTGAAAAGAGCCATTACTGCAGGAAATGTCGACCTGGTGCGCGAGCTCTTGGACGGGGGTGTGTTCGTGTATTTATAGTTTTTATTACGGCGAGACAAGCTTCACAACATATAAAAATATGCCCATCTCATCCTCTTTTAACAGGCCTGGACGTGGAGACGAGGCTTGGCTTTGGTTGGACTCCTCTCATGTGCGCTGTCCATGTGGCCCACTATGAGCTCACTGAACTGCTGCTGGATCATGGCGCAAGTGCAAACTTCAGCAGAGGTAAATGGAGAGTTTCTCCATAATCCAATTCAAGGTTTCTCAAAAGGCACTCATACAATCATTAATGCGTGTATCAGAACTTTATATCGCAAGATTAAACGAGATATTAAGATTTGCCGCGTGTACTGACACTTCACGGTAGTTCACCCAAAAATTACGTCATCATCAATACTCGCCCTCAGGTTGTTCCAAACCTGTATGGATTTCTTTCTTCTGCTCAACACAAAAGAAGATACTTTGAAGAAAATTGGTAACCAAACTATGGAAGCTTGTTTCCGCCACAGAATAAAACAATTTAAAGGATAATTGTGACTTTTTATCTCACAATTCTGACTTTTTTTTCCCTTCTCACAATTGCTAATTTACATCTCGCAATTCTGACTTTATAATTCGCAATTGTGAAAAAAAAAAAAGTGAGATAAAAAGTCGCAATTATCTTTTAAATTTGTTGTATTCTGTGGCGGAAACAAACTTTCATACCAAATAGTTGATTGACCCCTATGGAAGTCAATGGTGCCCATCAACTGTGTGGTTACCAATATTCTTCAAAATGTCTTCTTTTGTGTTCAGTAGAAGAAAGAAATGCAAACAGGTTTAGAACAACTTGAGGGTGAACGATCCCTTTAAATGGGCACCTGGGTGATTTTTATCCTCATTAGAAACTTTTACACTTTGTTTGTTTTTTTTTACACAAAATTATATTACTAACATAAACTCACATTAGATAAGGGGATACACACTTTGCACTTGTCTACTTCCATGATACATTTCCAGTGTTTGGTCCAAGTGTTCAAATGTTGTAAAAATCCAGGTATCATTTTTTTTTTTTTTTTTTCTAAACTTCTGTTCAGTAGTATTTAACACAACATAATTTAATTGCGGTGCTTCTACTTAAAGGGATAGTTCACCCAAAAATGAAAGTTTTGTCATCATTTACTCACCCTCATGTTCCAAACCTGTATGAGTTTCTTTCTTCTACTGAACACAAAAGATGATATTTTGAAGAGTGTTAGGAACCAGACCCTTCATCCAGTTGGTGGACCCCACTGACTTAATTAATTCTGATTAAAAGCAGTTGCCAACATTTTACAAAATACACATATCTGTACTCATCTCTGCACCAATAAAATGTGCAACACTTTACATTTTACCACCAAATGATAGGTAATCTAATTATATTATCTAATTAAATTAACTTGAACCAGAAAGTTTTCCCCCAATCATGATTTTGGGGCACATTAGTTTGTGAACATGATGAATGATGGGATATGCTTCGAAACGGTATTATATCTAGTGTGTGTTAAGGGCACTAAGCCTTTAGTATTTTTTCAGACGCTTTGAAGTGGAAAAAAACCACAAGTGCATCTATTGGGACAGGCCTTTTTTCTGTTATAGGCCAGTGATTCCAAGCTATCTGCGAATAGAGCATTTCTACAATGCCATCAGTAACTTATCAGGTGCATAAAGGTGTACTATACTTGGTGAACCTTTAAGGATTTAAGGTCAAAGGTTTAGTTTGATAAGGTGAGAGCAGGTGCTGTCAATCTGCCATTGCACCACATGGCCTTCCTTTGACTCTTGTGGGTTTTTATTGGAGAGGATGGGGTTTTGCATCAGCCACCGGGAAGGAACCCAATGATATCAAATCAAAAGAGCATGGCTAGACTTAATCCTTCAGGGGGAATAGTTTGGTTTTCATTAATACGCTTAACATTGATGTTGGTAACATTCTTTTGATTTCAACCCACGTGCTAGCGAGGATGGAAACCAATTAGTTTGCCTTAGTGTCCTTCATCTGCTATTACTTAATGTTTGTGACGCACATGCCGAACTATTGTAACGTGTAATTAATCTGCTGGTGTTTTTTTCGTTTACACATTGTCTTTGTTAATTTTTTTTTTTTTTTAAATTGAATGCATGTGTTGGTCAAGGTGAAATGTCGGCACATGAGCGACTGAAGCGATGTAGACACTTCCGCTGTGTCCACTGGGAAGAGATGGAGGGGGAGTTCCAGAGGGGGTCTCGAGCAACTGAAGCTGCAGGCTTAGACAGGAAATAATTAAATGTGAATGCAGCTGCCACTTCCTGGTCTGTGTTCCGCACAGAAGGGGAAGAATGTACAAGTGATTGATAATGGTGGTATACAGAGCGTGGTGCTGGCGTCATTGCGTTGGCCCAACACTGGAGCTTTATTTATTTTCGTGCTCCACCGCAGACGCAACTAAACTATGTCTGCATCCTACTCCCAAGCAGACCTGCTCCTGCAGTCTAAACGCAGCTATCATCACAACACACAAAACCCTAACATAGATGGGTCTCCTTTCTGCAACAACACAACATTAGAACTGCTCCCGGTCGGATACGTGACCGAAGTACTAACAGTGTCTTTGTCCAACAACATTAGGCCATGTGAGACTCACATGACGTATGTACAAGCATGTCCATCCTGTGGTATGAACAATTACCATTGGAGAATATTTGTGAGAATTTTTAATTGATTATGAAATGGTATGTGTGTGTTTTTCCCTAACTTCTGTACACAGACCACTATACGGTTCTGATGGCTGCTTGCACAGCAACGTCTGCCTCAGAAGAGATGATCACCAAGTGTGTGGCTCTGCTGCTCAGTCGCAACGCTGACCCGAATGTCTGCAACAGGTAGGAAAGGTATTTTGCAGGTGTGACTGCTCCTGCATAGCATGCTGATGAATTCTACTGTGGAATTTTACTAGTCAAATGTTACTCATTTATTTTTGCTAATTGACATGGACGTCACATGGCTAACGGACAGTGGCGTGCACAGACCTCCGCAGGGGCGAAATCGCGTTCCAGGGGGCACCGCAATACAACCATAGGACACTTTACTATTAGCGATTAAAGGGGCGGGGGCTCAAGCCCCAAGTGCATGCCACTGACATGGAGTAAAATGGTTCCTTTAAATCTCATTTATGATGTTGTCAACCTTTATAGTTTGTATATTATGGAAGCCCATTTTCAGTCTCACTTTAAAATTTTAATTTTACAATCTTTTTTGTTTTGTTTTCTGACAATATCTTGCTTCTGTAGTTTATTCTTTGGCATTTAAGAAAAATATTCATGTTGACTACAGTGATCTCTCACATTAAGTGCCTCGGTGATTATCAGTTTTGTTCATTTCTCTATTGCATCAACGTAAAACAAGCATTAAAATAAGAATAAATTAAATTCCCACTGTCTTGAAGAATCTGGATATATGCCTAGTTTGTAAAAGTAATAAATATACGTTGTTGTGATGCCGAGCTCTCCAATTTTTTTTTTTTTTTTTTTGGGTAGCAATTGAGTAATGATATTTCTTAAAATATTTATTCACTAAGTTACAAATGACTAGAAAATGTTGTCGTGATCAATCCGGGGGGCCTTGGAATCAAAAAGTTTGAGAATCAATGATTTAATTAAGACTATCTCATCCACATGCATCCAAAATTAACAACAAATAGTCACAAGCGCTGTCTAGCCCTGTTGATTGAGAGTATGTGAAAAAATGCTCCCACCAGCTACAAAACATTAACACTGGCCAGACAGTGTTTTAAACAAGTCTTCCTAACAACTCTGTTTGGGAGGTGATGTGTACTCAATAGTGCATTTTTCAGGGCAGCCTCCAGCTGCTTATCATCTGTCACCCAAACCGCTCACATGATCTGGAGTGTCAACAAGCATGTTGCTCACTTGACTGGTGAGAAAGTGATTGTTTCCCCATCCAGACAAAATATTTAAAGTTCGTTAACAAGGTACAGGGAGACGTTGGGCCTGTCAAAGATTCATCCTCTTCCTCTGCCCTCTCAGTGCTCCACACGTAACTTACAATATGCAGCAGCTGCATTTCCCTGAATCTCTTTGTTAACAAATACAGCATGCTTAGACTAAGCCAGACATCATTTGGGAAGGGGGCCTGTTTCAGATTAGTTGAGATTTCATTATTTGAAATTGCTGAGACCAAAATTTTACATTTGGCTACCATTCTCTTTCACATGTGAAATCACAGGCATATAATAGATGTTTAAATGCATCACCTCATGTAACATTGTGATTATGGTATTGGGGTGAGTCGTTTTAATTTGCATGCATTATGTCTCTGATTACATAATATAAATAGAGTACTGTATGGTGTAAGCACTTATTGAGTTGATAATGGGGTCATCTAACTGCACCAAACAGCTCTCAAAAATATATGCTGTACGTACCTGCAAATGCATATGCCAGGGTTTCTCAAACGGGGGTTTGTAAGTGAACTGCAGGGGGTTTGTTTGTTGATAGTGTAATTGAAATAAATAAAGGGGGCTGCACGTGTGGCCTTACAGAAAGCATATTTTACTGGCTAATTTTTCAAGACTTCTGCTGGTGCCTCTTCCTTTCATTCATGTAGTTTATTTGATGATGTGCCCGGTGAGGCTTTTAAGCATCAATGCTGACAAGCATATGCTGTTCCTAATTTTAGTTTAGTATATGAGAAGCATTTATAACTGCTTCTTACTAACTCCCAGTTATGTAAATACTTGAGAATTATGATCTTACCCGTAGTATAAACCCTGTTTACGGCAATTAGAATCGTTTTATTGATTCAATAAGTTTTATTGCTCCCTTGGTTTTGGTAGAAGGACAGCCTGGGAAAATACTTTTAAGACTATACACATTTATCACAAATACAGTCACTGAAGGGTAAATGCGTAGATAGCGAGGAGATAATGTCAAGATGAAGAATGATGGTGCCCTTGCTCACCTGTGCCCCACGCTATAGAGTTCAGTTTGCCACCATCACCTTCTCTGGGAAATGCCACCCATGTTGATTAATAGCCTCAGAATTTTCCCATAGACTTAAGGTGTGATGGTTTGACACTGTGATCTTTAGATAAAAGTGTATATTTACAACAGTGACGCAAGCTCTAAGCACAGACGACTAGAAAGTTCCTCTTTTGTGCTTTTTGCAGGTAATGGATTGTCCTAAGCTAGGTGTAGAATGTTTTTGTCTTTGTTTACTTTGGCACAGTTTGACTCTTTATACGTTTAAGGGGTGATTTACAAACAGGGGCGTCATGCACCTGTTTTTATGAGGGGGGCTTCAGTGGTTGTCCACACTCACTTGGCGCTCTAAGCAAGATCAGACATGACTAACATTTTAGTAGTTCTTTATAAGAACTGTCAGATGTTTTAGCCTAGATGTACATTTTTGTTTAGCATGCAAGGAGGCCTCCATTTAAAATTGCAACCTAATATTAGTATAGTTATTTTTGTAATGAACCAAATCTACAATCGGGGTTTTTATATTTAACTAAAACTAAAAAAACATACTTGAAATAAAATACACATTATCTGAAATCAAATTAAACTAAATGCATTTATGTATTAAAATCACCAAAATTGTAATAAAAATGAATGAAAACTACATGGACATAAAAAAAAAACATAAAAATGACGACCACAGAGTTAGTAGTTAACAAACTAAAACCATAAAAAAAATGTGTAACTTGAGTTAAAATGCACATTAATTGAAATTAAATAAATAAAATTCTCATCTTCATTTAGTTTAACGTGATTTACTAAAATACCTAAAATAAAATTGAAATAAAAATCAATAACTATATGGACATTTTAAGCAATCAAATAAAAATATCAGGCACACAATTTAAAAAAAAAATTAAGAAAATGGAAAATTCTGAATATTAATAACTATAATAGTATCTCAATGATACTAAAATAACACTGACTACAATTAATTGTGCAAATTAATTATGAAAAATATGTGGAAGTTGCTTTTAGCGCTGTCACGATTCCTTGATTAAACTCTAGTGCTGGATTTAAAAAAAATCCTAGATTGCAATTTACCGGAAAAATATCGGAAGTGGTGCATTCCTCAGAGTGGACGAGAATCTATGAACCGCATTATTTAACCTTTTTCTAAAGGTCTATTTTTATTACCACAAAAAATTAACCAATTAATCGTCAAAATAATCGACTGATTACTCGATTACCAAAATAATCATTATTGACAGCCCTAGTTGCTTTTAAAATCCATTTGGTTAAAAAATCTGAAGGGGCACGAAACATCTGTTTACGAATATATTTACCGTGAGAAGTAAAGGGTGACAAGCTTGAATTTCTGTGTCTTCTGTCATTCTCAAGGGTTTCATTTGGTGTCATTTCAGATATTGTTTTCATGAAACTGCCATAACACTGCAGTTTACTTTAAGATGTTGACTATAGCAAAAAGTCACTAGGCTTAGTTTATCACTATTACACTTTGCTTCTAACAATTCCACTTCGGTTTATTGCAATAAATGACTCGTGTTAAATCTAAATGTGGCAGAGAACATATCCCCTGTATGTGTGATTCGTACCCAGCAGCATGATCACAGTAACATCTGCCAGTTCTCTGGAGTCTTGTTTTTGGCCTTTGTTCAGGTCCAGTATGACGTGCCTGATGCTGGCTGCCAGAGATGGCTATTGCAAGCTGATTAATTTGCTGGTGTCACATGGAGCAGAGCTGAACTTTCAGAACGATAACGGACATACGGTAAGACCACCAATAATGGCTGTGATAATCATAAGTCATGTTAATAGATGTAGAGTACATTTAACTGTCTCTATATTTTCTTACAATACAGTTAAGCAGATGTTCTTAAGAGAAGTTTAATATAATTGAGCATCTAATATTTTGTTCTCCTCTGGTATCCACTGTAATGTTCTGATGGAGCAGGCCCTCATAATAGCAGTGCAGTATGGACATGAAGGCGTCGTGTTGAAACTGCTTCAACTAGGAGCGGATAAGTCCATCAAAACCAAAACAGGGAAGACAGCATCTGAAATGGCCAAAGTGTTCAATTACCCTGAGGTAGGTCACCTTCTGCCCTGCTGTGAACTCTGTCATTTTTAATACTATAGTTAAAGTGCCCCTATTATTCTATTTCCTAATTTTGTTTTGGAGTTCTTTTACAGTATGTTTACATGCATTAAAAAAAAAAAAAAAAAAACTTACATTTTCTCATGATATACATTGCACATCACCTCATTTCTCAAAGAGTCTGAAAACAGTTTGTTCAAAGATAGAGGCTGTATCTGAAATCGCATACTTTCTTAAATGGGTACTTGTTTTGAATAAGTCATCCCCTAAAAAAGTATGTCATAGTATGAATGTAAAACATGGCTCTTGCTTTTGAGAATGAGAATGAGGAATATTAAAGTTGTGCTCCTTCAGATCTCCAGGATCCTTGATTCTCCAGAGCTCCCTAATGCAAATGCCAGTGCACAGTCCAAAGCTGAGGCACCGTTTAAAAATAAAGAGAGGTGAGCATATGTGTCTGTGACTTGGCTTTTAACACCCTCTGGTGGTGACTGAAAATAAATACTTTGCTCTTATAGTTTCTTGAGCAGCAAATCAGCATATTAGAATGATTTCTGAAGACTGAAGTAATGATGCTGAAAATCAGCTTTGCCATCACAGGAAGAACATTTATTAAAATAGAAAACTGTTATTTTACATTGTAATAACATTTTACAGTTCAACTCTATTTTTGGTCAGATAAATGTAACCTTTTTGAGCGTATAAATATACAGATGGGTAGCATATTCTGGTCCTCACTACAAATTTAATAGCCTTACAAATCAATATAAAAACTGTTGGGATCAGATATTGATATTGTTAATGAGAGGTCATTCTTTGGGCTTAATCTAACAGTTCTTCTAAGCTGAGTGATATTGAACTGCTGCTGCATGGTCTGAGTCTGGATTATCTCTCAGACATCATGGTGGTGAGCCAGTCGATTTATTTTATTGTTACACTTGTTTACAATAGAATCTATATAAAATTTGATCTGTGAGTTTTTTTTAAATTAATTATGGTCGCACTATAGACCTGCATTGTAAAGTAAAATAAAATGAAGGTAATCAACATTGAAATTCAAAGATAATCAATATTTTCTAACAAATGTTAATTTTAAGTTTCAGTTCTCCTATGTCTCCTACACCTCTGTTTACTTTTTACACTGGCAGGATCATGATGTCACTTGGAGCGACTTGTTGATCATGGAGAAGGGGGATTTGGAAAAGGTATGTAGATTGAGCATTTTTAAAAGATAGAAAGATTGATTGTGCAAAACAAACACGTCCAAAGTTAGTGGATAGAACTATACTGTATGGAGATAAAGAGCTTGTAAGGCAGTAAAAGAATACTATTTGGTTGTAAGTAAGATTGGATTTTGGCTTTGGTTATGTCACATGAGCAGCTTTGCTTATTTTGTTCTGCTCAAGAATGAAATGACAGTCACTGTGTAGCTAGTATAATGATTCAATATATAAATATAAGCAAGACAGACAGGATATAAGAAATATCGATTACTGTTATATTTAAACAAAAATATTTTGTTCTCTCACACACGCGCACATCCATCCCATAAAATGATAAATCAGCTTTCTTTCTCTTTGTAGATTGGCGTAACTGATCCTGAGGATCAAAAGAAGATTCTCAGCGCCATGGAGCAGATGCACCTTGATAAAGTAGATCTGGACACCCTGACGCCTCTTAATAACATAGACAGCGGGTAAAGCTCATCAAGCCTAAAGCTAAACTTAACTTTATTGTATGTTTATGTATCCACATCAAATTCAAACCATATTCATTCATTCGTCATCAGTTATGGAGTCCTATGAACAGTTTCCCATGCAGGTAACAGTCTGCAGTGCAGCTATGAGCTGCGAAACTCGCAGCAGGACAACAGTGTCTTGACAAGGCTTCCATGTAAGCCTGTCTTAATGGTTTAAGCTCTAGTAATGATTTGTAAGGTGAGAAATGAACTAGTGCCGTTTCTGCACGCTCCGGGCTCTGACGGATGGCGGTGAGTAGGCGGCATGGCGGCCATGTTTGACTTTAAAGTCCACGCTTAATGAACCTAATCAATCTGTAATTTCTTTATTCAATGTCGGGGAGGTACAGAGAGGGCAGACGGACACACAGTAAATTATGCGGTTAAATCCTCTACTGATAGGTCCTCCGTAAACACGCATTAAAAGGATATAGGGTTACAGTGAAATTCATCGCCACAGTTTATTTCCTGCCTAATGGGATGTATGTAAACATAAGCACTGCCGCTTTCACAAGAGTTCATAAGTTGTTTCCGGCAGATAGCTGTAATGTGTAGCTTTGATGCTGATGTTATTTTTAGGGCAAAGATGATTTACAAATATTATTAATAGATTCAACTGCAATTGTTTATTTTGAGTGGTTGAATTATTTAAAATGCAATTAATAGCCAGCATGCATGCCCTGATACAATTTGATGGATCTGCTCATGGTGCCTGTTGGGACGGTGACATTAACCCAGCACTTAGTCGTCCCACAAGAGCCTATCACTCATTCAGTCATAGAAAAACTAACAAAGTGACCCTCCGAGCCCATCTCTCCGTCCTGGAGAAGATAGTAACTCCACAGCGTCTGACAGTGTTTACCACGGGCTCTGACAGAGTGTTAGGAGAAGAAAACGGCTGCTTGGGGAAATGCTCTGTTAAGATAACACTATCAACATCGTGCGGTATGTGTGAGCCATTACAGGAGTTTGAAATTGTAAGTGATGGTAGAAGTGCGCCAAGAATGCTGTCAACAAATGAAGTGATACCATTGGTCATTTAAGAGATATTTTCTTCAGCTTTCAATGTTTGTCATTGAAAAGAAAAAATAGACTATTCAATTTTTCCTAAAAAATTTATCATGGTGATAATCTTGTGTACAGGGGTACAGTGCACTGCAGTAATGACATAATTTTGTAGGAAGTTAGCATCACCCTGGTTCCCTCGATTAAAAAGCTGATAGGCTTTTGTAATTTCTCTGTGACAAACATAAATCAATGATTTTAAAATGTTTTGTTCATAATCTTCACAAATGAAAATACTGAAAATAAGTCAATACAATTGCTGGAGGTTTACAGGAACTACACCATGGTCACGCGACTTCAACGTCACCATCACTAAGCTTCAAACAACTCTTTCAGTCTTCATTTTCCCTGAAAGTTTGAATGGTTTGCAAGTGTGTGATTATAAACACAGTGTGGCTGTAAAAGCCAACTAGTGAGTAGATGAGTTTACCTGTTCGGCTGATGATGTTTAATGTTCCCGACATCCTCTGTAGTCCTATTTAGCCACTTGTTAGCAACCGTAGTAAAAAAATAAGGGGAATTACTGATGTTTTTGAATAAAACATGAAAATATTGTGAGCTTGATAACCACAGACCTTATTTCAAGCATTTAACCAAAAACCCATTCAAAAAACCCATTGACTTTAGGACGATGGAACCCGAAGTGCTAAAATGCTAACTTTTTTTTTTTTTCTCAGCTTTTGCTCTACAAAAATACATCATCCATTCAGCACTCCATTATGTAAAGGCTAAGCATAGAGGAAGTGGAATGTTTATTTAACTACTTTATAAGTTCTTGAACAAAGGGTGTAATTTGTGAAATGTCTTCTTTTCCTCAGGAGTGAAGATTTTCTAAACTTTCTGATCAGCCTGAGACAGCAGTGCTGTTACTTGACAGAAACCTTACAGGATGTCATCAGCAGGTTCCCACGTAGCCCCTCTGAGGTTCGTTGTGTACTGTATCTGCGTCCTTTGTAAAACACGACTTCTAAATCTATTGATTTGTGGCAGTCTGGAACACATTGCTTAGGTAACACTATTTCAATGGTCCACTTTAGACATTCTACTAGTCTACCAATACACTGAGAGTTAGTTGCAAAAGTTACTTATAGTTAGTAACTATATGTCAACTAACTCTCAGAGTATTGGTAGACTGTGAGATTAGGTGTTAGGGTTTGGGTTAGTAAATTTAAGTTGACATGTAGTTGCAAAGTTACTTCTAGTCAGTAAAATGTCAGTTCGGGGACCATCAGAATAAAGTGTTAGCATATATTGGGTGGATCTGAAATAAAAATAATTAAATTAATGGTACATTGTTGTAAAAAAATAAATAAAAGATGCAACAATCATGCAACCTTAATGTTCAAAGTCACTTCACTTCACAAAATCTCTGATGGGCCATGTGCTAAATGTGTTTAAATGTGCATGGCACTTTTGAGAGTGACTGCCCTAAGCGCCTGAAATGATCCATAATTACAGCCTTGAATAGATGAGAACAAATGAAGTGTATTTGAAATGAAGTGTCATTTTCAGCGTTTTCAACTGAAGTAGTAGTATTAGTAGTAGGCAGACAGCTAATGTATCTCACATTCTGTGCCTGCTTGTTTGTGACGCCTTTGTTTGATAGGTTGTTCTCACATGTGATCCCAAGAAAGAGGCTCAAGCCCTTTGCACCGAGCTAGTAACTCAGACTGGAGACCTTCAGAAAGAGATATTCTGTCTTAAGACCCTGCTCAGCAAGGTCAGTCATGTCCACATTCCTTTGTCCTCTTCTTTCATCTTCTCTGATGCTTCTATTTACAATAGTTTTGTCTAGTAAAAATACTCTCGAGACCAACAGGGGCAGCCATTGCATCCCACTCAGATGTCGCCATAGTCTCTTTCATGAGGATGAAGGGTAATCAGTTGATTAATTGAGAATCAACTAGGGATGTAATCCGCTAGCACTTTCCAGGGAATTTCCACAACTCTCATCAATCTCCACTGTGGAATTAGTTCAGTGAGAGCTGTTTGCAGCTGCTTGTTGCCCCTGTTGGTCTCAAAGCAGTCAGCATTTGATTGTGCCAGCATATTAAAATAGAAATGCTTAAATACATCAGATTCCACTATACCATATGGATACTGATGTTGTGAAATACTGGGTTTTGGGAGGGTTTTCACTGAAATCTTGAGGCAATTGGTAATTAGTTTTGTTTAACTATAAACAATACTATTGGCATACCTTGTTAAAATAAATTCCAGAATTTGTTCTCTTTTAACACTTAATTTTCCCTCAGACGGACCACACAGAACATACCTTTCAGCCTCTTCAACCAAACTCTAATACTGGTCAGCGAGGAAAGGTCCGCAAGTGTTTTGCTGCCGTGCTTGGACTTGGAATGATTGGAGCAGGGCTGCTATTTGTGTTGTCACGATACAGAAATTTGAACTGTTTTTGAGGTTATGTATTTCAGTGATGCATGCATTTTAAGTTGTTACCCCAATATTTTATTAATCATCATATGTTCTGTGTTTACGTTAGGGGTATGTTACGATTCCCTTTTTTGTGGTGCTTTTCTAGACTGTTGTTCAAGTAAATCTGCTAAATGTTTTTTTGGTTTTACAGACCGTTCACTTCAGCATATTAAAATATCTCCCAACCCTCCGCGTTATCGTTCTCATTGCTTTGTATCATATTGTCAGCTTCTATTTCAGCAGAGCTGGAGGCTAACGTGTTTTGGGAAATCCTGTTCTGATTTTGCTGGGTGGCCCAAAAAGAAAAGTCATCGCCAGTCGCTGTCTGTGGTGCTGAAATGTCATTATTCGGGTGCTTAGTGAGTCCAACCGGGGTGCAGGACCCCCTTACACATGATGAAAGCTGATTGCTTGGATCAATCTTTAGTAATATTGAACAAATACTTGTTACATGTTCATTGTTTGACAGTGAAATGTAATCTGGCATATGCATGCAGTTTCCTGAAAGCCCTATCTGAGTGTTACTTAAGACATATCTATGAGCAGCAAAGAATGGCAGTTGTTTTATTAGGCAATTTCTTTTGGTTGCATGCATTGTATATAATGTGTGTTAGCAGGAGTTATGTCAAATAATATGCATGTAAAAGAACTACTTGACATTTGACTCTCCTTAGAAGAAGGTGATTGATGAACTCGTTCTCCAAGCTGTAACAATGTCAAGTATGTGTTTTTGGGTATGAGCCTTGCTTACTTTTCTACAGAGTTTATGAAAACGTTTTTAAACTATTATAAGTTCATCAGAGTGTGCTAAATGTATATCCCTAGACAAAAATACCGTCGTTCTAAGAAGATAACCATTACGGACTGTTTGATCGGATGATACCTCGACAAAACTTAAAAACTGTAATTGTTTGTCGGATTATTATAGTTTTACACCTGCTGAAAAATAATTGGTTTTCTGTTTTAGTCTAATAACTCAATAATGGATAACTCAATTGATTGCGTCCAGACACTTACCGAAAGATTTAAGTTGGTTACTATAAGAGTCATTGAATAAGTTACGCACTGGTTATCCAATTTTCAAGGCGTTTATAATAAAAATAAATCATAACGGCCAGATTCATCAGATAATCTTTCTCTATATAATAATATTATTTTTTAGGGATAATGATATTTAAAAACCACTGAGAGGATTCAGAATGGTCTTTCCTTATTGACTTGAAAAGGATGAAATTAGGCCAATTTAAATTCCATCATATTACCGATGACAAGTCTTCTCCACGCTCTCGCGACCGCGCCCTTTTCACGGGGATCACAAGAAGAATCCGGTTTTCCTAATAATCTTGGTTCCCATCAGTAGAAAGGACCTTACAATACAAGGAAGAAGGACAAATTAATTCTTTCACATAACTGGTGATCAAAGATAGAGGAAATTCTGTGCGACAATTGAACAGTTCGTGAAAAGTTCAAAAGAATGTGATAATCCAATTTCAATGCACATCATCAAGAGCGGAACATGTTTGTTGAGAGGATGAGTGTGCTTTCAGTCAGTTAAGCCTTATTCTCTGAGAAAGATATTTTTCAAGGTAAAAAAAAAAAATTCTGATTCTCAATTCTATAGGACAATAAATTTAATTGGCCTAAATGGACCGAGTGATCAATTTAATATGAATAATACAAATAAATAAAGAGATTGCCTAACAGGCCTTATAATAATAATAATAATAATGCATTATTTATTAAAGTGCTAGGATTTAGGAGGGTATGGATAGGCATTTCACGTTGGACCACATTCTACACTTTCGCTGCTTTGGAAATAAGCCAAAACTTGTGGCTGGTGTCAAGCTAGCCTGAACAGATACTTTCAGACATCTAATTTCTTCACTTCATTCCTGAGGCAGGACTGCGCCCACCCCTTGTGTAAGCAATTTAAACCTGATAGGAGATCATCAGCTATCTTCAGCCACTTCAGCCCCAGGACGAGCATCAGGCTGTGTGTGCAGCGCTACACATCACACATCACGATGCTTTGACGCTCAGCTCACTTGTGTCGCGTCACTCCACTTGATTTTTGATCTGGGAAGAGTAAATTACCAATTTGCTCCGACCGCCTCAGCATTCGATGTTTCAGTTGTTTTGTTGTTAAACTGCATGCAAGTGCCTGAACGAATGAGTGTATCAATACAATTTTTATAATATGAACTTTTTGTCAAGTGGAATATGTTTTTATCTGTCCGTGGCAATTTGCTGGTTCACATCAAGGGTCGACGCATCGTGGTGGTGGGTACAGTTTTTGTTTTATTTTAAATATTTTTTTAGTAATGCTTTCTCGTTAAGAAATGTAAATAGTTTTAGAGTACGATGTGGTTAAAAAAAACTAAACTACGCGAAATTTTATTTTGTGAAGTGAATGTGCCGAGTAGGCTACGCAGTTGTGTGTTGAAACTTGATGACTGTGTTTAAGAGATTCCCATCGCTCATTCCCTGTGCTTTCATCTTTTATGCAGGTACATGGGCACTCTTGGATCGCAAGTGATGTGCGACAACATCCCGGGGTTAATTAACAAACAACGCCAGTTGTGCCGCCAGCATCCCAAGGTGATGCAGGCTATAGGAGCTGGAATTAAAAACTGGATTGGAGAATGTCAGCACCAGTTCAGGAACCACCGATGGAATTGCAATACCATGGCGCGCGAGCACAATCTTTTTGGGAGGCTTCTGCATCGAAGTGAGTAAGGCATAAGTGCATTGTTTCAAGTGTATAAGGGCTGTACATACAGTGTGTTCTCTGCACTCAGTGAAATTCCTTATCTGATATCAGATCCTATTACAGAAAGTAAAACTTGATGAACTGGGTGTGCTTTTGACCCTTCTTTGCTCATCTGTGTGTGTGCAGCACAGTGTGTTTGATTTTTATCAGATTTTTTAGATAGTATAAAAAGATAGTAGCCTATATGGGCTTATGAGACACAAGGATCAAAGGATGTATGAGGTTATTATTAAAGGAGAGAAAAAACAAGTTTAAAACATGTGGCAAGTTCTTAGTAATGTAGCCTAATCCTTCTATTAATTTTAGTTTACATAAAAAATAAAAATAAAAAAAACTGTCGATTTATTGACTCTTGAAAACAAAATGTTGTTGACCGTAAAATTGTATTCAAGTTGGTTATACCCGTCTATGGTTATACCACACACTGACTTTGTCTGCAAATAATTTTTTAAAGAAATAACACGATATTTTCTTTTCTTTGTATTTTTTTCTTTTTTCTTTTTCAGTTTCCAGACTGTTACACCACCTGGTAAATCTAACACATGGGCTGTGACTTTAAGTCCCATAAGACATATCACAATTATTTACACACAAAAAAATGCTGGGCTGTTTCAACCAATGTTTCAAACCCAAATATTGATTTAAATTTTGTCTTTTTTTTTTTTTAACCCAACGGTTGGGCTTGTCCATATTTGACCCCAAACATGTGTTGAAACAACCCAGAATTTTTATCATTTTTAAGTGTAAATTCATAAATCTCAAACATGTTTATAATATAAAATATATATTCTTGTCACTGTCTGTATGCATTGCATTTTAGGGCTATATATTTAAATAACTAAATCCAGATCTGAAAAAGTCATGTCATTGACCCATAAACAACACAATACTGTTCTGTGATCATCTCAAGATGTCTAGATGTAATTTGAATCGATAACTCACAAAAGTCTCACTTAGCATGCAAGTGTATCCTTTGCTTTTCATTGTGTTCAAGATTTATGTGAGTTTGGGGAACAAAGGCTGGATTATTGTCTGATGAGTTCATTCAGAACTGCTCAGCAGCTTGATGCTTTAACTAGGTGTAATTGCCAGTTTTGTGACTTTAGGTTTGCAACTGTAAGTGTCTCTTGCTCTATTTTCTCATCCCGCGTAAAATCATATTAATGGGAACATCCTCAAAGTAACTCTGTGTCCCAGGCCTCTAAGCTGCTCTGCACATTAAAGTTAGGTTAAACCTCTGACTTTAATCTTCTTGCTTTAAGGCATTCAGACCTCCCAGAAAGACTTCTCTGTGACACTGTGAGAATCTACTTATTGTCAATGTCAGCTCACTAATTTAAAACAATTGCATGGCAGGCATTCTCTTTCAGTCTGACAAAGCTGCCGAACGGAAACATCTTTGGTATACATGTGAAAAGCTGCAGCTTATAACTTTTGTTCAGGCGGTCGCTTGTTACTGTTGTTCTTTCTTCCCTCTCTTAATGCTTCCCACCGGGATCTCCGTCACACATATGCTCAAACTCAGACATACACTTTTTCTCTCAGACATATGTCTTTCTAAAGTAAACCTTAGATTTCTATAATGGATTATGAGATTAGTAGGTTTTCAGTTTACAAATATATAAAGTCAGCATTTATTGTAGGAATTGGCTTGACCTGTAAACAGAAACGTATTAATTTATTGTGATTTTTATTACCTTAATTATTATAATATTTATAATACCTGTATAATATAACATGCAAAATAAAATGAAAAAATAATTATCCGTGTATATACAGTAATAAAAATTAGCCTATGCAAAAGTTAAGAGTAATTTAAATGAATTTTATATCAAATTAAATATGTATAATGTGTTTTTTATGTCTGTGTGTGTGTATATACTGTATATAGATACATAGATATACTCACACAAATGTAATGTCTTATAAACTCTTATATTTTAATTATAAAATGAAATTTGTTATATTTTTATATTAAATATTAATGATATATTTCATATATATAAATCTTTTTGTGTGTATATTCTGCTAATAATAATTACCTGCTCCTATCTAATTTATGCAACATTTTTTATGCTCACTAAACGCTATTCCCCTTCTGTGTGTGTGTTCTTTTTTTAAGGCAGTCGTGAGGCCGCCTTTGTCTATGCCATCTCCTCAGCAGGAATGGTCTACACCTTGGCCAGGGCGTGCAGTCAGGGTGAGCTAGAAAACTGCTCCTGCGACCCCGGAAAAAAAGGCTCATCTCGTGATGCCAAGGGATCTTTCGACTGGGGTGGCTGCAGCGATCATGTTGACCATGCTATCAAGTTCACTCAGGTCTTCATTGACGCCAAGGAGAGGAAGGAGAGAGATGCACGAGCGCTCATGAACTTGCACAACAACCGTGCAGGGAGGAAGGTAACAAGGCCGTGTTCTTGCAAACAGCTGTTGAGACACATATTGAGAAATGAAGTCTCGACAAATCATAATCCGTGACCATATTGTCATGCAATCAGAGATGGAGCAGTCAGAGGCTTACTATACAGACACTGTCTTCTTTTTTATTTACAGGCAGTGAAGCGCTTTATGAACCTGGAGTGTAAGTGTCATGGTGTCAGTGGCTCATGCAATGTACGAACCTGCTGGTTAGCCATGGCAGACTTCAGGCAGACTGGTGACTATCTCCGCAAAAAGTACAACAATGCCATTCAGGTGGTGATGAACCAGTATGGAACAGGCTTCACCAGTGCTTACAGGATGTTTAAGAGGCCTACCAAAAATGACCTTGTCTACTTTGAAGACTCACCTGACTACTGTATATGGGACCACGAATCTGGTAAGTGTGCTGGGGGGAAACCATAACCCTTAAAAAGAATGATTCACTTTTCAAGTTTCAAGTCTTAACAGTGGAAGTCAGTGGGGTCCAAATCAACACTGAACCGCATTGACTTTCATTGTGTGGACACTTTTTTCTTTTTCTTTTCAAATAACTGTCAGTAATTTAAATTAGTCAATAATAATAGAATTTTCATTTTTGGTGAACTATCCTTTTAATTATTTCCTAAAGAGGTGAATTAAGTTGATATATCAAATCTGTAGTGTTCCAACATGTTTCATAACCCATTGTTTGTGTCTCCACCCTGCAAGACTCCCACACTCTCTGCTCAAAATCAGCAAGGCATTAGTCTTTGCCCCCAAAACACCGTTGTAATCAGAGGACGGGAGCTATTTAGCTGGTTATTACATACACAATAGTCATAACCCAATCCTGTAACCTGAATGCCGGTAAAGATTCCCTCCCTAAGGCAGAGTTTATCTCTTTTTACTTTTTAGTGTGTGTGTGTACATACTGAATAACACCAGGTGTACCTATGTGGGAAACAGTAAGGGAGGGGGTGCCTGTCAGACTGCAGATGATCCCTGCTATCAGGTGACGCTGTGTTTAGACACATTACCAGAGTTTTGTGGGCAGAACGGGAGCTGAAATTTAATCCCTACGCGCAAATGCTATAAATCACTGCCTTCCACGGCGGCACCTCTATATTTTCTGTCTAAAACTGGCAGGAATATTTAGAGAGGTAGGTCATGTCTCTTTTAAGTGCCCTGAGATGAAGGTTGAACCCACTTTAGGTATTTATTATTTATTGTATGTCAGTATAACTGCCCATTTATAAGCATATCAATTTTGCATGATCATAAAAGCTGGAAAAACAGTTAAAAGGCTAGTTTATCCAAAAATGTCGTTCCAAACTTGTGTGACTTTTTTTTTATTGTACCTCTTTTTTATTTCTTCTGCAGACTACAAAAAAAAAAAAAAAAACACCAGACATTTTTTTTGTCAATACAATGGAAGTCAATGGGGTCCAAAATAACATTGGACCTCACTGACTTTTAATGTATGGACAAGGGAAAAAAAACACTGAGACTGTGTCCGAAATCGCATACTCTAAATAGATGAATGAGTAATTACTTTGTGACCATTAAAAAAGTATGCTCTATATAGTATGAATGTACAGTATGTAGTATGAATATTATCCAGACATACTACATCCATCATGTTGTCCTTGTCATGTGACTTTCGGTGTCAGTTGCGTCGCTTCACTGTCATTTACAAATCCTCTCCCTTGGCTTAATGGAATAGTAAAGTATCCATCGATGCTCACTTCAAAATCTTGCAGGAAGTAGAAGGTCATCCGGGTTCTTTTCACCTACTGTTTTTCGCCTACTATATAAAGTAGGGAACGAGTATGTGAGTTTCGGATGCAGCCTGAGATATTTTTCAAAATAAAATCATACAGGTTTAAAATGACATGATGATGTCAGAATTTTCGGACATTAAGATATTAATGTAATGTTTTTTTTTTTGTTAAATCTTGTCCATTTTTTTCTCATTAGCTTTGAAGGCACGTTTAAAAAAAATCATGACGACCATATTTTAGTGCTGACCTCTCTAGCATGGTGGTTTGTGAGAAACTCTCGGCGGGGCAGTCTGTTTGATGTCAGTTTTAGGAGACATAGACTATACCTCTACTGCATAAGTGTGAAATCAATTACTAGCTCTCACCATGGTCACACATGTTAAACTCATCTCTTGGCACCCCCTCATCTTAATTCAATAAGCAGATCCACGCTCAGGTAAAGGCTGGCCATGATGTAAACGATATCCGCCCAGCATACCAGCCTGATGAACTGCTGTGGGGGGGTGGGGGGTGGGAGGAGTGGCCGTGTCATGCCCAGACACATGCCTGCCTACTTGCGATTGAGTTCAATAGAGCAGCGGTGACATACCAATGCTGGTGCTACTGAAGAGATTTGCAGTTCTAGGCCTTCACTGTAGGATTGTTCTCATCTTAAAACCTTGCTCTAAACCAACTCTAAATTGGTTAAACCCCAAGAAAAATAGTTATTTGTATAGTTCTGAGTGTTGATTGGCATTGAAGGGATCTTTATAAACAAAGGCTGTAGATTGTCACTCAGAGGGAGCATTAAAGCAAGGGTTTATACAAGGTCTTTAGCAATTTCTGTATCAGCAACAATCAGCGACGCGTCAGCCTCATAGAGGGCGGGGTTGTTGAGATTAGAGCCGTTGAAATGAGTACGTGATGAAGACCCAGAGCAATGCTTGATAGCTTCTATCATCAGTCCCTCATCTGACCAAGGACCAAGCGGTCATCCTTTTACATGGTGCCGACAAACCCAGCCTCTTCAAGACAGCGCTGTCTGGACACTATCAGACATCTGCCAGGCACTACACATGACTATTCAGTCGAGGTCTGCTTGCTTCAGGAATTTGTTCAAATATTCACTACATTAATAGATTCTAGCAGTACAATGTATCAATATTAATGGATGAAAGTATGTGGATGGATGACTTCTTTTAATTGGTAGGTTTGGCTATTTTAGGCCAGTAGTAACAGTTTTACCTGCCCTTCTAATATTTTCACTGGCCTTATCACAAAAGAATGATCAATTTGTATTTGTAGAAAAGCATTTTTATATTTAAAATATATAAAATCATAAGATTATTATTGTTGTTGTTGTTGTTGTAAATATTGTTTGGAAAGCTCATTTTTATTTTGTTATATGTTTTTAAACTGTATATATATATATACAGACCCTTTCCAAAAAATTTGAATATCATGGAAGAGTTTATTTATTTCCATAATTCCATTCAAAATGTTAAACTTCCATAGATTATAGATTCAGGGCCCACAACTTAAACGATTTCAAGTATTTAGTTGTTTATTTGTACATAATTTGGGCTTCCAGCTCATAAAACCCACGAAAACAGGATTTCAAAAAATTACAATATTACATGAAATCACACAGTAATTACACAGTGATACCATGGTCACTGAACCAGGTTTTGGTTATTTTGGCAGTGTGGGCAGGTGCAAATCCTGCTGGAAAATGAAGGAAGCATGAAGTGCTCTGGAAATGTCCTGGTAGACGGCTGCGTTGACTCTGGATTTAATAAAGCACAGTGGACCAAAGTCCTCTTTTCTGACGAGAGCAAATTTTGCATCTCTTTTGGAAACCAAGGTCCCAGAGTCTGGAGGAAGAATGGAGAGGCACACAATCCAAGATGCTTGAAGTCCAGTGTGAAGTTTCCACAGTCTGTGTTGGTCATCGGCTGGTGTTGGTCCACTGTGCTGTCCACTCAACGCAGCCGTCTACCAGGACATTTTCAGAGCACTTCATGCTTCCTTCAGTAGACAAGCTTTATGGAGATGCTGACTTCATTTTCCAGCAGGATTTGCACCTGCCCACACTGCCAAAATAACCAAATCCTGGTTCAATGACCATGGTATCACTGTGTAATTACTGTGTGATTTCATGTAATATTCTAATTTTTTGAAATCCTGTTTTTGTGGGTTTTATGAGCTGGAAGCCCAAATTATGTACAAATAAACAACTAAATACTTGAAATGGTTTAAGTTGTGGGCCCCGAATCTATAATCTATGGAAGTTTAACGTTTTGAATGGAATTATGGAAATAAATAAACTTTTCCATGATATTCTAATTTTTTGGAAAGGATCTGTATATATAGCAGTTGTGCTGTTTCATATTTATTTATAACCTGTGATACTTTTTTCAGTATTCTTTGATGAATAAAAATGTACATTTATTTAAAATAGAAATCTTTTGTAACAATATACACTTCCGTTCAAAAGTTTGGGGTCAGTAATTTCGGTTTTATATTGTTAGAAAAGATTTCTATTTTGAATAAATGCTGTTCTTGTTAACTTTTTATTTATCAAAGAATCCTGAAAAAAGTATCACAGGTTCTCCAACATTGATAATAACTGAGTATCAAATCAGCACATTAGAATCATGTGACACTGAAGATGCTGAAAATTCAGCTTTGCATCACAGAAATAAATGATATTTTCAAGTAAATTAAAATAGAAAACCATTATTTTAAATTGTAATAATATTTCACAATATTCTGTATTTTTGATCAAATAAATGCAGGCTTGATGAGCATAAGAGACTTCTTTCAAAAACATAAAAAAAATAGTAATGTTTTAAAACTTTTGACCGGTACTGCATATACAGTATGTTGGAAACATGGTTATTTGAGTGAGGACTTATACCTTGAACAGTTTTTAGTCCTATGATGTCTCATTTTATTTTTGTCTTATTGCAGGATCTTTGGGCACAGGTGGGCGAGTATGCAACCGTACGTCCCGCGGGGCTGACAGTTGTGAGGTCATGTGTTGTGGGCGGGGCTATGACACATCACGCGTGAGCCGCACCACCAAGTGTGAGTGCAAGTTCCACTGGTGTTGTGCTGTTCACTGCAGGGACTGCGAAGAGGAGGTAGATGTGCATACCTGCAAAACCCAGTCATGACCACACCACTCCTGCACTTCAGTTACCTTCCAAACTAAAGATCCCACCTCAAAACCTTTGACCTTGTACAGTGCTTTTCTCGGGCGCGTTAGATAAAAGTAGACCAGACATTGCAGCATGGCATACACAAATGACCAGCAACTTAAAGGTACACTATGTAATTTCGCAGGTTGTGCTTGGGCTCTGCGCGACTGCAGATGAATATGGTTCTTTCTCATAACTAAAAAATTATCCTACTGATTATCCTACTGCTCATAAATCATTCACTACTACACTTAAGAGAACCAGTTTAGATGGATAGGATCTCAAGATGACTAGCTGAAGACGTTACTGTAGCTATACCCATTAATGGACACCATACTTCCTTGAAAATGAATCCAGTGCAGCGCTACAGCAACCGTATGAACTGACCCTTCACAATAGATAATGCTTTACAATGAACTCAGAGAACTACATACAGGTATGCCAATTTATACCCTTCTAACCTGTTGAGTAATAAAAACGCCATCTCGCTTTTACAACATTTAAAACCCCTCAGTTCTTGCCATCTACGAAAAGCCAAGCCAATGTTGATTCAGAATCAGGGGAAGACAAAAACACGTTTTGATAGAAGGATTGATGATTTACTGACTCGTTGAAATTTTGTTCATTTTAAACAAAAAAAAGTTACTTAGTGTACCTTTAAAAAACTGCAGATTTGTTGTATCACAACTGATTTTGAAGTCTTAAGTTGTTTTATCATCTTTACATGTTTTGTTTCCCCCTCCCCCCACCATAATACAAATATTTATTACTGCTTTGTAGCATAAAAATGTTTATCTTTAATGTATTTCATATTTTGAAATGTAAATACAAACTCTATGTAATTTAAAATAAAACTTACATCTATGTTACGTCACATAGTTGTCAAAAGTTTGTTGTCCTGTTTTGCAGTAAAAACCATATTTGTTTTCTGACATTGTTAAATGTATATAAGCAATTAATGACTAGATGGAGTAAACCACTTTGGAAAACACATTTTTGTGTCTGAAGGATATTCAGTCTGTATAAAGGCTAGCAAGCTTTTCCCCCTATGATTCATTCATTTAGTGGCTCTAAATAAGACCCAGATGATATGATATTATACATTATTATTGTGAAAGATGAATGACAAAGAAAGACCTCCAAAAGCCTCAGTGCTTACACCCACATGGCATCTTAAATAGATGATCTCTCCCTAACCTAAAAGCAATAACATAAAAAGCATTTTATAAAAATAACTCTTTGTAAGTTTCATATTTATGCTTTATTCTCAAACTTTATAACTATATTGAATCAGTTGATTGAAACCTCAAAGAATGTTAATGAATTCTGCCCTGATAATGTAATGTGTGTATAATTTCCTAAAAGAGCATTCAAATCTATAATTATCACATTGTATATTGTTGCACTTTAAGGGGTGTTTGGTTATGTAGTATATGTGCCAGCCTATATATAAAATGTTTGAAAAAAAATATGTATGCTTTACAATATTGCATTACATTTTCTCACCTGGGCTGGGCTTGCTTGCTTGTTTTTTATGTTGTTATGTTTTTAATGTTGTTTTTTGGCAAATGTAAAGGTCCTTTCACATCAAAAGTGAAATGAATAAGTGATAGAAATGCAAAGTCACGCCTGTACAGTAGAGGGCGCAGCTCAAACAAACCTTTCAGCTGTGCTGCTATTCTGGACTGCAGAAGAATAGGACACAAGAGAAGAAAGTTCAACTCTCTTCTTCAGCAAAAACACAAACACACACACACAAATGTGTTGTTTAAATAAAATCATTTTTGCTTAATGGTATGGTTGAATTGTATAATCGAAGGTCAACAGCAAAGACATTGGTTAATAAAGTCTGATTAAATGCATAAAGTATATTTGTGTAATTTAACATATTTAAATATTGCAGGTAGCCATAATATTCTTAGCTGAGTTTGCATTTCACAGTTTTTATCCATTTTGAGGAATACTGAATCTGTTTTTGTGCAAGTGAGATGAGTAAATGTATACCCACATTTATTCTAGAACTATAATACTAATATTTTTTGTTGTAAATGTAAAAGTACTTTACTAGTTACCGGTACTTGAAAAAAGTAATCTGATTACATAACTCACATTACTTGTAATGCGTTTCCTAATATATGGTAACAGTTTAGAGAAAATGTTATGTTCTATTCTGATTGGTATGGAATGCTCTGTATTTGTGAACTTGATGATACATTTTCAAGGATGTGAAAGTTGTCCACTTTACTTTGGATAAAAAAAATTAGAAATACATGTGCAGGCTTTGCACCATTTGACTCGAGGGCAGCAAAAGCAAATTCAGCAGGCCATGCAAACACCTAACTTGTTGGATTGCATTATGGTTGCATCTGGGGCACATACATTTCATATCTATGCATCATATGGCGCTTTTCCATTACCAGTACCAGCTCGACTCGACTCGCCTCGCCTCGCCTCGACTCAGCTCGGCTCGGCTCGCTTTTCGCTCCGTTTTCCATTGCAGATAGTACCTCCACAATAGTACCTGGTCGTCATAGCGACACCGCAGGAAACTGCCGTGACTTAATCTTTTACGCGAGACGCGCGAGACACACCCGCTACCTACACACACAGGACAATGGAGGAAATCGAGTGTATGCTGTTTTTGGATGTTTTTGTTTTTGTTTTTGCTGTTTTTTTATTCAGGATACTGCGTCTGGCGCGTGCAATGATGACGCAGTGAATAGTGACGATTCTCTCTGACCAATCAGCAGTCTGCCATGATTTCACGTCACATTTTAGTATCGCCTCAGCTCGCCTCAGCCCGCTTAGAACCGCGCCGGAGGTGGTACGAAAAAAAGTACCTGGAAGCAGGTACAGGTACAACTTTTACACAGTGGAAAACCAAACAGAGCCGAGTCGAGTCGAGCCGAGCCGAGCCGAGGCGAGCTGGTACTGTGTAGTGGAAAAGCGCCAATATTTGTATCTGAGCTCTAGGCAGAGAGAAAACTCTCAAATTATAAAGACCAAAAACCTGCAACAGAACAGATACAGTTAATAAAATTCTTGCAAAATGTGTAGCTATTCAAATAAACTGACTTTTTATGATTTTTCACAGACAATGCAACTAAAATTCAATATTGGTAACTTACTTTATAGTAGATAAAAATGATCAAATAAAAATAACAACATTCATTCATGTTTATGAAATAGCACTGATTACAATAAAACTCATATTGTGTATGTTGTCGTGTAGGCCTAACAAAAAACAGCAACAGTTACTGATTGGAAGTGACGAAATAATGAATTTGAGATGTTATCAATTTAATCCAAGCAATATCATTTGCTTGTTGATTGATGAATCATTCGTTCGTGAATCGAGCAAAACTACTCGCGCTGCATGATTCGACTCATAAGATTCATTTCTGCGCGCCGAGAACTGTGAACGGAAATGAACTTAAAATGAAAATAAGTTTAGCTAAAAATGGAACAGGTGCTAAATAAGAAACCGTTCTCTGTTACTGTTCCCCTCTCTATCCTTGACCTTTTCGTTTTCACGTCCGTGCGTCCCGCGTCATAGTAGCAGGAATACAACCAAGGCGGAGCAACGAGCGTGGATTCATCCTCTCGCACATGCGCAATATCGATACCACGCACGCGCATGTCTGAACAGTTAGCTATCACACAGTCGAAGCAGTAAAATAGTAACAGTGAGAGAAACCGGTCAGTCACCCCCTCTGAATGAACAAAATTATCACTGGCGCAGAGGTACGACATATTCAAGCTAAGTCGCAGCATGTTCACATTAAACGGATGGCATGTTATGTTATGAGTGACACTAAGAGGTTATGTTTAAACTTTAGCGGCTAGCCGAAACTCTGGCATGCGAGTAGGTGTGGCGTGCACTAGAGGTTCGGTGGGTGTCCGCGTGCGTTACATTGTACACGATGTTCTAATAAATTTGGAGGACTTCTTTAGTGCAAAAATATTACTCGTTTATAACGTACAAATGTACGTTGCAGTATTATAACAACTGTTCAGTTTTGAAGTGGTCTGTGTGAGAAACTTGAGCAACTTTGTAGTTGTGAGTATTAGTGTTGCATGCATGGAAAGAATTCATTTCATGCAGTCAAGGGTTTGTGAAATCGTACGTAACCGTATTAGTTACACCTGTATTTTTGTTTCAGACTGGCAGCTCCCACAATAGTCTGTTTAGTTGTCATTAATTTGTCCACCACTACATACAAATTATGTCATTATTGTGTTGAACAATGACAACCTCAGTCACTTTCTATGTATAGAAAGACATTTTTTTTCAGTCAGTCTCAAAGTCATTCTCTTGAGGTCATAATAACATAGTTTATGTTCACATACTTAACAGAAAAGAATATAGCTTTTTTCTTTGTGTAGCGGATGCCAGAAGTTCAGACAATCCCAAATTGTACTCTTATAAATGCCTTATAAAGTGTTTTTTGTTTGTGTTTTTGTTCTAGGACTTTTGAAACTGTCATTTGGTCGTGCATGTCACTGAGAGCCTGACGTTTCTCTTAAATGGCTGCCTCTGGCTCCTCCACCACTGTGCCTGAAGGATTTCACTATGAGACCAAGTATGTCATTCTTAGCTACCTCAGCCTGCTCCCACCACCAAGATCAAGAACCTCAGAGACAGCGGAGGGTAAGAGATCACATCCTCAAATCACTATGTACAAATAGCCTGCCTGGCAAGAATCGTAAGGAGTTTAATTTCGTCTCAAAACAATGACGCAACTTTCAATTGTCCGCTTGTGTCCGTAATGCAAGGAAACGGGAAGCATATATTGTAGTCTATGGATAGTCAGGCGAGAAATCACATTTTCTGTGCACATGCATGCATGGAAAAAAGTAATTTGCTTTATGCAATACAAATTCCTATAGAAATAATGGGACTGATGCAAAATGGTATGTAACCATAGGAAAGATTTATTTAACAAAATTCAGTGGTTTGAACAAATACCCCCGGTTTCACAGACCAGGGCTGCGTTTCCCAAGAGCATCGTAAGCCTAAGTTGATCGTAGAACAATTGCCACCAGTGGTCTCTACGATCATCATAGGCTTACAATGCTTTTGCCGAAGCCTAGTCCTGGACTAAAATCACGTTTGAGCGGTTTCAACTGAAAGCAACTTGTGCTGACATCTCTTAAAATATGCCAGTGCCAGTGCAACGAAATTTCCTACTCCCCAATTCTGAAGTTGTAATTGAGTTTGTTGCGTTCAACTGCCTTCAAGAATATAGGGAGTCATGGTGGATACAAGGACCACTTCTTGGGGAAGTCTTGTTAAAGCCAAAATGTATTGAAGATATTTAGTCAATATCCAATGGAATTTGAGTAAAGTGCCATTCAACCATATAAACATACACTCCCTATTGCATACATTAATTGTGCCATCTAGATTCTGTAATTTCGGTCAAATAAATGCTTTTTTCGATGTTTAAAGTACATAAAATATGCATCAAATGGTTATTTATATATGCAAATATACATGACCGTAAAGGCAAGAGAAAGCAGTGTAGATGTGGAAAAAAATTAATGAAACTTTACAGTCACTACAGCAATAGTTATCGTCTTTACAATGTTTAAAGTATATGGCCCGCCGAACTCGGAAACTTTGGTTTAAAAAAACACAAATAGGTTTCCCAGTCGTAATTACGGCTGGAGAGGTTGTTCGTGTCCAATTTCTGACTAGGAAATTTGTATTTACGATAGTGTCCAAAAACTTTTTCAGTTAAATAAGTATCATCCAGGTACTTGAAGACCACTTATTGTTGGAATTGTACTATTTTTCACTATTTTGTAGTATAAGAATGCAAATCGGGATGCACCTTAGAACTTCCAAAAGGTCTTTGTGCAGTTGTGTTTTCTCTTTACAGGCTGAAACTACCTGCCCTAGGACTGTTCGTGCTATCCATAGAGCTGTTTTGCTAAGGATCTTGGTTTCTAATTCCGCCATTACAGTTTCAGTCGCTAGTAGGGTTTGTCCACAGTTACTGAGGTCACATTCCTCTTCCAGGAATCTCCATTTTGCCCTTGAACATGGGCTGTAACTCAAAGTGCTGTATACAGAGTGCTGTAACTAGTGTAATTTGATTGAAAAATGCCTGCAGGTATTGCAAGTAATGCATTAACAAATCCTTCAGAGTGCATGTGTTGTCTATACTTCTTAATTATGTGGCAGTCCATATATGGTTGGCAAATTTGGTCCTATTGGTGTTGTTTAGTCTTTTGATGTCATTTGGCCAATTCTAGCTTCAAGCGGTCCCTGGAATTTTGCTTGTAATCATTATAGGACTGCTTCTCGTGAATATTGATTTCTTGTAGCATACGCCCTTTTATTTACTACTTGTGGACTTCAGAAGGGGATGCAAAGCGCACATGCATTATGTCATTGACAGTTAATCTGGTTGACACAGAGGATGGTATGGGGCGTAAGCTGCCTTTTGGAGATTTTGGAGCCTTGGGCACATCAGCGGTTCAATAAGGAATGTCCTGTGTCCTGCTTTGGTTTTCAATCAGTCAGCTTTGAAAGTAGCTTCTGATCCCTCTTTCCACTCGACCTGCTCTGCACTCTGACAGACTGTCGTGTGCAATCAGCGTTGGCTTGTTCACATGCCACTGGTTCAGAGTGAAGCGCAGCCCTCTCAAATCTGACTAAAGACCTGCCCAGCCTGGGAAAAATCAATGTGAGCTCCCATCAACTTTTGCAATGTTGTTTAAGGCTTTATTGTCCACTTCACAGTCTTTATACACACTCTAAGTGTATCTGACTGTTTCTTTCTGCCTCTAACACTTTCTCTTTTTGTAGTCAGTCACTGGTATTTGTGGTTGAGGGAGTTGAATGTTGAATCTACTGGCCCCTGTAAGCCTGGGCTGTAGAAAACACTAAATAATTCACCGGTGTGTGAATGAACAGCCGCACAACACTTTATGGCAGCATAGAAAAGCCAGTTGTATTACAGAATCATTTTTAATACAGTATTGAAATATAGTAAAATGTAAAAGTAATTAGAATCAATGTTGATAACAATGGGAATAAATTTAAAAGGAACTTAAACTAAAATGCCTGGACACATAGGGAAATGATCATAAAAACAGGCTGTTTACATATATTATTTGGAGCACATCATATGCTGAACATACTGGACATTACATTATAAGTTCTGAATGCAGTAGTATGTCAAAAGCTTTGTTAGTTTCTGTTATTTCTGTCTGTTAGATATGAGATGCTAATATTTCATGCAAAATTCACTTTGTGTCGCTCCTGTGTTTTGCAAAAGTCAATATGATCTCCACTGATAAAAAGCACAGCTTTTGGATTGTCTAGAAGTAATGTTAGTATTTGAAGAAAAGGAGTGCAGATCTGTGTTATAGTCCAGTATCTTTGGCTCAGTTTCTCTGTTATTTTCTTTCCACTTCACCTTTTTTAGCTTCATCAGTCATGCAGAAAATTACTTGCCTAAATATTTGAATACCTGGAGTTTCCCGGCTTGTTTTATGCTTGTTTGTGTCAAGATTCAAATAATCAAGATTGCTTTCAAAAATGAAGTACTTAATATTAGCAAGATATTTAAATAGCTGATGAAAATGTAATATTTCCTAAACATGTCAGCAAACACCCTCTATTAAAAAAATACAATTTAAATGAAGAAAATAAAATTAAATGGGGGGAAAAAAACCTCATAACTTTGGCCTCACATGACCAGGTAAATGATTAGATCAAAATAAAATGAGAAAAATAATTATTATTCATAACAATTATATATTTGAAAGGTCTGCACTTTGAATTTTGGGGGGAAAAACTTTTTTGTAATAAATAAACATGTGTTATGATTCTGTGCAGGAGAGAGCCATTCTACACAGGAAGTGCAAAGAGAGCGGAATAGCAGCCTGAAGAAACAGATTGAGAATGAAATGAAGCAGCTGGAAGAGGAAATTGCGGCCTGTAAGATGTTTTTTGTTATAACTGTAATTTCATGATAAAATAAATCTGAAATCTGGATCATGGCCTCTTTTTCTGCTCAGCTTTTTCCAGGACTGGTTTTGATCAGCACACATCCCCTGTGTTCAGTCCAGCCAATCCAGAGAGCTCCATAGAGGACAGTCTGGCAGTGCTGGGGGACCGCATCTCCTCGGACCTGGACATGCACCTGTCCTCCGCCACTCACACGCTTCTGCGCAGGTCCTTTTAAAAGTCCAAGGAGAATTCCTGGACAATTTTTAGAAGTTGGTAAAAAGCTCTTGCAACTGAAACGTTCTTGGCAGAGGTCTATGCCAGAAAAATGTATTGTGTAAACAGCCTGCACACACTGTTATAATAAGTTGGCTTGTAAAGGGAGTTTAAATGACTGTTCTTGACATTTGACTTAAATATTGACTGAAAGCTTTCAACATATATTATCTTGATGTTTTTCGGAACAACTAGCAAATTCAAATAAATGCAGAGAAATGTTCTGAACGGTGATTATATGAATGTGTCTCTTGTGCAGGGATTTGAGCTTTGAGCACTTCAGAGCAGCGGTGGAGGAGGTGTCCTCTCACGCTCAAGGAGGATGGAGCAAGGTCATTTAAAACACTCACCCACCACATAGGTGCACACAAAGCGCCCTCAAGGCCATTGGGCTGTTTTCACTGATGTGTGAATGTCTCTTTCATTTTCTCATTCTATTATTGTGTCTCTCTGTTTAGGTGTTGGTACCCTTAGTATTGTTACAGAACCTGCAGACTGAAGGGCAGCCGCTGGATTCTCTGCTACATTATGGTTTGCGTTATCTTGAGGAATCACAAGCAGACTTCATCATTATGCAGGGAGGATGGGTGAGTGGCTTACATTTAAGACAGTAGATTTGATCTAGAATAGATCATTTAAACAGTTGATTCTTAACCATATCAAAAGTTTTTTTTTTCATCAATAATGCTAGGCCTGTTGCGATTATTACATAATTATTACTGAATATTTGATAATATTGAGATAACTGCGATCATAGTGCATTTTAAATACTATAATCCATAATATAATCTATAATATTATTTAAATAATAGTACTATTAGTAGTGATTAAAATGATTAAAATGTTAAGTCATCCTGCAGCCCCATTAGAAGTTTGCTGAGGCCTCCTAAGTCCAAAATCAGAGACGACAAATAAGAAATATGACAGAACGTGTGGATTTAAAAGGATGCCCATTTTATGTGTATACCTAAGGGTACTGATATCAGACCCGACCCATGTTCAAAGCACTCGTCAAAGTTTTGGACCCGAACCTGCTGCTCGATGGTGTTTTTAGCCCCCAATGGCTCCTTAGAGGCAGCTAACCCTAACCTCAACCTTAAACCTACCCATCCCCTCACTGCCTGGAAGGCGCCGTTGGGGGCTAAAAACACCAAACACCGAACCTGCTCGGGTCTCGGGTCGGACCTTGGTTTTTGTTTTTTAGATCCAAGATATTTTGAAAGATACTTTGTAGACCTCTAGTTCTGGCCCCTGGGCTGAGAACCACTGCCTGTAAGAGTTTAAGGTCAGTTTCCAAAGGCAAAACGGGTTTCTTCACAGAACTGTAATGGTTTTACACAGTGTTTTTCAAGACTTCTGTCAGGAGAGGGAGCCAGAGCAGTGGGTTTTTTCTTTTTTTTCCATATAACCCCCTTCAGCTGCTGTTGGATAATGCTAGCCTAATGCTAGCCATTGTGTGTTGATTTTTTGTTGATGTTGATTTTGTTGAAGTATGCAGAACCCTTTGGATACAAAGGGCTTAAGTTGGTTAAATGTGTTATGCTGCTGTGTGATGAGCAAGATAACTTTATTTAGTGTTTCTTCTACACGTTCACCTTCCTCTCACCTTTATGGACAGTGTGATTAAGAGCATATTTGTTTAAGCCACAGATCTTCGCTACTTCATATTATAAGGCCATAATAAAGAATTCATCTTTAACTTAATGTTTTGCATAATGTGCACACTCATTCCCATTCAGCTTATCAAAATGTATGTAATTTGTTAGTTCAAACTGAAGATTGTTCATTTCTGAAGGCTATCTTTCCCTCATGCAAATGTTTTATGAGAACAGTTCTTCACCTCTGTTAGATGATGTTGTAAAGGAATATGAAGGTCTTGTTTGTTTATGACATCCGATTTGGGTCACATTATATCTCATAGGAGGGCCGTCCTTATGAAAGACGCAGTTGATGTGTTCTGTGTGCGAGCTGAAGAACTCAGTCAGAAGGAATAATTTAATTAGAGCACCGCTGACACTTACGCAGGGAGGGGGGGACACCATTGTTTTATACTTCAGCTCGGTACAGGACCACATTCCAGTGATGGAGTGAGAGCTTTGGCATAGATGATATTGAATAAGCATCTGTGAGAGTTTGAATGCAGGAGGGAGGAGTCGGACAAGTAGGAGGAGAATCCGTGAGCAAACAAACCAGACCTCCTTCTCGGCACTTCCAGCCCCATTACTCTGACAGCAACCTTTTATCCTGTGTATACGTTCTCTCCGGCACTCATTCACTTTATTTCCTTGTGATCGCTGCTGGAGTTCTACGCACTTAGGAGTTGAACACAGGCAGGTAGGACAGCTGCTTTCTTCTTGAGCTCTGGACCAGATGAGATTATACTTTAATGGTCCATTTACGATTTTTTTTTTTGCGATTTAGGTCTTTTTGTCCACCATCTTGCTCTCCATCACTTTGCAAGCACTTTATCTTAGCAAGGACACTTGGGTTTAATTCTGTATTTAGTTATCTCCATTAAATAGGTCAGTCAGTAAATATTGAATTTAACATTTAACTTGTTTTAGTGTAGAAACGACTGCTGCTGGAGTAACTTTGTTTGCTCAATTCTTCTTTTGGATGAATTTGATAAAAAAATTTGCACATTTGCAGAAGCACAATAATTATAGTATTACAAAACCACAAAATAGGCCTTAATCGTGATACACGAGAATACATTTCTGAGTATATTGTTTGCTCTTATGTAAATTATAGCATCAATTCACTACGACTATTCATGTACAAATAGTTTTGTTGGATGATTTATGCAGAAAATTCTTTCATGAATGAGATTCAAAGCCAGTGACGGGAATGAGAAAGGATCTCTCTCTCTCTGCATGTGTGTGGTTCAGGTAAACCCTATGTTATGGGGACAAAATATTTACACAAAGATGGCAAAATCCAAAATCCTTGTCTTTGTGGGGACATTTTTGGTCCTTATGAGGAAAACAGTTTATAAATCATACTAGGTGATGTTTTAGGAAATGTAAAAATGCAGAACATTTTCTGTGAGGGGTAGGGTTAAGGTTACAGGATAGCATTATGCAGTTTGTACAGTATAAAAATCATGTCTATGGAAAGTCCCATAAATCATGCATACCCAATGTGTGTGTGTGTGTATTCTGCAAAACCCAGGGCAAAGCAGCAAGAAGCCATTTTGAAAACTAAAACAGTGCATTAGTCAATGACGTGTTCCGCCGAATCATGCCGTCTGGTCTGATCATGATAAACTCTTGGTCAAGGGAAACTGTTCAATACACCCCACCAAAGGAGTTACAGATACCCGATATGAGGGACGTGTGAAATTTTGTCTTGTGAGTAACCCCACCCCATGATCCCCTTCCTGTCCCTCTGTCTGTAATGTACGCAACACAGAGGTGACCTTCAGTGTGTCTGTGTCACATTGCCCAGCAAATATTCTTGAGATGGCATGATGTGATGTAATTTGACTCCAGTTGTGTGGTACAGACAAACCGCTGCCAGAGTCCGTATATCAGTAAGTGCTGAGAGCAGAGCTTGATCCACGTCAGGTCGCATCACCCTGCGCATCGCTCAGTCCGACCTCTTACGTAACTGCATTTTACAGGCGATGTGCTGCTCTCATCACACAAACTGTGGCTATACTCCACCCCCACACGCTCTAGATGAAGAACAGAAATAAATCTGATAAATCCTCATATGAAATCTGCTTCAGCAGGGCTGTCCCAGTTTGACTGCCTCAAAACTACTCCCTGTGCTAGTCGAGATCGTGACCTGTATGCTTGACATACTCTGGGAGACAAATCTTTCACCTTCGGAATCCGGTTTGGATTTACTTTAACAATATCAAATATTCACTTATGTACATTTAGGATGTGTTCAGATCTTTTGAGGAGAAATGTAGCCCACTATGGGTGAAGCCTATGAGGAATGTTTCACAGTTTCCACAAAAATATTACTCAGCACATCTTGTTTTTAACATTGATAATAAGAAATGTTTCTTGAGCAGCAAATCAGCACATTAGAATGATTTCTGAAGGATCATGTGACACTGAAGACTGGAGTAATGATGCTGAATATTCAGCTTTGGCATTACAGGAATAAATTATGTTTTAAAATATATATTAAAATATAAATTAGTTATTTAAAATTGTAATAATAATTCAATATTACCGTCGGACTGTATACCTGATCAAATGAATGCAACATTGGAGAGCATGAGAGACTTTATTCAAAAACATAAAAAAATCTTACTGACCACAAACTTTTAAAACGGTAGTGTATGTTTAGTAGGCACATTAGTTCTCATACTTTAGTAACATTTCAGTACTAAATTACTAAATGGCTAAGCTTTAGATCGGTTTTATGATCTGCATATCACCCCATTTTCAGTATTACGCCCTCATATGAACGTGAAAGCATTTGAGTTTGGCAGGCATGCATGAGTTTTGTCTGTAGGCGAGGGTGGGTACATGTATCTTGGGTGGTGTTGCATAGGCACCTATGGCTCACCTAAGAAGAAACGCCTTACAACAACATAACTTCATTTTAAGACAGTCTCTGGATAGGACAGCAAGCCTTATCTTGCAGAAAACTTGTCTGTCTTCACCATTTCAAAAAGCTATTGTCAAATCAGACTTTGTGCATGTGGTTTTTGTTACATTACATTGAGCAAAAGTAGCAGTAAAGACATACAATTTCAAATAAATGCTAATTCAAATAAATCAAAGAATCTTGAAAAAAATGTATCATGGTTTCTGCAAAAATATTACGCAGATTACCTGTTTTCAACATTGATAATATAAAATCTTTCTTGTGCATCAAAACAGCACAATAGAATGATTTCTGAAGGATCATGTGACACTGAAGACAGGAGTAATGATGCTGAAATTCAGCTTTGCATCACAGAAATAAATTACATTTTAAAATATATTCAAATATATAAATTGTTATAATAATACTACTAGCTGTAATAAGACTTTTTGCTGTAATTTTGATCAAATTGATGAGGCTTTGGTGAGGAAAAAATCTTATCAACCCTAAACCTTTTTTCTTTACTGACATATCCTGTTGTTAGTTTTTTACCCTGCTGACTATAGAAAATTGATCACCTGTCTGCATGTATGGTTATTAAAGTACACAAAGGTCAGCTGGTTTCTTTGGAAACTGACTTAAACATGACTTTCATTTATAGGGTTGTGGAGACCACCACTTGCACATGATGGTTATCTATATGAAAAATTCTACATATGTATTGCGCTGTAACATTCCACTGGTTGTGTCTTTATGGTCCTCTCTCTGTTGGCCATCAGATGTTAAGCCAGAAGCTGGGATCTAATGTGTTTTTGAAAGCATCTGTGTGAGGCAGGATTACATGTGAAACTAGATGCACATGCACAGTGGTTGATTACTGAAAAGGCCTAAAAAGGCACAGCAAGCAGAAGATTGTCCTTTATGATGAATCAAGTAAGGGGCAATATCTCCAGTTTGCTTAATGCAAATGATGTATTTACAGACAATGAGTTCACATTCAAATTGATTCGTTTTGCATGCTTGACCTAGTTGTCGTAGACGCACAGAAACCAGCGGCATATGCAGACTGACAGACACCACAGCCGTTAGGTGATGTCATTGTGTGGACGACATGACTGTAAATAGAAAGAACAAACAGTGCAGTGAATATTGCCTGAAAAAGAGGAGAGTGGGATAACACACTTCATGTAGAGTTCTTTCCTAATTGTAAATGGTGATGGAACTTTCCCCCCATATTTTTGACCCGACTTACCATATCTCTAGTTATGTAAAGTCTTTTTAAAGCTGATTTTGTTTAATAAAACCATGAATGAAGAGTATTTATTATTATAGATGTAATACTCTCACACTCCACTGGCTGGCGTATGAATTTAAATGACAAATGCTCCATGTCATGGTAAATTCCACTCACTGTGCTAAAACGTATGCTATGTATTTTAACAAGCTAGACTACCATGCAAATGTTTTTGATAGAGGTCTCTTATGCTCACCAAGGCTGTATTTATCAAATATACAGTATATAAATATATTTATTTCTGTGATGGCAAGTTGATTACTCCAGTCTTCAGTGTCACATGATCCTTCAGAAATCATTCCAACATAAAGTATTCAGATTTGTTAAGAAGAAAATCTTATTATTAATGTTGAAAACAGTTGCTGCTTTATAGTTTTTGTGGAAACGATGATAGATTTTCAGGATCCTTTGATGAATAGAAACTTAAAAAGAACAGAATTTATTTGAAATAGAAATCTTATGAAACATTAGAAATTCCTTTACTGTCACTTTTGATCAATTTAATGCATCCTTGCTGAAAAAAGTATTATTTAAAATAAATCATTTTGCTAATAAATGTTGGTATTGTAATGAATATATGTGGAGTATATTTATATGTATGCATTTGGCAGAGGCTTTTATCCAAAGCGACTTGCATTGCATTTCAAGGTACTACACATTTACATTCTTATCATTTCTTACTTTCCCTGGTAATCGAACCCATGACCTCGGCGTTGCAAGCACCAATGCTCTACTGTTTGAGCTACCGGGGTTCAAGCATTTAAGGCCTTTAAGCACATAAGCATTAAAATACATTATAATGTATTTTAGACCATTATAACGCCACCTATGGTCCGATCTCCATAAAATTTTACATGCTTGTTTAGAATGTTATGTCACATGCTCACCAATTTTCGTGAAGTTCTGAGTTTTCGTTTAGGATTTATAGGCTTTTGAGTGTATTTTGCCAAGCTCATTTTCTAAAAGCCCCTGTTATAGCCATACGAAAAATGCAAAAGTTAAATTTAAAAAAAAAATTATAATTATTGATCTAGAGAGTCCAGAGAATTGTCCTAGATTGGTTTGGTTCCGATCAGGCAAAAAACCTAGGACTAGTTCGCAAAAGTAGGTTTTTAACATAATCGTGAATATTTAATGAACAATTTGATTGACAGCAATGGTTCTTGAGACAAAGTTGTTCAGTATGAGGAGATCTATCAAATGATATGCATATTGTATGGATGTGTGAAACACCACGTGATTACAGAGCCGTAAAACGCGTTAGCGCCATCTAGTGGCCGATTTCTTTCAAAATTCTTACAGACCTCTAGGGCCATGAGTCGAACATGCCCACCCAAGTTTCGTTTTGATCTGCCTCCTTTAACCTTGTCTAATAGGTGCTCAAAATTCATTGGCCGACGGCGGCCATGTTTTTCGAGATACGCCAATGTCCTCATAGACATACATGGCACCTTGGACCAAGACACTGCATACCAATTTTCAAGTCAATGGGACTAACGGTCAGGTGGTCATAGCCCGTTTTATGTTTTTTTTTTTTCATGTTATAGCACCACCTAGTGTTAAATCGTCGCAATTACTGTGACCTCAAATTGAACTCCCACATATGTGTACTGAATTTGGTGAAGATATCTAATTTACTTTGAGTTATAGCCATTTTAGTAAAATAGGCTCCTCCCACAACGTTCGTTTTGCGCCCCGACCGTGAATCGAAATTTCAACTTTTTTTTGATAATTATTGATATTCAGACTCCAGAGAACATTTCTGCACTGGTTTGGTTACGAAAAACCTAGGACTTGTTCGCAAAAGAGGTGTTTTGACTAAATAAAATTACGGAGATATACGTTTTGTTCTTCAGGAGCTCTGGATTCTAATGATATAAGACAATTGAGGCTACACCATACGGTCTAGGAGTTCTGAGCAGTTTCATGCTTTTGATCGCTGTAGCGCCACCTATGGGCCGATTTAGCTAAGTCCGCGTATCTGAGTAGCGAGCAATACTACTACCATTTAACCAAGTCTCAAGTCTCGTCTAGGCCTTACGGTTTGAGCTGCCTGATCAGTTTTATGGCGGAAAAAATTTAATAATAAAATTACTAACAATTACAATAGGGTTTCAGCACTTTGTGCTTGAACCCCTAATAAAACAAGTAAGATGTCTAACATGTGATTTGATGTTAATTGGATGAGAACGGGTTCCTTTTTTTTAAATTGATTTTAAGTCATCTGTGTACCTCATTTGTTTGTGAAGTTTATAATTTGTGTGGATGAGCCACACTAATCTACATGAGAATGGTTTGCAGACATGATTAGTCTTAAGGAAATGCAGTTAAGAACCAAACAATATGCATTTGTTTTTCAATCTTACTGTGGCTTGGGTAATGACGTCAGGAAATGCGTACATTGCTTTAACCACAGTTTGTAAAAGACTAAATTGTTATGACTCAGTCATAACGTGTTTACTTAGTAGCTTATCTTGATGAAAAACAGAGCTGCCAACTCATTCACCGTGAGACTCACGCGATTGACACTTTTAACACGCTCTCACGCCACACATCCATTTTCTCACTCACAGAAAAATCGCGAAGCAAAGAGGACATGGAGACCGACAGACTAGACAGAGCAGGTTACATTTGATATATAAAAAAAACTCAGCTCTCAGATTCTGTCAATTTTATTACGAAATTCAAACAATAAATACCGATTTGCAGCTTGTAAATGTGACGTGACAGATCCCTAGCCGCACATGAACCGATCATCTCTTATAGCTAATAGTAAATAAACACGAACACTGTTGAAAGATACAGTACAACTTACCGAAATGTATATTCCTCATACATAATATCGATCCATCAGTGTTTTTCATCCGCGGAAAGGGTCAATAAAACAGCTGGAGAACAATTATGTCACAAAACATTTACCTCAGGAATGCCATTTAATGACCATAATATAGGCTATAGGTAGCTGGCTAGAAAAAAAGAGCTATAGAGAGTATTTTGCAAAATATGTGTACTATATTACATTTATTATATTTTTTCTTATATCATTAAATAAAGTTGTTATTATAATAAAAAAAAAAACGCATTATATTTAATTTGAGTTAATTTTAACCTTAAATAATACTACCAGCTGTAAGGGCTCTCTGTATGTTTACAGCATTAGGTGAGGTTTTTTTTTTCTTGAGAAAAATTAACGCCTATCTTGTGTACCTAATATTTATCCAAATGAGTCAATATTAAATCAAATCACAAGAATTTGCATTGAGAATCGTGAAATTTGTGTCAAGCAATAATAAAAAAACGTAGCTTACCAGAAATTGTGCCATGTAAACAGTGCAACATGTTGTCACTAAACCTAATAAAATTCAGTTTAGTTACAATCACAATACACATATGACAAATAAAATGTCAAAATGATCAAATGTAACAATAAAATGTAAAATGATTTTTGTCAGTTATGGCTTTTTAGATCTAGCATTCTTCCCGCTCTGAAATCATACATGGAGATAAAGTACGATGTAAGATTACATTTATTTAAATTAATTATCGAGAGAGAGAGAGAGATGCGTGTAAATTACTTGCGACTGTGCAGTGTCTCTCTACTAATAGTGAAGCTGTGGGTTTCAGAAAATTCACGGCAACATTACCCCCTCGTTGCTAAAAAATGTAATGTAGCGATTTAGTAGCGAAGCTATGTTAAGTTGTAGGGCACCGCTGGCAACAAGTTTCTGTGCTCCTAAATCTTCTGTGCACAGCGCCATTTCCGATCTCCGTCTTCGAGTGATGCGTGTGTGTGTGTACGTGCTTCAATAAAAGGAGCTCATTAATATAGAACGGTGATTAAACAGCAACTACCTGTGCATTAAACTGTTTTATTGCACACCGTCCAGCCAATCAGTATCGAGTATTCAGACAGACCATGGTACTGTATATGTATACAAAGTTTTCTATAAACACTGTATCAGTATAGAGGTTTTCTGATGTTTGGAATAAAAAAACGACTAATGAACTAACTGATTGATATTTCCTCTCTTTACATTACAGGGCACTGTGTTCAGCCTGGATGAAGCGGAGGACCCAGGTGTGATCATAGCTGAGGACAGTAACGACATTTACATCCTGTCAGGTGAACAGGCCTCGGATCAGCTAAGCCCTCCTGCTTCACTACTGACCCCTGGAGATAGTAGTGGGCCGGCTTCCTGGCAGACAGAGAGTCTTCCTGTGTCTTTGACAGGACACGAGTCTTGGGCGCAGGTCGGCATGATGGACCCAGAAGACGCCAAGAGTCTGGACAGCGCCGAGGGAGTGGCGTTAGCCGAAGAGCAAAGCGAGAACAATTCCTCAAACTCTGACATTGTCCATGTGGAGCGTGAAGATGCTGAACTGCTTGAAGAAGGTGGGGAGACGGTGGAGGAAGGGGAGCTGCAGAGTAGCGTACTTAGCGTGCTGGGCAGCGAGAGCGAACTCGCCGCAGTCAGAGAAGAAGCGTCAGATGTAGAGCCGGCTCCACCCGCACCGGAGCCAATTGTGGAACCGATCGTGATGGAGATCCCTCCACCTTCACCTTCACCTCCACCTCCAGCCTCAATAGAGCAAGAGCACCAAGACACCCATGCTGCTTCTACCACCTCATTGCCCGTGCCTGAGCCTGAGCTTCAATCTCAGCCTGTTCCAGCTCCTGTGGAGCCACAGTCATCATCCCCACCGGATCTAGAACCAGAAGCAACCCTCGAGCAAGTGAAACTTCAAGAGGTTGAGCTGAAGGCCTACGACTTCTCTGTCCCAGACCCTCCTGAGGTGCAGACAAAGACAGAGCCACAACCCGAGTCCTCTGACCTCCCTGTGCTGCTATACAGCGGTGCTGCCCTGGTGGCCATTGCTGCAGTATTGGCCTTTGGAGCGCTGGCCTACAGGAAGAAGTAGAAAGTCTGTGAATGTCCATGACCTCACTGTATCTCTTGCCCTAATGGAGCCCTGTGGGTCAACGTGCCGCCACAAGCTATACTTTATGGAAAAAGTACTCCTCTGATATGTGTCATACCATTTTGTTTTCTGTTCTCCTTGCTTTTATTTGTTGGCTTAGTTCTTTAAACCATCTTTATGACTGGACGGGAACTTGCAGGTGTAAATTCAGGTTTCTTTTGTGCTGTACTCGTGAACATGGGAGTGATCGGTTCACTAGGCTGTGACCTAGGTTTTGCCTGGTTCCTTAATATTAACGAAAGAAAAATCAAGGCTTCAGATCCATAGGAAGTTTTTTGTTAAGCGTATTTATTCTAATATATATATATTTGATGATTTAATGAACTTAAGTTTGATTTTAAAGCACTAGCTTGTGCGAGTGCATGATTATGAATTTACCTTATTAGACATGAAATATTAAAACACTAAACTTTTTATGGACAATGCCCTTTAGATGGTTTGTGTGACACTAAAAATATTTGAACAAGATTACTCACAATAATCAAAAGCAAAGTCTTCACGTATCCTTGATTCCTTTTACACATCATTCGGACATTCATATCAACCATCTTTAGTGTGATATTAGAATAAATTGGGCCTGATTATGCTTGAATGAATGCTTTTGTTTGAAATTCCCCTTTTAAATCTAAAATTAGAAGCCTAGGTCACAGCCTGAAATGGGAAACTCCTTCACTTTGTCCATTACATTTTATTTAAGGGATTGTCATCAATAAATGTACAACAATTTTCTATAATGTGAACAATTGTTCCTTAAGGAACAAAAACATGTTTGTTTAGGGCTCATGTGAAAATACTACACCAGCACAGTCAATAGTGCCATGGCAACAGGGCAGTTGACTGAATTTATCTCAGAAACAGGAATCGGAAGATCATGTTTGCAAAGTCATGTTTAGCTTTGTAATATGATGTTTCCAAGCATGCATTTTGTAATTAAATGTCCCTAATTCTGGGTCAGGAACTATTTCAATAAAATCTTTTTGTGAAGTATTGAAATATTATGTATGATGAAACATTAACCTGGTGGTTTAATCTTAAACCAACCTGTTCCAGAAACATCCAAATGGATTTTGTAATTGTAGAGTAAAAAGTGATTTGCTGTGTTAGATAACATTAAAGGTAGGGTAGGCGATTTTGGAGAGGCTAGCTTTGAAATCATAAGATCCCATTTTCCCTTCAGAGCGTCTCCAAAGCCACACCTCCACCAAAGCACATGAACACGCACTGTTAGAGCAGTCTGCAGTGTCACGAGAGATGGTATTAAATTACCTCATGTCTCAAAACACATAACATTAAAGTAATAATGAACGTAAACAACTAATAGAGCTCTAGTTGTACCACCTGACTGCTGCAGGTTCATTTCAGCATGGATATTGTTGCCATAAAATCACATAAATTCATTAGACCGTGTTCTCTTTAGTCCTCAGAGTAGAACGCATTGGGTTGCCATCTCTTAATTACAGTAGTTATGGCGTGAATGCAGCATTAGCTTGTTTTGGTTCAGGAGAAACTGAGAAAAGGCGGCTGCTGTTTGTTTGCAGCACTTCGTGACTGTCTACAACTCTGCATAGCTTCATGAAATGCGCTGACGAGGTGTGATGTCTGCGCAAAGGTATGCAATGTTGACAGGCAGTTAGGACATCCTATTTTTGAATTTGCACCGAATGCAATGATTGGTCCAGAGACTTCCACAAAAGATATATGTATATTTTTTTAATATTTAGACCACTTCTATTATTGATTGCTATCAGGATGTGAAAGGAGTTTAAACTTATATAACAAAAAGTGATTATGAAAAAAATGTCCCACTCTAAATGTAACTGTCTGTTGCTCAAATCAAGAGATGACTTCAGGTTTGGGGGACCAGAATGTCTCTTAAATGCCTTCTGAGACACACAAATCAGTCATCAGTCCTTTATTGTTTTTCTTTGTCTCCTCACTCAAAGTATCGTATGTCTGCAGTCTCTGATTTACACCTTGCCTGTATCTTGTGCTGTTGTTTGATCCTTAAAAGCTCAAAAGGCCTGCACAGCACAGCCTTGTCACCCCTGTTTCCCTGTTGTGTGCCTATCCAATAGAGACCTTTGTAAAAACAATAAAAAACATAAGCAGAAGTCACGTCTACAGGCAGGATCCACCTGTTGTGTCAGTGGTTGGCAACCTCACGTCAGAGAAAACAGAGCTATTTTTTTTTTTTGCAAGTGAGGTTTTTTTGTATCATGGATGGACAAAAGCTGTGAAATAAAACTTCAATCAAGGGTGAACCTGGTGTTTTGTGTCCTAATTTAAGCATGAATTTGATTATAATGAAACACTACCTAAATTAAAATAAAAAAAAATGTAAGCAGAAACTAAGTTTCTTCCTCTATTTTGTACTAATATGACTCAGGCTGGTTGTACATGAAAATAATGGGAGATCATGTGATATCCTGTACAGGCTTAGTGACGATTTCTGAATGCACTTTTAAACAAAGTTAGCAGAGGGGAGATGAATAATGCATTTTTCTCTAATTTGGTTTATTATACAATTTTCTGGTTAATCAGGATATTATTTTTCCATGGCAGTTAAAGAAACAGCCTAATGCTTAAACATAAAACTTAACATGACCAAAATGCACAAATAAAATTACTTGTTTCACAAAGTATTAAAACAGTAATGAAAAAAAAAAGTGAACTTGTAACAATGCTGAACCATGACCCAACTTTCTCTTTACAGGAGGCAAAACCTTTCAAATGTAAATTTTATTTATACAAAAACATTCACATATCCATTACAAATGTATAACTGATACACAGATCTCATCAGTGATCAGCGAGATCCGAAATACTGCACCACAGTGCCATAAAGTCTGAACAAAAACCGGGGCACACGCTCACACACAGTCTTCATGAGCACAAAAGTCAAGGCCATCTCGACAAGTTCCTTCTTAAACTCTTTGGCTCCGGCCACCTGGTGAAGTAAGCCCTGCACTCCATCAGATAGATGTCTGGACCATAACTGCAAATGTTAAAGGAATATTGTGAGATATGGGTGTTAAATGATGCCAGGTTTAAGGAGGAACCATTAGTGTCAATTTATTAGAATAAATAAACTGCTCAGAATCATTTGTCTTACCTGAGGGTCACAAGTGTCCAGTTTCTTGGTCAAAGTTTCAGCGGCTTGGTACAGGACTCTCTGCTCAAGCAAGTCTGCAATTCTGATCAGCTCTGCAGCCATTTCCCTTGCTGCCTGAGCCTGTTCAGCATCAACTGAGATGGAGATACATAAGAGCCGTGTTAACTGACATGGACAACAGCAAAAATACAGTAGTTTCAACTAAAAATTAGGGATGCAAAATAATTCATCCAAAAATCTACTCCGTATCAGTCAATTTTGCATTTTGGTGAGGCCACCACTCATTTCCAATTTGTATATTTGACCATTTCTGATATCATATAACTGAAATTTAAACAGATAATGCCAGATTACGGCAAAGATTTAGCACTATTAATTGAAGTGCTTTTCTCTAATGGAGTCCCACATCAGAATATTACATATTAACAATATCATGATTTGAGAAAAAACATTTGTGTGTTATATTTTCATTGGATAAAATATTGTCTATTTATCAGCTATCTATTGAAACTCGTTCCTACCAACTTTCTAACTTTTTCCTCACAATCCTGAGTCAACATCTTGCAATTCTCACAATTTTTTCCCCTCAGAATTGTGATATAAACTCGCAATTGCGAGTTATAAAATCAGAATTGTGTGATATCTCACAATTCCAAGAGAAAAGAAATCTGTATTGAGAAATGTAAACTCGATATTGTGAGAAAAAAAGAGTCAGAACTGAGAGATATAAAGTCAGAATTGGGAGTTATAAAGAGATATAAACTTGCAATTGCAAGAAGAAAAAAAAAGCAATTATCTTTTTTTTTTTTTTTTCTTGGTGGAAACAAGCTTCCATAGTCATCAGCCATAACATAAAAATAATCATTGGTTTACTGGTATTAATTAAGGTAATCAGAAAACAGTACAAATAAGATAAGAGAAAATAATAAGATAACAGTAAAAATACCTGGCAGTTGAGGCTGAACTTGATTCTGAAGTTCATGTAAAAGATCTTTGTAGGTGACCGAGGAATGTCCATCGGTTTGTAAATTGCCATCACTTTCATAGTAATTGTGATCGTAAGGAAGATCAAAGTCATCAAGTTCTCTTCTAAGCACACTATTTTGGCAGCCTTTTTGCTCAAAAAAGGAAAGGAGCAGCAGGGAACAGTGCGGAAAATTGTCAATGTTTCTGTTGTGGTCCATTGCACAAACCTGTGTAATGCCTCATACAGGTGCTCTGCAATTAAATGGAAACACAAAAGCCGTTAGTTTCATTATCTTGACAAAAACAAGACACGGTAATTATTTTCTATAGCCTACAGCCTGATAAATATATAATTTAAATGCATTTAATATTTTACCATATTATATGGTCTAGGGACAAATTTGTACCCAGAAGTGAACTAAACCTGACATTCAAATTTGTAAAAACAATATAAAAATAAAGACTTTGTAAAACTTCATAATGTTCTCTGTTATGACAGTACTTCCTTGTGCATTTGACATTGCATTCAAGGTATATACATTTTATCAGTCCATGCATTCCCTGGGAATCGAACCCATGACCGTGGCGTTGCTAATGCCATGCTCCACTAAGAATTGCTACATGAACACCTGTGTATTATCATTCATATATTATATAACTGTATATAAAAACATGATGTATAAAATCTAAATAAACGCAAACATGTAGTTCATGGTTGTGACGACGGTTGGCTTGTAATAAGATGATGAAATATCCAAGCTCAAACTAACGTTAGATTACGTTAACTAGCAAGCAGCTGAAAATATGAACAATTAATTAGCGGCTAGCTAACATTATTCGGTCTATTATTGATACTTTTGGGCTAATTTTCTAAGTCTTAGTGAAGTTTAGAATACTAATGTAATTGTAAACAGTGCGTTTGGCGGGTTCCCCCATTTTGTGCCGAAGATCAGTTTCAGAAGAAATGATTTTCAGATCAAAACAAAGACAGGCTTAAGTCGAAATTCATCTCTAAAAAGGACCACACAAAAGCTCAATGATTAATGCAGTTAAAAATAAAAATACCAGGCAGATGCAGCACATTTCTGAACATTAATATCACGTGCAGTTCTGCACTAAAAGGAAAGTTTAGTCAAAGCGAGGGAAGCGTGAAATATTGGTCTATCGTTAGGTAACGTTAGATAAACTAGAGTAGACAACTGAATGGATGTTTACATTTAAAGAAACTGCATAAAGTGTCGTGACATTATCGACACAAACCATGATAAGGCTACGATCTCGTAGCAAAAGTACCGGGGTGTAACTTTATACTATATTAAATCATATTTATTCTTTGACGCAAATGTTCAAAATCGTTATATAAAGTATTTTCTTATGATTGAAAGAAGAAACATTAGTTACTTACGTAAACTTTCAGTCAAAAATAACGGTGAACCATCATCTCAGAAAAACAAACAAACAAACTCAAAAGTGCTGTGAGAAATGAGAATCTTCAATCCCAGCCGTTCGTCTTGTTGTTTTTGTGTATCAGTTAAGCGTCACGCACGAGGGCGGGCGTGGCCAAAGGCTACCAGTCCGGAATTTCCCACAAAGTCTAGACGAGTGTGTAGCGTTTCTGAAAACTCTCGTCGTTTGTTAAAAGTTAAAGCATTAAAATAAGATGTGAAAAAAATAAATAATAATAATCGCCGAGAAGGCAAAGACAAGCAGACTTTAAAGTCTCTTGAAAGTCAGACTTTACAAATGACCTGCACTTTAGGAGAAAGGGGTTTTTGGAAACGAATTTCCCCTTCTGCACTTGCCAGATAAGGAAGAGTTGGCAAAACGAGACGGACAATATTTAAAACCCTCCCCTTGTAATAAACTCAAAAATGTGTCAGATTTAACCTGCACATCTTTTAAATATGCTAATATAAGACACATTTGGCCCCCTGTTTGAGAACCACTGTGTTAGGACATCTCTTCTAGGAGGATCACCAGAGTCTTACTAAAAAGCATACCCGGTGGACATTTAATTGTTCTGCCGTCTTTATCTTGTGAAGTTTGATGTTGCTGAATCAAACATAGCAGATAGAGTTGAAGGTACATCAATCAGCATCACTCAGAAAAACCATTTAAAAACTTTATTTACAATTAAAATGAACTGGTTACTTGACAAGATAAATTTGGCATTCAACAGCAAACCTTAAATATGTGCTGATTCATGCATCACATAAAACAGCAGTGGCAGTGTTCGTTTTTGACATGAGTCATCTGACAAAACGGATCTGATGTGTTTTTTACCATGACACGCTGAGTAATGCAAAAGCGTCAGACTGTTGCATTCCAGAAATACAGTTTGTAAGCATGTTGAGACAGTACATGATTCAGTGCTAGTATCCGGGGAAACCAAAGCTCATAGACCGGGGTGCATTTCGACCCACAAGCTTCCTCCCAGCTCTCGGAAGAGACCCTGGTTGGGATGACTGCTGGGGTGAGATAGCAGCCAGTCGGGCTTCCTTGAGTTCTCTAAGTAGAAATAAAAGGCGTTGCAATAAATACCTCAGCATGAGGGATTATTTCAAGGAAGTAAACAATACAAGTAGTGCTACCCTTATGAAATCGAGTACTACAGTATAGTATAAATGCCAGAGGACTCACCTTTCCAGCATAGCCGTTCTGAACTTCTCCACATTTAGCTCCTTGCGAAGCTGTGCAGCCAGTTTGCCAGCTCTCTCCTTGCGCAGTGCATCATGCCGACACAACGCAGATGCAGATGGCCTTGTAGTAGGGTCAGGATCTAACATAGTCTATCAAATACAAATGTATTGTCCATATTAGGTTTTCAATTTTGACCTCAGAGACTGAATGTATGAATCCATGGTAAACAAAACTTCAAAACCACCAGCTCATTTATGAAAATTCTTCAGAATTGCAGAGGACTGAACCGAAACTACATTGACCAGCATTTTATGATAGTTGGTTGTATGCCCTCTGCTGGTGGAATAAAAGTACATATTTTTTTAAACCACCCAAGACTAAAAGAATATGAGAAATACACAACACCACTGTCATTTAAAGGGATACTCCACTTTTTTCGGAAATAAGCTCATTTTACAACTCCCCCAGAGTTAAACAGATGAGTTTTACCGTTTTAGAATCCATTCAGCCGAACTCCGGGTCTGACGGTACCACTTTTAGCATAGCTTAGCACAGATCATTGATTCTGATGAGTCCAGTAGCATTTCTTTCAAAATGACCAAAGAGTTTCAATATTTTTCCTATTTAAAACTTGACTCTTCTGTAGTTAAACCGAGTACTAAGATCGACGGAAAATGAAAAGTTGCGATTTTCTAAGCCTATATGGCTAGGAACTACTCTCATTCCAGCGTAATAATCAAGGAACTGTGCGGCTGTACCATGAGTGCAGCAGGCGTAATGATATGACGCAGCGCCTGAAAATAGTCCCCAGCTCGGTAACTTCTTCCAACGTGACCGGGACTTAGTTTGTCTAACCTATTAGACCTATTTTCAGGCGCTGCGTCATATCATTACGCCTGCTGCACTCATGGTACAGCCGCACAGTTCCTTGATTATTACGCCGGAATGAGAGTAGTTCCTAGCCATATAGGCTTAGAAAATCGCAACTTTTCATTTTCCGTCGATCTTAGTACACGGTTTAACTACAGAAGAGTCAAGTTTTAAATAGGAAAAATATTGAAACATTTTGAAAGAAATGCTACTGGACTCATCAGAATCAATGATCTGTGCTAAGCTATGCTAAAAGTGGTACCGTCAGACCCGGAGTTCGGCTGAATGGATTCTAAAACGGTAAAACTCAACTGTTTAACTCTGGGGGAGTTGTAAAATGAGCATATTTCCGAAAAAAGTGGAGTATCCCTTTAAATGGAATTAGACTCCCTGGAATGCTGATACTTTTAGTTTCAGTACAGCAATCTGCCATTCTGAAGAATTCTCATGAATATGCTGGTGGTTTTGAAGTTTTTTTAAGTCTCTGCGGTCAAGTAGTAAACTGATTATTTTGGGAAACTTAACCAACTTTGTCGAAACCATTACATGGAATGCAATGAACCACTCAGATGTGCTTACTCAAACAGTACCTTTAAAAGGCCTTTAAAGGGTGCTGGTAACTCCTGGGGCAGGCTGGGCAGCTCACCCTGTCTGAGACTATGCCAGTTGTCTCCATTCTGAGGAAGTGGTGGAGCTCCAGCAGCTAATAACAGTGTCAGGCCCAGCGCAAAAATATCTGCTTTAGGAAGATGCGTGTAGTCCTGTAAACAAAAAAAAAAAAAAGCTAAATGCAGCAATTTTCCAGCAATCAACCAGCAATTTTTTTTTTTTTTTCCAGTCAATTTAGTCAGTCATTGTATATAAGATCAGTGCAGTTTAACCTCTGCAGCAAACTAAACAACCTGAGAAAGCTCAAACAGATATTGTACCTCTCGCAGGATCTCATAGGCCAGGAAACGGCTATCCCCTTCCTCTACCTGAGGGCTTGTGATTGATGTTACATGACCCAAGTCACCTAAAGAACAAGGGACCCATGATATCAGCTATTAATGATATATAAATGGCAAAACAGTGACATTTAATTAGCCCTTCTCTGATGGCTTGTTTTAACTATGTGTGCACGATTATTTTGTGTGCACAACAGGGATAAGCCTCAACAGGTAAACATGTATGCTGTATGGGCAGCTGGACAGACTTTACCATAATCAATTTATGGTAGAACAGCATATAATCAGAAATAATCACGAGGCAGCTAGTTGCTGAAGAACTTTACTCTAAGACTAGATTAATGCATCACCCTGAACAGCATAACAAGCTCAGTTGCCCAAATTTAAGTTAAGTTTAGGGTCAATTTAAGATTTAATTTAGGTTTCAGTGAAAATTATGTTGGTGATCAGTAATTATTTCAGGACATTTATTTTATCCTATTGTGGGGCATGGAGCATGTTTATTGAAAACATGGAGAGGTAAGAAGATACCAATTTTATACACAACCCCAGAGGGGCTTTCATCCTCTTCTTCGCTGTCTCCCTCTCCACCAGCACTCGAGCTGGGTCGACGGCAGATGAAAATATTACCTGAAAAGGATGGAAATTTAAGTATGTGCCAGTCAAAAAGTCAAATTTCTCATTAAGTGGTAGAGGCATGTGAAAAACAACAAAAGAGAGAGAGCTCACTGGGTTTAATGTCAAGGTGCACTAGGCCTGAGCTGTGGATGTATTTGAGCCCCATGGAGACCTGTAGGAGCAGATCCCTTAGCTCAGGAACTCTGAAATACTCCCCTTGCTCATCCTTTTCAGTTATAGCATCATGTAGGCTACCACCTACAAGACCAAAAATAACAGAGTTAGTTGTCAAAAATACATACCAATACACAAACACATAACCATTTACAGTATGTTGTATTGTGATCTTCTGTCCTACCATCACAGTACTCATTTTGTATAATCATGTGGTCATCTTCAGCCCATGCAGAGTAGTATCGGACAACATGAGGGTGATGGCCCAACACCGCATGAGCATATACTTCCTTTAAGGCCAACTGTCTGAAAAAAAAAAAAAAAGGAACTTGTTTTACATTAATAAGGTCTAAGATTCATCAAGGAATCACAAAAATCTTAACCTAACTTCACACAGGGCTTAGATTAAACCAGGATTAGGCATTAGTTCAATTAGGACATTTAAACTCACTGATACAAATAGGAGGTTTTAAAATGGACCCTTTTCACAGACTATACGATGACACGTTTCCACAATTATCAACATCGCAAATCTAGTAAATTTTTTCATAAAAAGAAAAGAAAAAATTTAAATATATTATATATATACTCATTTACAATGCTATACTTGGTGTTATATTACCTTGGCTGTAAATTACAAAAAAATTAATTAACACTGCTGCAAAGAGGTTTCTAATATGACGGCTGAGGGAATGACAGCAAATTTGACTGCTGTAAGCCATTTCTCTACAGTCTTAATTTCCAAAAGGAGCTATTCAAAGCAATGCCATAGAATAGCCATTTTTGGTTCCCCAAAGAACATTTCAGTTAACAGTTCTTTAAAAAAAAAATATATAATAATTTGTCAATATGAAGAACCTTTCTCCACTTTAAAGAACCTTTCAAGCAATGGAAGTTCTTCATGGAACCACTGATGCCAAAAAACAAAACAAAAAAAACTTTATTTTTAAGATTTTTTTCCCCCCGTTTTGGAAACACTACCATGGCTTTTTTTCATTGGCTATTGGAGCAAATGGGAATACACAAATTATATTTGCTGTCGTCTCCCGGTCACCATTACAGGTTCACCTAACTATGATGACTTCTGCTTCTGAGAACTCCAGAAACATTAAAAGGGTCCATTTGGAAAAATAAGATTATTAAGCACTGTGGCAGTGCTGACTCACTCATTGGCGGAGCCTGCAATTGGCCTGCGCGAGCGCTTGATGGCGTACATGCAACCATCCAGCCTCTTCACACATCGATACACGGAACCAAACTCGCCCCCGCCGATGCAGCCCAGCTCTAGAAACTCACTCTCATAACGTGACAGCATGCGGGATGACACTGCTGGCCTCTGAAGGCCAACAGATGGGAGACCATGAGAGAGAACACAGATTTACCAAAGCTTCCGGCGGGATTATGAAGTATTATAAACCTACTACATTAAAGACAAGGATGAACTACTATGGTCTTTGAAACCGTACCTTTGAGGGGAGGAAGAAACTTTCATCCTCTGATGAGTTCTGAGTGTCCATATATCTGTTGAAATAAAGGTACTTCAATGTAAATCCAGTTCCACAATGGGCATTGCTTATATGCAAGTGCTGTGTTACCTTTGTGCATCATCCTCATAATCATCACTCCTTTGGCTCTTCCTCTTGTGGTGTTCACTGTTCCTGCGCACCGTGTCTGGTGTGAAAGGGTTAACGTTCACTGAGGGCACATGGTCAAAAGCACTAGGCAGACGAAGGAATCTTTGACTGCGACACGGCTTGCTGCTAGAGCAAGGGAGGGTCGATTTAGAAAGCAAACTCTGCAAGTGGAGGAAGTAGGATGATGTAAATATACATCTTTATAGGGTCAACTGTATATGTATTGCTCATACAAAAGTATAAAGTAGACTGCCATTGCATCAAAGTTCACATGAATCCGTAGAGCTGGAAGATTACCTTTGGTGTACTGGGCGAGTCACAAAGCCGGAGTTTTTTCCAGGCAGCATATGGTATGGGAGAAGTAGGGATGGAAGGGGAAAGAGTGATGCTCCTGGTGCGGTGGCGCTGTATCCGGGGCGTCCGACAGGGGCTTCTGACCGAAACACTTCTGTGTGCCCATTCATCAAAGCTATTGTCACTGCTGTCCTCCTCCCCACTGCTGGAGAAGCTCAGGTGCTGCTGTGCTGCATTCACAGAGGCCATTTCAGACCACTACAATCAGAAAAACAAAACAAACAAAAAACAGATTTATTTCTAAAGGGGTTTAGAATGACAACTACCATACTGTAAATTAGTGGGCAGCCAATATGGGTTGGTCAATGCAATACCAACAACAGGTTGAGGTGACAGATGGCCAATAAAACAAATTATATGGTGTATATGGGTTTATTAAAATTAATTCTAGCGATTGAGATCTGCTGAAGTTTTGTTTACGCAGTAACGTTATGTATTTGAGGTAAAGAGATGACTTGCAAACATGATCAGTTATGATATTTGATGTTATATGAGAGCAGTCTCGCTAGGCCTCTAAAGATGATTTATTGTGAGTAGAGCTAAATATTTACAGATTCTTATTTCACAATATATCGTTTTCATGGTGTTATTATGCAGTTTTGAACATAAATGCAGTCCCAACTTACCCTGAAATGAGCTCACGGACGACCACGCTTGAACTTGGCGCGTCAAAGTTAACGAGGTCCTTTAACTATGGGCGGAGTGACTCGACCGTTAATTAACTCTGCTAACTAGTATCAAGCGTTTAGATTTACTCAGTAGGTGTGTTTGACTTGAACCGATCGCCACTTCACACATGAACACACTTAATGACTCGAATCTTTTGTATCCGTTCTCCGAAAAGATTTGTTATGATCCAAATAGGAAGGCAACGACGTTACGTTTGTGTGTGAAATGAATCACGGAATAAGTAGCCTAAACAAGTATTTATTTATTTAAATGTCCGTGCCTTCATATGCTTAAAGCACTATAGACTACACAAATATCGACACTTTCAGAAAACATGATTTATTTAAATAGAAAACATTTAAAAAAGTTAAATGTGTGGTTTCCAAAACATGATTTCTGACTGTTAAGGAAAGCTAAATATGGTCGTCAACATATTTATTTTAGGGGACTGCGCACACAGACAACATCATTATGGTGTATTTATTTTTCGGGTGGGTGGAGGTTGATAACGAGAACCCTTTTGCACCACGTGAGCGGAAGTGTGTGACATCATCAAAACAGTGTACGCCTGGGTAGCGTCTGTTACCCTGTCTGTATTACTACATTTAGGGATTTGTATCGCAACTAGCGCTATGTTCCGTTTCTTGCGTGGCGTTGGTCGCTCCGACTGACCGCTCTGTACCGAGTGCGACGACTTTGTTTATTTCTTCGATAGTCAATATCGAAAAACGCTATGGTCGAGCAGTCGGATCGCGCCCCGCTGCTGGACTGGGAGGAGGTTCCCCCGGCCGAACTTGCCCCATCAGTTCCATCACCGGAGACGGGAGATTCAATACAATCCGGTCTATCGTGTTACCCGACCGAGGGCAGTGTAGGGGTAGATATCTCCCAAAACAGAAGCCCAGCGAGACCGAATAGTGTAACAGCTGTTCCAGGTGAAAGTGCACATTCTCCTTATACACACAGCGGCCCGGGAGGAGATGCTTCTGCCACTGATGAAGACGGAGACTGCGCCTTTCATGGGCTGTCGGTCAGGGATCGGAGGATCACTGGGTCTGGATGGGAAGAAAAAGATCAGATTGTTGCTGTGTTTGTTGTGACTTTCGACACCAGATCGGGTGAGGTTAATCAAAAAAATACCGGTACTGTAAAATGACTGACTGAGATCTAAAAAAAAAAAGTGTATGTGGCAGTCACAAATAAGAATGTCAGAGATGATGATGATGATGAAGAGGATAATTTAAAATATATATATTTAAAAAAAAAACTAATTTCTATTTTGATTTAATAACAATAACTTTTATGCAAAAAAATAAAACGTATTTTATTGTCACATGACAAAATCGGCTTCCTGTACGTTAGTTACTAAGTTTAGGCTAATATAAACAATATATTTGTATTAATTATTCTTTCTTTCTTTTTGTCTCTGCTGTTTGTTCTAATAATCTAACAATGAAAGATTATGCTTAACTACTTATGCCTACACTCCTTTTTTTATTTTGTATTTTATTTCAGACTTTTTATGAGGTTTTTATTTATTTATTGCAGTCTCCAAACCATTACACCACTTATTTTTTTTTACTGTAAGCTACACAAAACATATCAAAATGTTTATTTTAATTCAGAAACTGAAAAATTGTTTATCATAGATGTGTGCAATAACACCCTGTGCAATAATGTGTTTGTGACAGAGGCATCCTCATTTTTCCCATATGGGAGGATTTGTGTTATCACTAAGGAAATTAATAGAATATGAAGTGAGAGTTGTATAAGTCATCCGGCAGACTACTGTAACTGTTCTTACCCAGCTTCCTCTTTTGCTTCTAGGAAATTTAGCGGAGAAAGGCATTTGGAGAGTTTTTGTGTTCTTCTGCAAACACGATTTGACAAAAACCTAATCCAACAGCTTCACAAATGTTTACATAGGCCCACATTGTGTATTTTACAGGGAACATGATAGAATGGTGCCTACCTCAAGATGTGAATCTGGAGGGAGTAGAGTTCAAGTCAATGGCCAGCGGCTCTCATCGGATCTCAAGTGACTTCATGTAGGAATCTCTTTCTTAAATTTCATTGTATTTATAAGGGGCCGAGGGCAATTGTAACATTTTTAAACTTTTCATACATAACACATAACTAATAACTGCAAAACTACCTTCCTATAATAAACATTTGATTTAACTGTGGTAAAATTAGTAAGACACACTACAATAATTTTCTGCACAGTTTAAACAAAGTTTAAGTAGGACTTACTTGAATACATGAAATTTCTATTTCATATCTAGTGTTACATTTACCCTGGACCTCACATTATAAAATCCTTTATGGTATCTATTTGTTATTCATGTTACATTTGAACCAACAACCTAGAAATGGAATAAATGTTTTGAATCCAAATATTGGATTGGATACTCATCCACATCCTGTTACGTAAGATTTGACCAATTGTTTTGCTTTGTAATGTGTTATTCACATTCATCAAGGTAATTTGTAATCATGGGGCAAACTGTTTGATCAGTAGTATTTTTTCATTCTTGCATTCAAACAGGTTCATTTTGATTAATCCAGATTAAATGTGCCTGTCTCTTTTTGTAGATATTTCCGTAAAGGCTGTTACTTCGGACTAGCGTGCTTTGCCAACATGCCTGTGGAAAGTGAGCTGGAACGAGGAGCTCGGATGAAATCTGTAGGGATTTTGTCTCCTTCTTACACACTGCTATACCGTTACATGCACTTCCTGGAGAACCAAGTCCGGTGAGTGTATTCTTGCATCACGTTTTACCTTGTTATGTTTCCTCCTCTTACTCTTTTGCACGCATCATTACTATTTTAAGATGTTGTTATGCATTAAACATAAGCTCTGAGTTGCATGTGATGATGATGACGTGATATCTGCGTGAAGGTATGCAAATACATTGGTTGACAGGCAGTTTCAGATTTTTTTGGTCCTGAGTCTTCCATATAAGATATATATTATTAATTGCTGAGGGCGGCACAGTGGCTCAGTGGGTAGCTCTGTCGCCTAGGTCCCCGGTTTGAGTCCCGACTGAGCCAGAAGGCCTTTTTGTTTGAAGTTTGCATGTTCTCCCTGTGTCTGCGTGGGCTTCCTCTGGGCACTCCAGTTTCCCCCACAATCCAAAAACATGCAGTATAGGTGAATTGGAGACTCTAAAATTCCCCGTAGGTGTGAGTGCAGTGCTGAGTAGGTTACTTACAAATTATAGTTGGTTACTGATTCCAAATTACATGACTAAAATTGTATTTAGTAACATAATCCATTACATAACATATTTAAGATAATGTAATCTGACTACTTGGATTACTTTTAGATTACTTTTGACCTAACTTTATGACATTGATTTGTGTAGGATAATCTTGTACCATTTTAATATAAAAATACAAAGAGAAGGAAAATGTATTCCATTCTTTTTTATCAACAACATGAAGTGCATTACATATTACATTATGGTTCATGATGGAACTGCAGGGGTTTCTGAGTTTAATGAAAAGCTATTAAGTAATTAAATCATTAAAATGAATAATTTTGATCAAAACAATCACTTACTAAAAAAGATACAAATATTGTATTTGTTTACCTGCATGTCATGTGACCATTAACTGACTTCAGAGAACCATAAACTTAATTTTATTATTATTTATTATTGTTTTAATTACTTATTTAATGACTTATTAAATCGCGTATGTCCCATAGAATCACCAAGAGTCAGATACGACTGAATTGGTTTATGAATGAATAAATTATTGATTATTATCAGGATGTGAAGAGAGTTTCAACCAGTATAACATAAAGTGTTTAAAAAAACATTACCCACACTAGCATTAATTCTGCAAATGCATTCTCACAGGCACCAGTTGCAGTGTCCGGGCCAGTACTCTCCACTGGAAGCTTTCTACGAGGATAAAAAGGCAGTGTTGCCCCCAGGAGGGAACGGTTTGGTCACAGCCTGCCCGACCAGCGCTCTTGGACCCATAGTCAACCGCTGCATGCACCCAGAGATGAAGGTTTGGAGATATAACCCAATGTCGTCTGCCGCTAATCAAAGCTTCAGCTTTTTTAAAGATCTCTTCATTCAATATTTTTTTATGATAGTAGCTTTAGATAATTAGGTGAGTTATTTTTTTAGTTTCTAAAGAAATCTAGGTCAGGCCACTCAGGGAATTTCGTGTTACTGATTAATCAGAGTGCATTACTTCTGTTCAGTTTCGTGGTGTAAAAAAAAGAACTATTGTGAGACAAATTTGCCTGTGTAAAAACCACAAGATCCTCTATTGTTAAAGAAGAATTCCATATGAGGAGATAAATATGCTGACGTATACTTCAGCTCAGACCTAGATTTGGTTATATTGTTTATTGAATAAGGCCTTGTTCAGTCTTGAATATGCACATTCTAAATGTTTATGGTTTTCATAGTTACATAAAATTGCCGGTAAATAATAAAATGTAATGATATCAAGCATGAAGTACACAAAAAGTACATACAATTATATATATATATATATATATATATAAAAAAAGTTCACAAAATATGAACACTGAAATTGCTCATTGAACTTTGAATAATTGTTAAATGCACTGACAAGCCTGTCAGATGATTTTAAAGATGATACTAGATTGAATAACCTCTTCTATTAATCCGCTAAATGGCCATAATTATTGTCTGAATAGACCTTAGTCAGGGTAGACGCCATATTGAATTTAACAGATGAAAACGAGGCTGTGAGGGACAGTCTTTACAGTGGCGTGCACTGAATAAAGGTCCTAGATCACGTGATTTTCATAACTCACAACTTTCAGAACTGTTTTATGGAGTTTTTGTCTACTGATTTAAGGAAGGAAGTTTTGTCGGCTGGACGATTGGTATGTTGTTAAACAACTGTACGATCCGTTGAACACACTGTGATTCTATCCCGCACAGCCTCGTTTTCATTCCTGTCAAAAAATAAATGCTGCTACCCTGACTAAGGTCTATGGCTATGAATAATGATTTTATTATTCATAATTTTCTCCATGATCTAAAAGCTGTCATACTTTTTGTTTTTAAATAAACTTAAAGGACCTTTTTAATATGTGTGGTGTGTCTGTATATGTGGAGTCATTTAATAAGAAATCTGAAGCAACAAATTTTGGCACTTTCTCTGTACACCTTAGATTACACACCCGGCTGGCTGCATGTCCCAGTTCATCCGCTTCTTTGGAGAGCAGATCATGGTGCTGTGGAAGTTTGCTTTGCTCAGGAAACGCATCCTCATTTTCTCTCCTCCCCCTGTCGGTGTGGTCTGCTATCGAGGTGAGAGAGGAAACCCATTAACATGTACATTGACACATAGCTAACACTTATTTTCCAATACAAATTAAGGTTATGTTCACACTTGGCATGTTTGGTTAGATTAAAACGAACCCTGGTGCGCAGCAGATCTTTGTTTGTGTGTGTGACGGAGGGATTCTGGCCGCTGTTTTGACTCCTTTACACATTTTATTCATTACACTTCATGAGTTCTCAGCTGGTCAAAATACCATCATATGTAGGCTATGCACATACATCAATCGCATTTAGCCCAGCACACAGCATCGTTTTGGATGTTCGGTTAGTTCTGACGCGAAATATATAATAAAAGTCGATCAATCGGGTTGTGAACATATCTCTATGCCTTTAGGTTTGGTATCTTTAGGTTTGGTGTTAAAATGCCAGTGTGAACGCTTAGGTGAACAATGTTTTTTTTTGTTCTGGACCAAATTAACCAAGCGAACCGAACTACAAGTGTGAACACACCCCTAAAATAACTTGAGAATCCAATGTTACAGATTATCGACGTGCACTTGCCAATGTCTTGGCATTGTCATTAGCTATGTTTCCATCCACCTGTTTTAATGCGAATTTTGGGATATCACATTAAAAAAAAATGCTAGTCATTTATAAAGCACGAATGGAAACATAGCTAATGATTTGTGTATTTATTTTTAATCTGTAACTTTTATTATATAATTCTGGGTGTTTTCACACTTAACTCTTAAATGATTAATTTGCTATGTGTTGTTTTGCATCCATTAGTATACTGTTGCTGCTGCCTTGCTAATGTGTCCATTCCTGGGATGGGCTTGACTGTTCCGGAGTTCCGCCCCTTCTTTTACATCAACGTTGCTGACATCACTGCTCTTGAGGCTGAGCTGTCTTATGTGGCCTGTAAGTCTCTCAGTCAAGAGAAGGACTGAAATTGGCAAAATTCTAAATTCCACAGACACAAAATGGTTTAACCATTGTAAACAGTAGATGTTAAATAATATTTAAGTTCAGAATGGGTGTAGTTCTTGGTTGATCCTCAAAAAAAAACAAGAATCTTTTCCTCCAACATCTGTATTAGTTGATAAATTCAAGAAAGAATAATGTACTGTAACGTAGTATTAGTAAGAATAAATCAGTGGTGTGTCTGTGAATTGCTTTTCTGATTTATTTCTATTTTTATTTGGGTTCTGAGGTACTACAGAGAAGATCTTTGAGGAAAAGAAGGAGCTGTATGATGTCTACATTGACAATCAGAATGTAAAGACACACAGAGAGAGCCTCCAGCCTCTGCTTAGACTCAACAGTGCGGACCGAGAGAAGTATCGCAAGCTCTGTGAGCAGAGGTACACAAGCCTTTTAAAATCTGAAAGGCATGTGAGGTGGAAAAAACACATGAAAACATAACTCCACAGGCATATGATGATGTTGCTATCGTTGCAGGCAGATGCTGCTGTACTCTCAGGAGGTGGATGGAGACTGCACATCTAATGAGGAAGAACTCTTCATTTTGTACGTGATGGAATTACACACCTCGGTTTATCACATCAGCAGTTTTTAGTGAGACGGAAAGAGTGTTTGGAAATGGAACAACTCAATACACTTTCTACGAAAATAGTTTAAGCTTTAAGCTTAATGAAACCATACGTATATACAGTATTGTTTGGAAAATGAAAAAATCCAATACTTTATTTTTATATAAATGTATTGATTAAATAAATTTCTCTTTCTACTCTGTTTTTTGAAATAGGTCTCTGATGCTCACCAAGACTGCATTTATTTGACCAAAAAATACAGTAAAAACAGCAATATTGTAAAACATTATTACAATTTAAAATAACTGTTTCTATTTTAATATATATTTCAGAAATCATTCTAATATGCTGATTTGGTGCTCAGGATACATTTCTAAAACAAACAGTTGTGTTGCTTAATATTTTGGAGGAAACCATGAAAGTCCAAAAGAAGAGCAATTAAATAGAAATCTTTTGTAACATTATAAACGTCTTAACTGTTAATTTCGATAAATTGAATGCATCCTTGCTGAATTTTTTTTTTAATTGACCCCAGATTTTTTGAATGCTAGTATATTTATGTAAATGCCATATAAATTTGCACATGTAAATTGCATTGTTATGCTTTGCATTTAGAATAGAGCCTTATTTATACATCAAGCAACTATTTCTTGAGTGTCTAATATAATATAAATCTAAAGCTGTGGAAGCACACATATGTTTACTTTTATTTTGACCTTTTTCTTGTGAAAACCAATGGAAAAATGACATTTATGTTGCTGTAATTAATCTGTATGGAATTTGCCACTGTTTGCGATCCAGGTTCTTCATGGAACTGAACAACAGAATCTTCCAGACCCTGTCTGAGTTGGCGGCGAGCGCTGATCCTACCCTGACTGCTGAGCACGTGAGAGCCATGGGGCTGGATCCTCAGGCCGACCGCGGCTTTCTCGTCGACCTGCTGGAAATCTACGGCATCGACGTCATGCTGGTTATCGACAACCCCTGCTGCCCGTAAGACACTCTGTCTCTGGAGCCCATTTTCTATTAGGGCTACAACCCACTGCCTACTGATTACCTGCTTTCTTCTCTCTCTTTCTCTGGCTTGGCAATCTCAGGAGCCATTCCTGACACCTCTGGACCACACTGATACTGCCAACACCAACAAGGTGCAATCTGACTGCAGGCTTTTTGTGCACTTTGCGGCCGGTCAATCCAGTGACGTCTTTCTGCTTGTCTGTCTGTCTTTCTGTGTGCTTCGTATCCTTCCAGCCATCTTGGATTTCTTCTCGACTCTGCCTAAGCTTGTTTCCAAAACATGATCTCTGTGCCTCTCTCTACCGCTTTTCAACCTGTGGTCTTCAGTTGTGACTTTGTTCTTCTAGCCAGTGCTGTCTGGGGCAACTGATGTGACGTCCCCAGTGGATACAAATCTGCTTCACTCGGACACCAGAGAATCGGAAAAGCAACTCTCACTTCCTGGATCCTCCTGTTTTTTTTGCTGGTAACAACGGTTTGGTAAAGTTTGCTTTGAATGTCATATCTGTATTTCTAAAGGTTTTATGGTTGTTGCATATTACACACTACTGTGATGAAGATTTTCACAATCTCTGCCACTTTTTTTTTTTTACTTAATCATATACATGTGAACCAGTCATTTCGTTTTGGGAAAACACTGGCGTCTGTCAGTGTGTTTGTTGTGTTATTTGTGATCTATTGTGCATGAACAAAGATACACGATCAGTTTTGCTACTGTAGTTTGGCACAGAACTTATTCATGTATGTTAATGGGAATGAACGACACTGTAGAAGATTCTCAGTCATTCTTATTTCACTCCCCAAATGTCATTTCAATGCTGTTATTACATATTGATGAAATGGAGCATAAAATGTGTTTGTTCGTGCTGAATATAGGCCTTTAATCACTATCACCCTTGGTATTGAATGTAAATTGTACATTTAATGCACCGGCTGATGCACAAATGATGCAAATGACACAGAAATGTTGCATTCAGCTTTTTGAGTCACTTAATTTGCTCTGAAGAAATGAATGTGATTCTATTCATGTCTTTGTCATCAGTGAATGCTCATGATTATCACTTGTGAAAGACTTTTGAATTTGTATATATTTGAGGTTTCTTATTTAAATGTGTTTGGGTCGATAATTTCAGAATAACAGCAGCAGACTGGCCTCACGAGGCTGATTAATTTGTGTGTGTTTATATGTTCATCCTGTGAAAATCCAATCTGGATCCTTAATCAAATTATTTGTAGAGCTGCATTAATATAGGTGAAATTCAAAAGAAAACATAAATGGAAAAGCATTTACTTGACCTGTTCAGATTAAAGTCACTATCCATCTAAATGTTAACCTGCTTACAAAATAACGCATTGTGACGATTGATTTCTTAGGAACGAGTGCAGGCACTCAGGTTTGTAACAGTTGGATGGACAAAAGTACTTTAAATTATGTGAAATAAAATATTTAAATTAACAATAAATAATACTGATGCTTATAACCTAGATTTGCTTAAATGTGAATTTAGTTTTTACATTTGTCTATCAGAGAAATTGAGAACTTCTGTATTATAAATCTGTTGGTTGGTTATTTAGTGTCTGATTGTAAATGAATGGAGAATGTATATTAAGCAGCCATGTAACATAATTGTACAGGTGGAATTGTCTGGTATTGTGTATGTGAGATACTTTTTTGTGCGTTATCCAAGTGTTACACAAGTCTTTGTCATAATAACAAGCTAAATGAATGTTGAGTTTTACTCTACTGGTATCACAAAGCACTAGTGTAATGCCTCTGTCTTACACACTACCTATATACAGTTATACAAACTAACAGCATGTGTCTGTTGTTTTAAAGCCAGTGATTCTTATTCACTGCCATTTTGAAATAAACGGTACTTTCTTTTCTATCACATGTTTTGTCTGCACAGTATTTGAGGGTAGTTTTAAGACAAAACACTTAACTGAAATGATCAAAAATGCAATGGAAATTGATAATGTCTTTATTTCTTGGTTCTTATCTGGTTAGACATTTACAGTATCTTGTATCAAGAAAATTCTAGAGCCCTGTTTGCACTCCCATAAACCAGTCTGGACTATAATAAGTTAATAACAGTATGACAACCTCATCCATGCTGTTAAAAAACATAAAAATGACACCATTTTTGAGACCTAAACTTACTTTAACACATAAAACCGCCTTTCCATTAAAGGTTTAGTTTACCTAAAAATGAAAAACTTGTCAATTACTTTGACTTTTGTTCATCCTCGAAACACAAATGAAGATTGTTGAATGAAATCTGATAAGATTTCTGTTCCTCCATTGACAGCTACACAACTGATGCTTCAAAAAGTTCATGAAGAGATCGTAAAACTAATCCGTATGAATCGAGCAGTTTAGTGAATTTTCTGGAGAGACACGATCACTTTATACAATGAACAGATTTAATTTAGGCTTTTATTCACATATAAACAGTGATCAGCGAACATAAACAGAAGCTCAACCGAACCTGCTTGACGCGCGAGAACAAACCTCTTGCGAAAGCTCAAACGTGCTGCGTAACACATGATAATTAACCTCACTGGAATGAACCTTGCATTTACCACAACTTATGTGTAAGATGATGAACTAAACCGCTCAACTCATGGATTAGTTTTACAATCTCTTTATGAACTTTTTTAAACATCAAAGTGGTATTTGTGTTCTGAAGATGAACGAAACTCTTACGGGTTTGGAACGACACGAGGGTGAGTAATTAATGCCAAGTTTTTTATTTTCTTTGGTGAATCAACTCTTTAAGGTCCATAGAACACAAAATGTTCATGTTAGAGTGTGATGACTTTATGACAACTCAAAGTTCATTTGACTCCACTGGTTTTCCAGTTTCTCTCTTGTAGTTTTAGGAAAACGTCTCAAAACATCCTCTACACAATTTGTTACGTAACCAACATCATCACGGCACTGTCATCACTGAGCCTGTGCAAGCTGCTCTCTGCGCTCAGCACTGCAAAAGAACCTCAGTTTCCGTGGCAACAGTCTCACTTCCACAGACATTGCCTCATATTCCTCATTGTCAATGCCATAAAATCCAGCGCCCTCCTGTGGACAGGAGAAGAAAAGCGATAAATGAGAACGGCCGTCTCACAGCTTAGATCAATGAAGAAATCAGTTCCAAAAACTTCCAAAACATACTGACCTCTGGGAGATTGAGACGAGCAGCACTGGCTTCTATCTGCAAAGTATTTTCTATGGACTCCATTGGGTTTACTACTTTCTTAGTCCTGCATAACATCAATAAATATTCATTCATGTCCACAAATGTATTCTTTTTATGAGACCTTATAAAAGAATTAAATTCTTAAGAAGAAGAATTTAAATTGAAACCATAATTATTCAAAATACAACACAAACTATCAATTTTTTATCTCACAAAAAGCTGAGTTTATTATTCATATTTATATTTTATTGCAAAATAATAATTAAATGGATTTTTATTTAATTTAAATTGACTTTTTATTTTTTATTATTATTTAAAATTTACTGTTATTTATTTAAATTTACCATGAAATCAAAATGGACAATTCTTAAGTCATGGAATATTGCAGTATTTTATTATAAATTATTTATAATAATGTATTATTATAATATATAATGATGTTATAATTATAAATAATATAAGTTATTATAGTATATAATGATTTACACTAACCCCTCAGTGATGAACTGACCAACTGTGAGGGAGTCTGGGTCCAGAGTTATCAGCATAGAATCGTCCACACGCTGAAGACAGTAGACAATACCAATCAGAACAAAACCTCAAGGCTATTTAACATTTAGATATACAAAATATTCCAATAACGAGTGTTATGTCAGTACTCACTCTCTTCACAGGGTTCTTATTGTGTGTGCTAACTGAGAGCTCCAATGTGGAAATGTCTTTGCTCTCCCATCGCTCTGGCTCGGGTTCTACCGGTGGCTCTACCAACACAAACGGATTTAAACAAGAATGAAATACTAGATATAAACAGATACACAAGAATTGCCCTGGATTGCTTAGCAATAAGTCTGAACCTGCTTTGAGACAATATCAGAGTAACATTATTCATATTAGGGCTTGGTTGAAAATTTCGATTTAGCGATTCTCATTTTGATGAACCTTTATTGACTAAAAAAACTGCCTTATGTGTTATTTAAATGTTTATATTAATTTTAACCTTCAATTTTATAGTTATGTACCAACTGACAGGGTTCCCTAGTTTACAGCATTAGCTGAAAGCTGAAAGTCATGTACTGTATCTGATATATCAAAATGAATCAATATCTAATCGAACTGAATCAAAATCAGAATTGAATCGCAAGCATCCGAATCGAATGAAATCGTGAAATTTGTGTCATTGCCTAGTCCTAATTCATATGCTATGTTTTATATAAAGAAATATATTTGTAAAAATGATAAAATACCTTCTATAGGAGGGTTCCAGTAGTTCTGGAGTCTGCGGTAGATGCGGTAAAGGAGGTTGGGCCTGTGTGGGATTTCAGTGGGCAGGTCAGGTGGACGAGGTACAGGAGCCAGATAGGAGAGGGACGCCTGGTGACTCTGTGGCCACTCCTGTAGGAGAGAAGATAATCTGATTAATCCAATACTCACTAATATGTAGGCCTCGTATATGATGTACATGTAACTGAAATATGATCACTGTTCAATGAAGCACTGCACTCACCTTAAGGCTACTAAACCAATGTGCGGCTCTTGTTTTCAAGGGGCCAAGGTACCAATATCTTGACAAGAAAGAATCAAATTAAATCATGTTAGAAATGCAAATGCACATTTTGTATTTATTTATGCGGCGAATAAAAAAATTAAGCAGAAGCATACTTGCTGATAGAAGAAGCGACGTCTCTAAATGCACCCCAACGTAAGCATAACAAAGCAAACACTGGCTGCTCCTTCTCACCCTAAGAACAGAATTACACAATCAACTCTGTGTGAAGGAATGAAAATAGTCGATGCGGTCAAATATTAGGTTCTCTTTCAAATTCACTTTTATTTGCAGAACATCCAGTGGAACCGTTTCTCCTTTCAGTATTGACAGGGTTGCTGAGGTGATGTGCCTAAAAAAACAGAAACATTTTGTTACAATTTGATCACAAGTTAATTTTCTTTGAAAAGTGAAGTCATGAGACTTACTGTACTTTGTTGTCTGAAACTAGATGTAAACTCTGACTTATAGAGTTACTGGAACCCAGAGGAATGAAACCGATTGGTATTTTACTGAAGTTCTCCTGTGGTTACAGCAGTTAAAATTCAGAAAACATGGGGATTTTTAATATAACTTAGTCTTAAAACAAATTTAATACTAGTAACTACCTCATCTGCTCTGCGCAGAAGGCCAGTTATCACCTGTGTGAAATACAATGCATGAAAACATGGGTCAAATACAATGCATGAAAACATTATTAAATATGCTCAAGTTGTCAGAAACCACTTTATGAAGAGACTTTTGTACCTCCTGTAATGTCCCATCACCACCAGCAATGATCAGCATATCTGTTTGCTCCATCAACTCCATGAGCTTTTTCGCCTGGCCTTCATAATCAGTCTGTTACATGACAGAAAACAGATCGCAAACAATCAATAAGTTCAAAAATGCATACAAAATAGGTGTAGCCTAAAAAAAGGACCTGGGCACAGGATAATACCTTCACAATTTTAACCTCCATACCAGCCAAGTGTAAAATGGGAGCTGCATTCTTCTCAAACAAATTATTGGCTTTTCTGCAGAGAAAATGTAACTATGATGAAACTGAAATGTGGAATAACAGAACTGATTTATTACACAGTGAGGGACATAAAACAGTATAATCGTACCCTTTACAGGCAGCAGGATTCAGAATGACTGTGGCTTTCTTCAGATGCTCTTGAGGTCCAATTGACTGATGACCAAATTCCTGTGAAACCATCAGATACAATATATTTAAATGTAGAGAACCTTAGGAATCTGGGTATCAACGTTATTATTAGTCGACACAAGCTAAAACCATGCTATTTCAATGTAGGGAACCTTGAGGTTCTGGTTATCAAAATTAGTATAGTTAACAAAAGCTAAAAGCATAAAAACATTCTCGGAACTGGGGAAGAAAAAAAAGAGTGCGAGTTATTTTCAAACTAAATATTCCTTACCCTGGCCTCTATACATGCTTCTCGTCGCAGCACACTTTCACTGTGAAAAAATATTAGAATTGATATATACATCAAATGAGAAAATGGGTTTATAGATAGATAAAAGACAGAAACGGACAGTCATATATCTTATTATACAAACCAGTGCTTTCCATACAACCAGTGTCCTCCATATGACAGCACACACACAGCAACTGTGGACTTTTTCCAGTGATTTCTTATAGTCAGAAACACTTTCACCACTCGAGCCATTATTTTCTATATACTGGCTTTCTAGATATCCCACTGAAGGTACACTATTGCACGGCAAAACGAGTAGGACTGAATGTAGATCTTCACCGTTGACATTCCATCGTTCTCTTCTCCCAAAGCATGACCGGTGCAACAACAATATTCCTCCTCAAGGGAAATATCAGTTCCGCATCAATTTTGTCGTAAAATGTGAACACTTCATAATTTTTTATTTGTGATAAAAGGTCATTTATATACATGATATAATTATATAATCGCTCTAGGCTTTAAAAGTTAGAGACTATTTCTTTTCGTGACGGAATTATACTGCCAGGATCTTCTGTGCAGAGTGGGATTTAATTTAGAGACGGACCCATTCCAGTGCATGCGCTGTAATATACAAACAGACATGACAGCCTCATATGATACGCAAACTTGTGTCACTTAGCAAAATAGTTTTTTTGACATTATAAACATCTGAATGTTTAATAGATAAACTGCAAATAACCAGAGTAAGAATTTCAAGCTTATCATTTTAGTTACCCTTCGAGGTGATTTGACAACTATGGAGGTTGAAAACTTCGTTTCCAAGACCCTCGAGCTCCTGCAAGAAGAGAGAGAGGCTGAATTAGAAGAAACACGGTAAATAACACACGTCTCACTTTTCCACACGTGTATTTATCTAGCCATTCATTTGTATTGCTCAAATGTATTAGTGAACTGTGAAATATTGTTTGTGTTGTCAGAGCATGGCAGGAGAATTTATCTCCCAAGAATCTACAGAACAAAGGAGTGTTTCTGATGAAGCTTCAGATCGGAAGCCAACACACTGGCATGTATGGCAGACGTCTAATAGTTTTTGAACCTAGGAAAAGTATAGGACCCTCAGTTCTTCCCAGCAATACCTTTGGACCTGGTGAGACATTCTGTGCAAAAAAACAATCCATTGGAGTACATGATTTCATACAATACTGCTAATGAAACCTAATGCTACTTGCTCTCTTTTGTATTCTGTTTATAGGTGACATTATAGGTTTGTATCAGTCAGAGGGTCAGAGTCAGCCATCTGAATTGGGCTCAGGTGTGGTAACACGTGTTACCCAGGCGTCCCTGACGGTGGCTTTTGATGATACACAGGACAGTTTAAACTTGGACAGAGATGGACTCTACAATCTAATGAAGCTGGCAAATAATGTGACCTATAGACGACTGTCAAAGTATGTGCAATTATCAGTTCATACAGCTAGTATCATTAAATACTTACTATTACTAATACTTTTTTCCTCAAAATCAATTTTTTGGGATTTTCAGAGCTGTTAGAGTAGTACACAAAATCAGCTGTGTTGATGAAATATGCTCTGCGTTAACAGGTTTATTCGTGTTATGTTTTTTCACATGAAATTTTTGATGCATTTCCTTCTTGCAGGGCCTTAAAGTCTTTAAATGGATACAGCAGTGGTCCTGCATCTTACCTGATCAGTGTCCTCTTTGGTTACTCAGAACCAGGGATATTATCACATCAACGTAAGCATATACATGGAGTGACACCTGAAATGGATCGAAAATCACCCTGCCTAGTCCAATGGGGCCTTAAGTCTGTTTATGTTTCTTTTATTGCAGATGTTTTGGAATTTAGCAACACTGGGTTAGATAATTCTCAGAAAGAGGCTGTGTCCTTTGCAATGTCTCAGAAAGATGTTGCAATCATACATGGACCACCAGGGACTGGCAAGACCACTACAGTGGTTGAAGTAATCCTGCAGGCAGTAAAACAAGAACAAAAGGTGAGCAAGTTATCAAACTCTAAATTTGGATAGTTAAGGTATAAATTATTTGACGTAGTATATATGCAATATTGTGATGAACATCTTTGTAAATGTTAACAGATCCTTTGCTGTGCACCTTCCAATGTGGCTGTTGACAACTTGGTAGAGCGTCTTGTGAAGAGCAAGGTCAAGGTTTTAAGATTGGGTCACCCAGCCCGTCTGCTCGAGTCGATTCAGAAACACTCACTGGATGCGGTCCTTGCGCACAGTGACAACACCAACATCATTTCTGATATTCGCAAGGACATGGACAAAGCTTTTGTAAGATTTTGATTTCTCATAATTGTTTTGAATTGCCCATTTAACTGGTTAATTGGCCCCAAAACGTGTTTTAAAACTTAAAAGCACTCTTTTTCAAGCAAAACATTTCACAAAAATGTTTATTTAAAGTCGGCATGAGAAGGAAGTTGCGATAGTCGTTTCTTCCCTATTGTGACGTATGAGTGAAATGGCTTCTTGAGCAAAAAAAAAAAGTAAGGCAGGTCCATCAGGAATTGACTGGATTGTAGGATCATTGTGGTTTGGCTGTTGCTGTGATTTCATGTTATTGATAGGTTGTCCTGCCCTTGCTCTAGTAAACGCGTGAGCACATCAGAGAAGAGAACAGATATTGCTGGAAAAATAAGAAAAATAAGAATTGTCCATCCATTTTGATTTCATGGTTAAATTATACAATAATTAATATACTGTTCAAAATTAAGACTAGCATTATTTGTTTGCAAATGCTACTTGGTTTTATGTTGTATATTCAAAACAGTAAACTTTTAAAAATGCGGCTTGAGTGTTCAAATGTGATTTGGGGGCCATCTGTTAAGCTGTGTTGTAATACAGTCATAATAAAAAACAAATCCAATGCATTGACAGAATGAAATGAAGAAGGCTCGGGACAAAGGCCAACGGAGCAATCTGAAACGGGAAATCGGGGAACTGCGGCGAGAGCTGAGGACCAGGGAGGAAACGGCTATCACTCAGATCCTGAAAAGAGCCGATGTTATTCTAGCAACTAACACTGGCAAGTAAACCTTCCCTAGTGGTCAGGATTTTTATTTCAGGAAATGTTTGTTTGTTTATGCCTAATTGAAACTCAAATATGATTGATTTGTGTAACATAGGAGCCTCTGACGAAGGTCCTCTCAAACATCTTCCTAAAGATCATTTTGACCTGGTGGTGATAGATGAGTGTGCTCAGGCTCTAGAGAGCAGCTGTTGGATTGCTCTGCTCAAAGCACGCAAATGCATACTGGCTGGGGATTACAAACAGCTGCCACCCACCATCAAATCACAGAGGTGTGGAGGAAAAGGAAATGTATCTTAAATTTGTGAATTATTTGGTTTATGGTATCCATTCTTGATGAGCTCTAACACTTTCATTTCAGGATATATCTTTTTAAATACTTAATATATGAATAAATAAATAATATTTTTGGTCGATGTTTATGTTACTTTTGCCCGGTTTCTCAGACGAGGCTTAACCCTAGTCCCAGACTAAAATGCATGTTTGAGCTGTCTTAACTGAAAGCAACTTGCACTGGTATATCTTAAAATATGTCAGTCCCATACTTAAATGTCCTAATTTAAGTAGCTTGCTCCTGCCTTAATATAAGATGAAATCAGTGAAACAGTTTAATCTGTGAAACCAGGCCCTTACATTTAGTTGAAAACGTACTCTCATAATGATAAAATGTTGTCCATATTATAAATGTTATTTATCTTTAACTTTCACAGTGCTGCATCTAAAGGCCTGTCTGTCAGCCTAATGGAGAGGCTAATAAAGAAATATGGAGACTCTGTGGTTCGAATGCTGACCACTCAGTACCGTATGAACAGTGCCATCATGCAGTGGGCTTCAGAGCAGATGTATCAGGGAAAGCTGTTTGCACACCCTTCAGTGGAGAAACACTTGCTTAGGTGTGTAAAATATGTTAGAAGTTTCCGGAGAAAACATTTAAACATTTTATTTGGCACTGTTGGTCAAGTACTATGTTGTATTGTTCAATTAGTCTAACTTTTCTTTTTAAGATGATTTAAAAATACTGTATTTTAAAGGTAGGTTATGATAGCTTTATAAAATGTTTCATTGTGTATCTTTAATTATCAGTTTCACTATTTGGGCTTGTCCCTAGAGTTTTTAACTTCCCCTTTATCATTAATTTTAAATCAGGGAAATTCTACCTTGTTGTTCCCCTAAGGAAATGAAAATAAAATAAATAAATAAATAACAAAGAATCGCTGTCCCCAATTCCTGCTGTGTTTTAGACAGTGTTTTAAAAAAAAAATTTATGTTTATTTTAAGTTTGCTATCTAACTTGTGTTGAGGTAATACGGAGGAAGATAATTGATTGTATCTTGAACAGAGACCTGGCTGGTGTTGCTGATGTTGAGGAAACCAGAATTCCCCTTCTGCTCATTGACACTGCAGGCTGTGGCCTGAATGAGATGGAGGACACAGATGAGCAGTCTAAAGGCAATCAAGGTTAATATCAGCTCCAAATACAACCACCTCTTTATATCACTTCATATATTTAATATAAGGGGTTGGATAATGAAACCTCGGTTCGTCCTATGTGGTGGTATGCCGACATTTCCCTGGATACCATAGCTGTCGATACATCACAAAGACTTGCTGTCCTGGGCGCACCAATAATTTGCCCTGATATGTCCCATTATTTTATGTACAGCTGTGCTATTGCTCTGCTAATTCATACATTATATATATATTTAATAATAAAATACTGTATATGAATAAGTTTTTCTCTTTATTCTCTTCACAGGAGAAGTAGACATTGTGGCACTTCATATCAAAGCTCTTACTGAGGCTGGAGTTCATGTCAAAGACATTGCAGTTATTGCACCCTATAATCTCCAGGTGAGATGCTTTTTAAAGTACTTATGTGTAAAAAAACAAAAAACTATCTGTGCAAAGCAATGCCTTCATTAGGATTACACTACTGTTTCATTATGAATATCATTCATTCACGCATTAAAAAAACAGGATTTTATCTATTTCAGGTGGATCTTTTGAGACAGAAACTGTCCCATAAATATACAGAGCTGGAGATCAAGTCTGTTGATGGTTTTCAGGGCAGAGAGAAGGAGGCAGTGGTGTTGTCATTGGTCAGATCCAACAGGAAGGGTACGCCAGATCTAAATGATGACTACATCTACATTTATCCATTTATTTACCCTCCTGACATTTCAAATCTGTATGACATAAAATGCACCAGCTTCTCCAAAGATGTGATTATAAGGAAAGGTTGAGATATTAATTGTCTTTCATTTACCCCAAAGGTGAGGTTGGATTTCTTGCTGAAGACAGAAGGATCAATGTTGCTGTGACACGTGCCAGACGCCAGCTCGCGGTAGTGTGTGATACTCAGACTGTTCGAAACCATGATTTCCTCAAATCCTTAGTGGACTATATGTCTGAACACGGAGAATTACATACTGCCTTTGAGTACCTGGAAGACTGTGTGCCACAGAATTACATCCGTGATGAAAAGGACAAACAGATCAACGTCAAAGACGCTATATCCGTAAAACAGAAGCCCAAGAACCAAGGCAAGAAATCAGAGCAGGAATACAAGAAAAGTGCAAACAATAAAAGCAGTGGAGCGAGTCAGTCCAGTGTTCAGCCAGATCAACTTAAAAACACCAATTCGCTCCATTCTAAACCCAAAGACGTCAATCAAACACAAAACAAGAAAAAGGAAATAAGGGAACAGCTTCTGAAGTTTTTGACAGACCCAAACAAGACAGAACTACAGTTTCCTTCCACGCTAAATTCCCACGAGCGTCTACTGGTCCATGAGCTCTCTGAAGAAATGGGATTGAGGCATGAAAGCCAGGGAGAAGGGAAAAACCGTCGCATAACTGTGTCCCGGCCTCCATCAGGACCAGAGAAGCCTGTGAAGGAGCCTGAACAACCAGACATGACCGGATGTACAGCAGCAAAGATACAAGAAGAATCACAAAAAGCCTCTTCACAGGCAGCTATTGATTTGAAAAGCCTACATTTGGAGCGAATGCGCCGGGAGCAGGAGAAACGAGAGGAGAAAAAACAGCAGAGCATGAGACCAGATTTCAATGCGAGTAAAAACCAGTCTGTTAAGAAACCCAAAGCATCTTCCAAAGGTTTGTGATCTCTATCCCAGTATCTGAATTCTTTCAATACTTGTATTCTCTCTGTTACACATCATGGTCTTTCTTTCATAGGAAGCGCTAAGATAAAAGCAGGAGCCATGGATATAGCTGCAGCTGCCACAGCTGATGATGATTTTGACTCTCTTATCGATTCTGTGGTTAAAGCTGACAGCGTGTGTGCTTTTGTGAAGTGCAAAGCCAGCGTCCTCACACTAGGGCAGCTCTGCCTCCACTGTAACAGACAATACTGTCTTAGTCACCATATACCTGAGGTACACCTTGCTTTATGTTTTATATTAAAGAGGTCATATCATGAAGAACTAAATATTCCTTTATTCCTTTCCTTGAGATAATTGTAATATGAAAATGGACTGTAACTTTCAGAACTTGAAACTTTGTTCCTAGTCTAAATCAGCCATTTATTGAATGATAAATACAGTGTAATACAGTGAAAGCTGGTTAGATGCTATTATAAATAAACACCTGAAGTTCTTTTTAATAATGTTCCAGGGTGTTGGCATCAGAGACTTTTTAAGTTTCAAGTTCAAAGTTTATTATAAGCCCAAAGGGCGATTTTTGGCGCAGTATAAAATTTGTAACCATGTCATACAATAAAAAACGCCAGAGAGAGGGTTGAAAATAGTCATTAAAATGAAATAATAAAAAAATAATTATATGATCATTTTAAAACATTCATATTAAAGATGTGTTCTAAATAATGTATTGTCTTTTTTAGGTTCACGGATGTGGAGACAAAGCAAAAGCTCAGGCTAGAATGAGGATAAGTAAAGAAGGGGTGCTCTACGCAGGAAGTGGACAGAAGGACAAATCAATGGATCCGAATAAAAAAGCATATCTGCAGAGAAAACTAGACTCTAAACTGAAAGATATGTCATCTCAAAGAAAAACTAAAGCCAAAGACAAAGAGAACTGACATTCTAGACACTTGATCAATCTAATGCTGTTTAATTTAAATGTGTTGGTTATTTACTTGAAAAATATGTGAAGAGTTCAGATGCAAAAGCCTCTAAGTGCCATCTGAAAATTTCTTCTAGAATGGTCATTTTTATCAAGCTTGTATATTTAAGTTCAGTAATTTCACTTTAATGGCAATGAAAATGACCATTCTAGAAGAAATTTTCAGATGGCACTTAGAGGCTTTTGCATCTGAACTCTTCATGTATAGAAAGATTTCTATGCTTTTAAGTTTGATCTTTAACCGTAAGGTGATTCTGGTAAGTTCCCAAATAAGGCTGAGAACAGCTGCTATTTATTGTAGATCCACTCTGGCATGGCTTAATGGAATGCAAATATACAAATATAAAGACCATAAAACATAAAGACCAGCCATATTTAATTCTCCCAACTGGCACTGACAATGAAAAGTGGGTTTATGAATGACAATTGAGCTTGAAATACCAATCCTAATGCTAGTCTGAAATCCCTTTACAAGATTTATGTCTTGCAGAATTGTTGTTGGGAGCTTAGGTAGTTGCTCCACTTTCTCTCTCAGTGATTGATGCATTGATTATTGATGTCAGATGTAATCTCTCAGTTTTCCCATTAAGCTCTGAAGAGCACAGGCTAAGCAAAGCTTTGGATTTGGTCCATTTAATACTCCATTTAATATATTTAGTCTACTACTACAGCCCGGTGTCTCTGTGTGTACAGTACATCTGTCCACAAGAGGACATAAGAGACTGAGGTGGCATTGTGAGCTCCATGGATGCAGTTAGTGAACACATTAGAAGGAGCTTTACAAAGGGCAGTATTTCTAATAAACACAAGTCCTATGACAAGAAATTATGTGCCACTACATAATGCTTTTTTTAATTTATTTTTTAACTACTTAAAATGCTTTTTAAAGGTCCCTCAAGCGACTTGGTTTGCCACAAACTTGGTCTGGTTTGCACTTGTTTGCGTTTGATACCATTGCATTGGATGAATGAACGTCTTGTTCAGAAACTGAAACAATAGGATCATATTTTACTTAGTTTGTCTTTTTCATTACGGATGTTGGCCTATGAATGGGACAAAACTGAATGAACTGAGAAATAGCAAACAAAAGGTTTTCTGATGAAGAACTGCAATATGAATTGGAGTTTTTACTAAATAGAATCACTCATACATAAACAAACATCTGATGATAGTAGGTGGAAATGAGTCTTTCTTAGTGCACCATGGTAAAATAACACCGTGGTTAAAGATCTTTATATGTTATGTAGATTATAAGCAGAATTGTTTGCTTTACCATATTCCTTTTCTCTACCACTGCTTTACTGAGGTTCTTGTAATGGGTTGACCTTCGTTTGATCAGGAGGTTATCTAAAGGTTTTTCATGTTAATTTAAGAGCATTGTTTGAAGCATATTTGTAATACTGTAAGTACAGTAGTAGTAGTCTTTGGCTGTCCGTTCTGTGTGACTTGCAGATGACTCAGGTAGATGATACTCTGCGCTTGAAATGCTTACCCTAAAAATAGCTCTGCAATGTTCTGAATCAGAAATAACCATTTAGCTCAAGTAAATAGTTACAAAATAGAAATATCCTTAAAGGAATATGAAGCATACTGTGCTGCTGCACTTTTTAATCATCATTTCACATCGTAATCATGTCACAAAAAGTGGTTCAGTAATGAATAGAACATGCGTAGCTAATGTTCAGGAATGTTTATTGTATAACTGCATTAACGTAGAATCAAAATAAATCTGAATGAGATCCAACATACAACATGTTAATTGTATAAACTGTCACAAACTCAAATACTGGCTAAAACAGGAAAGCTTCTTATTACTAAAAACTCTGATTTAAAGTGATTGTAAAAACTGCTGTATTACAGTAATGAAAATTAAATGATAATGACCCTTGAAAATAATGGTAGAAAAAAAAGATGGTCCCATAAAAATGGCACAATGCACAAATGATCCTAAAATAAGCTTAATTTTTTACATTTATGTTGGTTAATAATGGTTGTATGATACATATTTACATATTTGTACCGCATTACTGACACATTAAAGTGCACATATTCTAAGCGTGTTCCCCTTATTTATCCCAGTGGCAAAATAAGGAAAGATTCTCTCAGTAAACTTCTCTTTAAATGTGTAAATACTGGCACCATCTGCTGTGTTAGAAAAAGAAACCTTTCCTCTGTCATAGTCCAGTTCAACTGTGATTACCTGTGGTTTCTTTTTCAGAGTCAGTCGAGTGCGGGGAGAGGTCTGAGCCCAATAGGATTCCTCATTATATGCAATTACCCAGAAACCCTCTGCTGGGTTCAGGAAAACTGCAGTCTTCCTCTTTATGGACACTCGTGCCACTCCAACGTACCACTCTTTGCTGTGGGCCACCTCTACATACCAGCGCTGCTTTCCTGAATTGAAGCCGCTAGCAGCAAGTACCGCCATGCTGCCCGTGCAGCGCTCAGGGTTATCTGGAAGCTGCTGCTTTTCCCCATAACTGATGGTGGTGAGTTCATCTCTGATGATCAAGTTAGGATGTGCCGTGTTTGGATCAAAATGGACAGAGCCTGTGAGATGGCAAGAAGAAAACCGATAATTGTCTTTTCATGATTTTGCATATTAGGCCTACTGTACTTGAGCAGTGTAGTCCTTACCAATTCATTTTAGGATTTGGAGGACACAATTTATTAAACCTGTTGTACATTCATGGTTTTCAAACATTCCAACATTGCGCAATATATATATTTCTTGAGGTGCAAATAAAATTTGAGAGCTATGACACAAAGACATTCGTTTCAGAAGGCTTGAAATTAAGTGATGCCTAATGCCTAAATGGCTCATTTTGTATTCCACCTAAGAAAAAAAGTCATTGCAATAACACTAGGATTAATAAATGATATCAGAAGAACACTCCCTTTAAAGTCACCATATAAATCGAAATTGACATATTGGAATATTGCAGTATTTATTATAAAATATTTTTTATTTTTGTAACTCCCGGGCCCTCGTAATCTTTAATCAAAATAGCCTCCCCTTTCTCTTGCAATGACGTGTTTACTGGCGTGAGGGCGGGACAACCTGTCACTCACAACGACAATGATCCAATCGATTCCCGATGGACAAAATCAGGTCTTGTCCTACATTTTTTCTTGTTCGAGAAGCGATTTCAATAGGGAAGAAAATACTATCACAACTTCCGTTTCATGCTGACTTTAAAGGGCACCTATTATGCAAAATTCACTTTTACATGGTGTTTGAACATAAATGTGTGTTGGCAGTGTGTGTACACAACCACCCTATAATGATAAAAATCCACCAAGTGCTTTTTTAAAAATCCCCATAAATCATAAGCACTGTCTCAGAACAAGCTGTTCTCAGATTCGGGGCAATGTGACGTCACTTTGCACAGGCCCCTCCCACGACTGTTGATTGACACTGCAGTTTGAGCATAGACCCGCCCTGAGTGAGCTGGACACAGTCAGCCATTGTTTCCATGCTGGAGCAGCTGTAGACAAGAATGTCTCCTAAGCGATTGAGGTGTTTTGTTGTTGGATGTAAGAATGAACTTAGCAGTCTTCATTTACTCTCGTTGTTACTCGAGGATGGATCTGTACTGTTCGTGATTCAGCTTACAGTCTCCGGAACGACAGGCCTAACGTTATACTGATCACGGCAAAAATGAAAGTGAGAGCGCGCACTTTATGACAGCTCTTCCAGTCGTGGATATACAGTTTACCAGTTGATTAAGCACCCACTGAAAAGGTGTGTATATATTTGTTTACTGTTAGTTCTAACGAGTGTTTTGTGTATTTCGCTGTGTATGTTCCATGATAATGAAAGGGAGAGAGAGAGAGAGTTTATGGATAAGACTTTAATGCGCCCTTATATACTGTGTTTATTCAGCTCTTACAGTGATTTTCTGGAGTAAAACTAAGGCCTCATCTTTTGTGTGAGGTACAATAAACTTAATTGAACTCATCAGTATATTTTGGTCATCATTCGGACGGGGTCTGCTACAGCAGGCTTGTATTAATAGTGGATAAAAGCAGATGACAAATAACTGTAATTAAACTAAACTATTCCTGTTCTATCTCCATACAGCATATATTCTCTGGCTCTGTGGGCATTACTGTGCGACTCCGAGTCATAATGAACACCGCTACTGAGAGTTTCTGTTTTGATATTATCAGATGAGATTGTCCTCCCTGCTCTTAGCGCGAGCTCGTGAGGCTCCGCCCCCTGGACCGGCAGCAGCAGTTAATTTGCGTTTAAAGGGATACACACTAAAACGGTGCGTTTTTCTGAGCCCCAAAAAATGACAATTGAAACATGCTGTAAAAAATTATCTGTTGGGTATTTTGAGCTAAAACTTAACATACACACTCTGGGGACATCAGAGACTTATTTTACATCTTGTGAAAAGGGGCATAATAGGTGCCCTTTAAAGTGTTTGGAAGACATTTGATGTGTACTTACAGTAGCTGACATAATTTTCCATTCTTTTCCAGACCCTATGCTTTAATGATCCCAGATACAGAGACACATCTATAAGTGCCCTTGTTGGATATTCTGGTTCAGGTAGAGTGTAGGTAGTCCTAGAATGAATGCATTATTTGTTGATTTCAGTGTGAAAAGAGAAAACAGACTGATTAAATTTAAAGCAATTGCTAACAGTACCGTCTTATTGCCTCCTTACATTCCTGTAGGTCGAGAAAATAAATGTAAAGGTATTAGCATAATTTTAATCCTTTGAACCAGACTTTATTTTTTGCATCAGATGAGGCCAAATAAGGAACCTAACTTAAAGGTTTTGTGAGTGATTTTTATGGAATACTACGCTGAAAATTATCCAAATGCCCGAAAGATGTCACTGAAAAACTGTACTGAGATGTTGCTCTGTAATATGACTTTACACCGTCATTACCCGGGTGTTGATATAGCATGAGCGCAGGTGAGACCTGAACAGCACGTTGATATCTTTGTTTAAATTAAACTCATTTAAGCCTTGCCAATTTAAACACTCAAGCGCAAGAAGCCGAAAGAGAACTCGCGCGCGCTGTAATAAGATTTGTGTGTGCACCATGATCCGTTTTACATTTGATCACTTTATTAAATTTTTAGACCTGAAAACTATACTGTTAGGTATCTTAGGTTAGGTTAGGTATCTTACCTATATTATTAGGGTCCGTTCACACAGAGTGGCACAAAGATATTCCTCAAGCGTATGTTTACGTCGAAATGCAATTAAAAAGCAGGGCAATTAAATTAGGCGTTCTGTGTGAACCAGCTCTTACACAGCCAAACATCGTAAAGAAGTACAAAGACAGAGGAAAATAATGAGACCAATAAGTTGAATGACAGGTGATGATACCATATACACTCACCTAAAGGATTATTAGGAACACCATACTAATACTGTGTTTGACCCCCTTTCGCCTTCAGAACTGCCTTAATTCTACGTGGCATTGATTCAACAAAGTGCTGAAAGCATTCTTTAGAAATGTTGGCCCATATTGATAGGATAGCATCTTGCAGTTGATGGAGATTTGTGGGATGCACATCCAGGGCACGAAGCTCCCGTTCCACCACATCCCAAAGATGCTCTATTGGGTTGAGATCTGGTGACTGTGGGGGCCATTTTAGTACAGTGAACTCATTGTCATGTTCAAGAAACCAATTTGAAATGATTCGAGCTTTGTGACATGGTGCATTATCCTGCTGGAAGTAGCCATCAGAGGATGGGTACATGGTGGTCATAAAGGGATGGACATGGTCAGAAACAATGCTCAGGTAGGCCGTGGCATTTAAACGATGCCCAATTGGCACTAAGGTGCCTAAAGTGTGCCAAGAAAACATCCCCCACACCATTACACCACCACCACCAGCCTGCACAGTGGTAACAAGGCATGATGGATCCATGTTCTCATTCTGTTTACGCCAAATTCTGACTCTACCATCTGAATGTCTCAACAGAAATCGAGACTCATCAGACCAGGCAACATTTTTCCAGTCTTCAACTGTCCAATTTTGGTGAGCTCGTGGAAATTGTAGCCTCTTTTTCCTATTTGTAGTGGAGATGAGTGGTACCCGGTGGGGTCTTCTGCTGTTGTAGCCCATCCGCCTCAAGGTTGTGCGTGTTGTGGCTTCACAAATGCTTTGCTGCATACCTCGGTTGTAACGAGTGGTTATTTCAGTCAAAGTTGCTCTTCTATCAGCTTGAATCAGTCGGCCCATTCTCCTCTGACCTCTAGCATCAACAAGGCATTTTCGCCCACAGGACTGCCGCATACTGGATGTTTTTCCCTTTTCACACCATTCTTTGTAAACCCTAGAAATGGTTGTGCGTGAAAATCCCAGTAACTGAGCAGATTGTGAAATACTCAGACCGGCCCGTCTGGCACCAACAACCATGCCACGCTCAAAATTGCTTAAATCACCTTTCTTTCCCATTCTGACATTCAGTTTGGAGTTCAGGAGATTGTCTTGACTAGGACCACACCCCTAAATGCATTGAAGCAACTGCCATGTGATTGGTTGATTAGATAATTGCATTAATGAGAAATTGAACAGGTGCTCCTAATAATCCTTTAGGTGAGTGTACGTGGTTACACCAATGCGGCAGGGTTGTAAAAAGACAAGGATGTATTAATTCGGTAATGAGGAAGTTCAGGAATATCTAATCTATAACATCGCTCACATCACCTTTAAGTAGAAATAATGGTTTAAAAGCATATTGACCTTTAAAAATGTCAGATCATCTGCTATTATGATGGGTTCTATGTAGTTGATGATGTCAGAGAGCTCTTCAATGCTCTTATTGACCTCCTCCAGTTTCTCTCTCACCACCTTGGTCTTGCTGTCGCTTTCATTTTGAAGCACCATGAGTCGAGCTGCCTCCTCCTCCCTCAGGATTGTATATAACTTGTCATACTCTTGTTTTACTTCTGCAGCAGTTTCAGCTGCTTGTTTCTGTAAATTAGAATAACAGTAAATTAGACTGGATGATTCATGAGGAAGTTAATGTTGAGGGACTAGGTTTGTACATAGTTCACCTGTATATATCCTTCCAGTTCCTCCAAGCTCCCCTTTAACTTTTGAAAAGTGGTTAGTTGTTTTTTCAAAGGATTGTACCTAGTTCTGAGCACTTTCTGTGGGGTGAGTGTATGGAAAGAGCATTTATAAACCAATCCCATTTAACTTGAGACCTTTGACATGCTTTATATGGAAGACCATTTCTGCCACAACAATTGACATACTAAGTCGTAATTATGAGATAAAAAGTCGAAATTATGACATACTAAATCGTAATTACGAGATTAATCAAAATTATGAGATTAAAAAGCAGAAATTGAGATAAAAGTTAAAATTATGACTGTTATAATTTTGACTTTTCATCTCATGAATATGACATTTTATGTCATAATTATGATTATCAAAAGCATGATTTTTTTTCTTATGCGGCAGAAACGGCCTGTATAGCCCACACTCTAGTTTACATATCTATAAATGCTAATATCTAGCTACAAAAGAAATAAGGCTCATCTTCTTCATACAGGTTAACATAAGTTTCCTTACCATTATTTCCGATGTTGCCTCGGCTATAGGGCAGTAATCATGATTTCTGTGACTTCTTGATGACGTACAAACATCGCAGATAAATTCTGCATCTTTCCGACAAAAAAGCTTCAGTTCCTCATTGTGTTTTGAGCAAAACTCCACAGATTTAACCCTGAACTGCTCCGGCTTCTTTTTGAAGACATCCGCGGCCATCTTTAGAGCCAGATTGATTGGAGGCCTGGATGAGTGCTCTGTACAGTGGCACAGAGGACATTGCTGTGTTCCTCTATAGTCCCAGTGTGTCCGAACGCAGGTTATGCAGAAGCTATGTTTGCAACTCAGTGTGACGGGGACATTGAAGACCTCAGAGCACATGGGACACTGTAGATCCTCCACAGTGAATTGACAGTCTTCAGCCATCGGTGGTGAATTTGCAAATCCAAAGTCTTTGAAATGTGTTTCCTCTTTAGAAAATCTGAAAGTAGTGAGCACCGCAACTGGGACAGACTGGTTCGACCTGATTATTAAACTTTTTTTTAAAATAGTGTCTCTTCTTAAACATGTCACAAATGTTGCTGTGCAACTCCGATGACATGATGAGTCATGCAGTGGTCTGATTAAAAAGACATACTTCATCAGAAAGGAAGTTTTTTATTGAAGATTTACCAGAAAAAGTCCATTGAATGTATATACAGGACTTATCTTAATTAAACAATGTGTCCAGTTCTCATTTTCAGAAGATTCTACTGCATAAACATGCAAGTATTGTGAGGGGAAAATGTGGAGAGGTAGTTATAACCTGTATGTAACCAGGATGTGAAACGGGTTTACACAGCATGCAGGGAAATTAGCTTATAGGAAAGGAAAAAGTTACTATAAAAATGAAAGTAAGGTAAAAGAGAAATAAATAAGCAGCATTTTTAAATATTGCTCCCACATAGTAATCAATTCAACAGTTATAAATCACCATGTCATGTTGTTTTAGTATGTATTTGTAAGAATATGTCTAATCACAACCAAGATTAAATGTTGCAAGAGCTTATACTTGGGGGCGATGTTATTAAATATATGTCTTGGGATGTGTTTTATTTGTATTTTATTATTTAGTTACGGAAATATTACAGGGGCAAAGAAAGAAGATCCACTTTTAAAAATAGTAGTCAAAAGAAACATGCACATGACCTCAGATTTCTACCTGAAATCCTCACAATGTAAAATGATGAGAAATCAATTTAGCAGTTATGAAAGGTTAGAGAATTGACAGTTAATGATTAACAAAAGAATATGAAGATTTGTCAGATGATCAAATAGATTGTTCATATGAAAGTCTATCAGTATATATACCGCTTGTAATGTTTGGGCATAGTCATTCTAAATTGATTATATATATATAACAATTTGCTTATTTATTTATTCAATTAAAGTGCCCAGAAAGAAATAAAGATAAAAACAAATTTTGGGCCATTCTGATTAATCATACTCAGCAAATACTTTAGTGCTATACAGGTTTTGTTGATTCAATACAGAGCGCATTCTCTTTTGTAAATCTCTGAAGGTTGTAGAAAATAATGGAGATGATACATAAAGTGATGTTTAGAAAACTACTTCTAACCGCACATCATATAAATGCACTGAATAAAGAAATAAAGAATTCAATATAGACTACTTTTCACATTTTGTTGATTCAAAGTAAAATTCATCCATCTATTATCAGAAACAGTAATGTTGTGTGTACTGTGTAAGTTTCTTATTAAAAGACATAAATAATTGTCATATAAATAGTTAACAAAATGCATAATTGGTCAAGTTAATAAGTTGAACACACGCCCCTGTTACTTCAGAATTTTACAGTTTCAGGAGGCAGTTAGAGACATTTGAGTTTACTACAAGCTCAAAGCAAACCTCAAACAAACTCAAACAGAACAGCATGTCTTACTGCTGAAATTAACACCTTTATCTTTTTCAAATGACATTGATCATAGCATTCATGAATTATTTACACAATCTGACAAAAAATTATTAGGGCTTGAAATTTGGTAGACGTTTTTGTTCTGCTCAGCTGAGATGATATAGCAATAATGTCCACTATGAAACCGCGTGATATGTAAAGCTCTCACCTCTTTGATGAATATCCTCACTAAGAGGACAGCAATGCTGCATGGTCCACTCAAAGGCTGTTTTTAATGTTTCTGTCTTACACCAATGCAGCATTATAAGGTCAGTTCAAAGAAATATCTGCCGTCATTCATGACGTCTCTGCGCTGAACTATTAATCCATGTCCTTTCAGTTCCACGTTATTCCCAGTAGCCATAAAGGCAGGATGGAAACACTGGAAAACCTCCTTTTGTCCAGCTAGAATGTTCCCTGGAAGAAGGCCCTGGAACTTTTGCTCCCAGACGAGTCATTGTGATGGGATTCAGCCGTTTTGTCCGAGGCAGGAGTGCAATTTCATACAAAACCCAGCTTCATTGATGAACGATGACATTTTGGGCAGCCCTTCGTGCCATTTGTCTGCAGACACCTGCATGTGTGAACAGAACATAGTGAGTTGCGTAGTTCCTCATGGCTGGTGGCTACAGAGAGCAATATACAATACCTACTTGAGGTGGAAAATGTGAGAGCAGGGCAAGGCCTGCAGCTGCTGGTTCCTCTCTCCGATAGACTCCCCACACATGCCACAGTAGAGCTCCAGCTCTTCTACACACTGCAGGAACTTCACGACCTGCTCTCTCAGCTCATCCTGCTGCTCCTTACTGCGGTAGATGCCTTCACACAGGCTGTGCACCTTCAGGATGCACAGCTGGAACAGAACAACACAGAGATAGATGGCCAAATGCTATGCTAATGCTAATACAGAGCGTGTATTTATCTTCTGAATAATGGCATGTCATCAAAAATAGATGCATCACCTTGTTTCCAATCGCCTCGGCCAGATCATGTGCTCTTTGCATTGAGTCCAGAGCCTGTGAAAGTCATAAAATTATAAAGACAATAATTGTCGATCACAAATGTTCAGTAACGGACATCTATCATGACAACAACACAATCAAATCAGTTTCATGACCTTATCGTATTCCTTCTGCAGAATCCAGCACTTTCCCACCCCGACGTAGATGGATGCTTGTCCAAGGCGGTTGCCAATCTCTGACATTATGCACATGGAGGACTCATAGCGAGGGAATGCTTTCTGTATTGAAGGTGAGCGCATAAAGAAAAGCAACTGTTACAGACTTGGTTGAGTATTCTACAATAGGAATGCAGGAATAATCGAAAAACATTCGTGATTATGGCTGCCGTAATTAGGTAATTGTGTAAAGTTTTGATTACAGAATGCATGTTGCAAGAATGTTGTATATTAATGTAAATTCCATTGATCAACATTTACTAATCGTGATTATAATATAAAAGGAAATAAATGACAATTATGATTTTAGTCATCATAACCGTAAAGCACAGTACTCTAATAATGTGTAAGTGGGACGGTGAAAAAATTGTTTGTATAAAAATGATGTGCCAAATGCACTAGTAATTTTCAGTAGGATCCCTAGCAATGATATCCAATGTGATTTTAAGGATAAAAAAAACAGAAAAGCTTGAGTAAAATAGAAAAAAAGATATTGGGGTTTGCATTAAACTTACATCAACATCTTTCTGACAGCGATGAATATCAGCAAAGTTAAGCAGACACAGTGCCTGAAGAGGTCGATCTCCATGCTGCAATGCAATCTTCATTGATTCCTGAGAGACATACGGTTTTATGTCAATATTAAGGAATCATGTATGCATGTTGTTCTCCAGTTTCACAAACTGAAACATGTTTATATTTTCCTTTTACAACATTAGTTTGCTTTTGCATGCTTTCGCCAAGTATATTTCCTTTACATTTTCTTAAACCTAAAATAAGAACAGCTCCACGTTGCACATATTGCACATTCAGTATACAGTTTAAGTAAGCATAAAGTTAATCTTACTGTCACTTCCATTTACGACAGACAATATATCCTCCCTCAGACACTCCCCCAGGTGGCTCAAATGTCCCACCACCAGATGTTCTTTAACTTCACATATTAGAAATTATGCAATCACGTTGGGCCTCGTCTATAAAACGTGCATGCAGTTATTTTAAAATGTAATAATATTTCACAACTATTTAAACAGTTTTTACTGTATTTTTGCTCAAATAAATGCAGCCTTGGTGAACATTATTTCAAAAACATTCAAAAAAACGTAAGTATTCCCAACGTTTTGACCGGTAGCGTATGTACCAACAGACCCCAAATCGAAAAGTTCAGTTGCGTGACAGCTGGCACATAGCCTGCATTAATCCCCTGCACTGTTCGACGTGTGTAAATCACTGCTGCAGACGGCACACATTGTGACGCTCACAGTCCAAAGCAATGACTGCCTGTGATATTTCTCTCCTCGTCATTAGCGAGGGGCTAAGTGTAAGCTCTGCTCTTCATTAACACTCCTCTCAGACGGCACCTCAGCAGGATGGACTCTCGACTGGCGTATTTTTATCAGCCATAGTAAAGAGGGCTGGCACAACTAGCCCTACAAATAGCTGCACCTGTCAGTTGTGTCGTGGCCCGAGCTGCAGAAATTCAGAGGCCAGGGTTACGCCAAGGGGACTGATAAATATGATCGACATGCGGCATCCTGGGGGATTAAGATGCTGCCTTAAATTCGTCCAGGTGACCATTGACCCAAGCTGCCATATTTGTAAGTTTATGATGCACACTACAACATAAATACACATGCTAAATGTGTAAATGAATAAATTTGAGGCCAAATGAATAAATTTACAGAATAAAACTGGCAGCTGTGGTTGCCAGAATAATTCTGTAGATAATACAGTAAAAATTTAAAGATATTTACAGAGAAACCTGTACATTTTACCATTTAAATTTGTAATTTACAAAAAATTATAACATTTTAAATCAGTAAATCCAACAGCCCTTTTCTGCTGAATTAGCAAGGTCATGCTGCTAGCGTGCTAAAGGCTGTTTTGTACTTGTTACATAAATTGACATTCACCATAACACTGTGGGTAAAGAGAAAACCACATGATGAATCTAAGTTCATCACAAGTAACTTTTCCACAAGCTGAGGAAAATACTGCCGTAATATTTAGAGGGTGCAAACAGTGTCACGGACACAAATACAAAACAGTATCATGGTAACACACATGACAATAAAATAATGCAATAAACATTCATTAACCCTCTGGTGCTCTGCAGTCATTTTTCACTGAAAATAAAATTAATGTGAAACTAATTTCATCTAGTGGAAACTTTTGGTACTGCGCCCAAACAAAATCTTACTGATAGCAATTTTTTTTTAGATATCAAGTCAAATTTGAAGCACAACTTGTTTAGATTTTCTAGCAGAATAAAATGTGTTTTGGAAACTATATATTTCATATAATTATAATTTTTTTATTACTTTTTCCACTTCAGCAATAATCTGCCACGTGTCGTTTTTAAAAAGAGACCTGCTCCAAAGCATTAAGGATTTATGACAGATTAATTTGGAAATTTTATTTTCAGGTCTATGCTCAAAAAGTGAATAAATGGATTATAACTACAGTATAAATATAATTTAGTACCATAAAATCCCCTTAAAATACAAAATATTAAATAAAAAAGTATTACTAAAATATAGTAGGCTACATTCATTTCATTTAAATTATAATTTTTTGGTCATTTCTGACCACCACACGAAGAGCACCAGAGGGTTAAATAACATAAGATGTAACATAGAACTACTAACATAACTGATAATAAAAAAGAAAAGAAGGAACATGATTATTAAAATATAAAACCTTCAAATGGGAAGTGTTACACGGAATTCTGAGAATGTCAATTTATGCCTTTTCACTGTTAATTTTAAAATGATTTGTTCTTTTTACTTCCAAAAATGGTACATTTAACAGTATTTTACTGTAAAATGACAAAATATAAAATCTATTATAGTTTTTACCCATATATAGAAGGGGACCTTACTGTTAACCAATTAACTGTTTTTTACTGTCACATTTGTTACAGTCTTTTACTTTTTTACAGTGTATGTGATAAAAAGTCATACACATAAATTATTATTAAAAAAATGGTTGACGTGTCATAAAATCATATTAAATGTTTGTACCTCACAGCATTCCATTGCATCTGGTAAGCGTATCAGCTTCCTGTAGGCCACCGACATATGGTACTGGCTCATGGCACGGTACTTTAGACTCCATCCTTTACCATAGTCATTCACCAGTTCAGCTGCTTTGCAAGGAAAGAAGAGTGCCTTCTCATAATCCTGCAACAGCACAAAATATGCAGATAGGGACACTTATTAGCATAAAACAAGCTGTACATAATCATTAGGAACTTGTGTCTTTTAAGAATGTTGATTCAAAACACCAACCAAATACAAGTAAAGAAAGATACACTTAGAATGAGATATTTCAAGTCAATACATGAATACATTTAAATAAATATGACTATCAGAGAGATGTTGATGAAAATGTAAATGAGAATGCAGAAAGCAGAAAGCAAGCAACCACTCAAAGCTGATCATTTCTGCTGTGCGGGAGACAGAACTCTGCCACAGCTAAAAGGAGCCGTCTTGTTATTGCTCCTAGTAGCGCTTACATTCTCTGCATGCCTCTTCATCACATACATATTACAGCAGGCCTTCCTGGCAATCCAGGGGATTTACTCTCTTCAAATCTCTAGTGTCAAGGTGAGTACAAATGCCTATATCTAGCCAAACCTGCTTTGTCTGACTTGCAATTGGATACATTGTACATAACATGGTGGCAGTTTGTTAGTGATGTAAAAACTTCGTACTCTGTCAGTGAGTGAAATAGAACTCAAATAACTGTAGGCCTCAATCAAATACAGTATGGAGTCAGTGATGCTGGTAGACAATGATCATACTTAGGGTTTTCATCAGTTAATACATACACTACTGTTCAAAACTTTGTGGCCTGAAAGATTTTATTTAAACTTTTATTCAGCAAGAATGCATTAAAGACCTTTGCATTGTTACAAAATATTCCTATTTTGAATAAATGTGGTTCTTTTGAACTTTCTATTTATATTAAGCAGCACAGCTGTTTTCAACATTGATTATAAAAGGAAATGCATATTAGAGTGATTTCTGAGGGATCATGTGACACAATACTTGAGTATTGATGCTGAAAATTCAGCTTTGCATCAAAAATAAATTGTTAAATTATAATATTTCACAGTATTACTGTTCTACAGTATTTTTGGTCAAATAATTGCAGCCTTGTTGAGCATAAGAAACCATTTTCAAAAATATTAAAAAACAAACTTTTGAACAGTAGTATACACTACTAGTCAAACATTTGGACATGATCTTAAAAATCTGATCTAAAGGCTAGATTTTAGACAATCCTATGAATGAATTAGTAGTTACATTGTACTTATTCAAATAAGTACTGAGTAATATTAATTAACCTTATTAATACAATTAAATACTATAGAGTTACGGTTAGGGTCTGGTTTAGGGTAAATTACTTGCAATTATGCATCATTTACAGTTATTCTATTAAGGACGTGTAAGTATGTAACCTTAAAATAAAGTGTTACTATTTATTTAAATAGATTTCGTTTTAATTGATAAGCGGATAGTGAAGGAAAAGTAGCCAACAAGTGTCCAGAATTTTTGGAAACTCCTTCAATACTGTTTAAAAGCATCCCAGAATGCACCTCATTAAGTTAAAAGAATGTATGTACTGGATCTAGAAAAGAGTTGACATTTTATAGATATATATAAATATTAAAGCTGCAAGCAGCATTTATCGGGGTTCAAGCAATTAAGCCCTTTAAGGCCTTTAAGCACAAAAGCATCAAAAGTTAAGTTTTATTTAGCAAGCATGTAACCACTGACATAATAGATGGAAAATACCATTTACAGCCAATAGAGGCAATGTACCATAGGACATATATGGTTTTAAAGCTTTTTAACAGTTATATGGTCCGATCTCCATTAAATTGTGAATTTTGAAATTCTGAAGTTCTGAGGTTTCATTTAGGATTTATAGGCTTTTTAGTGTATTTTGCCACGCCCATTTTATAAATGACCCTATTACAGCCAAATGCAAAAGTTTAACTTTTTTTATCTAGAGAGTCCAGAGAATTGTCCTAGACTGGTCTGGTTCCGATCGGGCCAAAAACCAGGGACTAGTTAGAGTTAAGAGTCTAAGAGTTATGAGCGATTTTGTACTTTTGGTCGCTGTAGTGCCACCTATGGGCCAATCTGGGTCATACTCTGATAGGTTGTCCCAAAATTGAGGCCTACCATCTGGCCAGGTTTCAAGTCTCTAGGCCTTACGGTTTGGCCTGCACGATGCGTTTTACGAATCCTTACAATTACAATAGGGTTTCAGCATTTCATGCTTGAAACCCTAATAAGAATGAAAGCTTTTTGCCAGTTATAGCGCCACCTATGGTCCGATCTGCATGAAACTCTGCATGCTTCTTCACCATGTTATGACACATATGCTCATACATTTTTGTGAAGTTGTTTTCCTTTAGGATTTATCGGCTTTTGAGTGTATTTTGCCACGCCCCTTTTCTAAATGACCCTGTTACAGCCAGCCAAATGCAAAAGTTCAACTTTTTTTCGATAATTATTGATCTAGAGAGTCCAGAGAATTGTCCTAGACTGGTCTGGTTCCGATTGGGCGAAAAACCAGGGACTAGTTCGCAAAAGTAGGTTTCGGACAAAATTCGACATAGCGGAAAAATTTTGGAGATAGCCATTTTGTCCGCCTTGAGCCAGGGATCACAGTGGTGTAAGACACTTGACACTTGGCCTGCACGATGCGTTTTACGAATCCTTACAATCACGGTTTCAGCATTTCATGCTTGAACCCCTAAATATACATATTTATTTATTTATATACATTTATTTTGGGTGACTCCATAATTTCCATCCACCCATTTGATGACTTTACTATTATATAAAATATGTAAAATAGTAATATTAAAATGAGTAGGTGTGTCATAAGCAAAAAAGAGTGATAAAGTATTGATACCTTAAGCTGGATGTAGAAGTTGCCCAAACTGCAGCAGACCCTGCACTCCAGCATCTTGTCATCGTTGTTGTGAGCGTATCGCAGGGCCTTCTCGTAGCTCACTAAGGCCTTTTGGAAAACGCTAATGCCCAGGTAGGCATTGCCCATGCTCAAACACACTTGCCCATTGAGCTGTAGGCTAACAGTGGTGCCCTGCATGTTTAAGCAGGTCTCACAATATGAAACTGTCTTCTGGAATTCACAAAGCTTCTCGTTGCTGCGTGCCAGGTTCAGGTAGCCCTCCGTCAGGTAGTCAGGGTCCTCCATCTCTCTGGCTGTGTTTATCTGAGCTAGTGAGTACTGTTCAATGGTTGCATGTACATGGGGACAGAAAACAACAGAAGATAGTTCATTAATAAAATTATTTTACAATTGGCATTGAAAATAAAAGCCCTTTCAGGTGTTTCCCCATAGGGAAAAATGTATCCTGTTGCAACCAGATATGACGCTAGACAAGACAATGTACTACTGTTAAGATGGTCTACATACCACAACAGATATCAAGCATGCTTTATTATTATTATGTGAGAACTACAGTTGTTTAAACATATCATAGTGCAAATGAAGTCTATGCTGAACTCAGGAAAGCAGGTCCCTCTGCAAGGAGGTTTATGTCAACAAGATGCTCTGTGCTGAGGATCAAATTGCATGTGGCTCTCCTTACCTTCCATGTAACTATGGAAGTTATATATTATATGCATGTTTCACATTGGTATATATATCAGTCTGAAATCTGTCTCAATAAGGTTGCAAGCAAATTGGTGCAAATCATGTCTCAGTGTGTGTATTTATCAATTATTTACCAGATATCAATGTTTAAAGGGATAGTTCATTTACTCACCCTCATATTGTTCCAAACATGTATGACATTATTTCTTCTGCAGAACACAAAAAGTGCTTTTTGACCATACAATGAAAGTCAATGGGGTCCAATGTTGTTTCGAAAGGAAGAAATAAAGTCATACAGGTCCATTTAAATGAAAGATCCCTCAGTTTAAATGATCCATTTAACAGTTTACTCTACATTTACATTTTAACAATTAACTTTTTTGACAAACAGAATATCAAGGCACGAGAGCAGGACGGTTGTATAAGCGGCTCTTACCTGTAGCATCTCTTTGTATTTCCCCATTTCTGAATGTGCTGTGATCAGACACCCTAAAACTCTAAACTTCCCCCCAGGATCAGAAGTCTTCCTTAACACTTTCATCCAGACATATAAAGCCTTTTCCGTGTCATTCGACTGGTAGAGCTTCAGTCCCTTCTCAATCTGCTGTTTGGTTTGGTCCTGACCCATTTCTGCTACAAAGTCCCTCATAAAAATAACCATCCGTTTGGCTCTTCGGCCGTCTGGGGAAATGCAAGGGTGCAATTTTTTTGTCTTTCACCCGTCAATTCCACCCCAGAAATCTGCACCCACTTGCTTCGCTGATCCACAACTCTCAGCTTTGGGTGCAAAGAGATGTTGAAGAAACTGGATCTACGGCTTGAGAGGTATTCAGAGTACAGATCCTCATTGCTCATCACTTTGAAAACACGTCATATGAATCACAAAATCATGGTTTCTTTAGACGTTAAAGACCCAACCTCAGTCTCTTTGGAAAGCTGGGAAAGAAAGTTGAAGGAAAAAATGTTACACTAAAGAAATAAGTCTCAATCCAAGGTGCTGGCAATGATCTCCCAGAATATCTAGTCCTTCCACACCCGAGGAGGAGGAATTCTCTGTACCCTCACCCCCTACAAACCACCCCTTCATCTTTCTCCTCCCTCCCACTGCAGTGCTGGCGCTACAGCAGATGGCCTTGTCACTCTGGACCATGTGTCCCTGGTGGAATCCAGCTTCAGCCTCTGAAAAGATCCAAGGTCACAAAAGACGCTTATCCGCCGATCTTCATACCAAGAGCAGTGCTGTTCACCTCTACATCCTCACACCGTTAAGAGGCTTAAAGCACCACAGCTATGAATGACCCTTAAGAAAAAAACAACTTACGGAAACATTTAGTCCCGAGCTACAGCAGAGGTTTGGACATCATGTGAACATGTGAAGTCTAAAAACAGACAGATATTTCACAACGGTGAAGCAGAGGGAGTCAAACGCTCCTCATAGAGTGGCAGTTCCTGTGGGTGGGCCTTGTTAAGCCGCTTGCTGTGCCACCTCCCAGCCCCCCAGCCTTGGTGTCAGCAACTGATGCTTAGAATAGTTCACAAAGTCTGACATGGTATTTGTCTTGAGTTACAGTACCGCTGCTTCTTGAAACACATCAATAGGATCGAATTGTCGGGTTCTCAACTGAACCTGGCTTTCTTCGGCCCTTCCTTCCCCCTTTACACCCAGCTTCACGGATACAAATAGGGAGTATTTACTACCTTGCCATTCACAAGATGGCTTATGTTACTAAAGAAAACGTCTGATGGTTGTAAGTCACGTCTTACACAATTCCTGAAATGCTAACACACTGCTTTAGCACGTTTTGGGGACTGTATTGTGTAGAATTTATAATAACTGAAATGCAAGTTAGAAAGCACAGCGACACAAATATTTACTTCAAGTCTGTTTTAACACACATATGTGACGAGATGCAAGAAAAATGGACAAGTGGTACTCACTGCAGAGTCAAATGACGACCAACTCTAAGGGGGTGGAGGGATAGAGTTGTGGGTAGGGTTAGGGTGTGGTTGGATATTCTAGCTCCACCCATTAGGCCCAAATTACATTCGCTCCTCCTCGCTGGAGCTCTAGCGAGGAGGAGCTAGAAGTAAGCTCCACCCATTTGCTCTGCAGTGAGCAGCTTCTCAAAATGGAGGTGCATCATCTCGCTCTCGTGGTGCAGAACTCCTCTGTTGCACAAGAAAAACTCAGGAACAGAGGAAACTGGTATGTAATGTGATGTAGCCACGGCCGAAATCTTCGGACATACCGCTTGAATACTTCAGGCAAATCTGTTATCGTTTGACGATATCGCAAGACAATTTGAAATCCAATTTGAGCAGCCAGAGCGTCCAGACATGGATGTAAAAATCTGAATGGGATGATTGAATCACCACCAAATGGGGTTTGAATCAGGGGGGAAAAAAAGGATTCCATGTGTTTTGTTGCTGTCCAGACTTTCAGAAACCCATCTGGATGTGCAAAAATGTAGATTTTTGCCGGTAGTTTGAATATAGCCTAATTCTGACTATTCTTCAAAATATCTACTTTTGTGTTCTGCAGAGGAAAAAATCATACAGGTTTGGAACAACATGAAGGGTGGGATTATCATAACTGTTAGGCAAAGGGGGGAAACATGAAACGAAACGCATAACTTATTTTTGCCTTTTAATTCAAGAGGAAAGTTGACCAAAAGTACGGAATCAAACAACACAGATTTTCAAAAGTTAATTCAGTCATTTTTAGTAACAATATTTTTAACCAGCTCCAAAAGGTCAACAAGAATATGCTATGTCTCTGGCAGATGTAAAATGGACTGCATCTTCATATACTGCATAAAGTAAAATATAAACAGTTGTAGCATACATTTGCAAACCGAATATAAAGTTCCTGTCCAGTCATAAACCACTGAGAAAGGGGAATCTGAGGTGACAATTGAGAAATTATCAGTAAGAGAGAGATAAGTGGCAAACTTTCATTATGAAATTTTTTTTAAATGCCCCTTGACAGTGGTAATAAATACTTTTGTCAACATCCTTGAGGATGTTGTGCATGGTTAATCTGAGAACATTTCCTTACATTCAGCGTATCTTGGCAGACATTTGAAAGACACCATATATTGCACACTATCACTTATTTAAGGTAGTAATGATATGCAATTCACAGCTGTATACACTGCATATATATTCTGTTAATTCAGTAAATGATGTGTACAAATTAGTTCTGGTGGTGTTAGAAACGTTTGTGGAATGTTAATGGTTTAAAAAGAAATTGAAATATAAATTCCTTTTGAAATCCAAATGAAATACTGAACTAAAGCTTGACAAACTACGATGGTCAACTGCAGATACTGACAAACATTACACATTACATTTGGCCTCCATTAACACTTTACGGTGTCCTACAGTGTAACACGTCACATGACATTATAAAGCTTGTACCACTGTAACAACTTCTACACGACTGCAGTCTATTAAATCACCATAGCACATTTTTATCATGGTCCTATGCATTACGTAGAACATCTCAGGCCAAAACAAACTGCCAGTTTGTAAGGAGGATTTTGATTCCCTTTATTACTGAGACCACCGACGTGGCAGGGTTCAATTTCAACGTGTTTGCGTCACCTTTTTTGCATTTATCCCTAAAAACATAAATGCAGCCATTGCAGCTGGCCACTTTCCATAGAGATGGCACGCAGCTCCACACTTCAGGGAAGCGCAGCCGAGTGAAGCTGTCCAGCAGTGGGTTATAGCACACCAGAGAGTCGCCCTCTGCCACCACAAATATAAGGTCCTTATGGGCGGTGGCATGCATGCATCCGGCAAAAGGCAGCATGTACGGCTTGGTTTGACACCTCTGTGTGGCTGTGTCGAAGCACTGGATAAGGCGAGACGGTTTGGTAAAGAAGTCCATGTCATTTTCCTCCCCACCCAAAAGGTAAATGGTGCCTCCCAAATTGACTCCGGCTGCACCCGACACGGCTGTGTCTAGTTGAGTGGTCTCTTTCCATATGTTGTCCTGTACTGTATAGCAAATGACAGCGTTGGAGAGAGTGTCCTGAAGGGTCTTGCCTCCCAACGAGTATATGGCATCCTCTGTAGACACAGACACTAACGTGTGGTGGAGACGGTCCCGGGGCAGAGGGGCGCAGCGCTCCCAGTCCATAGTGTGCATGTTGCATTTCCACATGCGACGTGGTATGGAGCCCCCGACAACATATAGATCAGCCCCATGCTTGCAGGCAGCCGTGATCTGGTGACACAGGCTGTTCTGGCCGCTCACACTGATGGCATCATCTTCGTCACAATGAAGAGACACTGCCAATGAGTGTGTGCGTGTGTCTTCTTTCCCAATTAGGTATATGTGCACTTTTTCACCAATCTCCTAAATTGCAACAAAGCCAACAATGAGCATGGGAACAATACAAAGGTAATAATAAACAACAGTTGATTATGAATTCTGCGTGTTAACATTTTAAACTGGTCAGAACGATCTAGCTGGTTGACATAGATGAGGTTTTCTGGGCATTGCAAGAATGACTTCTGATAAGCATAAATTGGAAAATGTATTAAAACGTCCAAAAAATTCCATAAATTTTCAGCAAAAGTGCTTAAAAAGTTTTCTTTATAATTATAATAATTACATAATTTCCAGGTATAATTGCACATTTTCTTTACAAAGAATTTTTTTACATAAAAACAAAAAAAAAATCCAGGGGGTTGTATTAAATTGGTTTTTCTCATATCTTAAAGACAGAACTTTTTCTATTAGTACTGATAACCATCTTCTAATCTAATTACGTGTGGCATCCCACAAGGGTCCATTTTGGGTCCTCTGCTTTTTTCCTCTGTATATGCTTCCTTCTAGGCTCTATCTTTTTGTTCAGTGTATCTTATTGTTATGCTGACGATACACAACTTTACCTTCCTGTCAGGTCAAATGATTATTGTTCCATCAGTAATCTCATCTCTTGTCTTGAGGAAATTAAAATGATGGATGTCTGAAGATTTTAAGTTTAAGTAAAGTAAAGTTTAATGAGGATAAATCTGAGGCCATTGCCTTTGGTCCTTTATTGTGTTTCACTGACCTTGAAAATCAGGTAGGTACTCTGTTCTTTAACCTTGCATGATAAAGTGAAGAACTGGGTGTCATCTTTGATTCAGACTTATTTGATAAACAGATAAATGCCATTATTAAAGGAAGCTTTTTTTCATCTCAAATCCATTGCCAAATCAAAACACTTCCTCTCTCAGAAGGACTTGGAAATAGTATTTCACGCATTTATCACATCCCAGTTGGATTCTGGCAATGCAATTTATATGTGTATATTTTTATTTATATGTGACAATTTATTTGTCTCAGTTTTTCACACCTGCAATTAGTCCAAAATGCAGCAGCTTCCCTACATTGGCTACCAGTTAGCTATAGAGTTAAATGTAATGTCCTGCTGTACGGTTTAGCCCCACAGTACATAGCTGATCTCCTTTTGTACCTAGGTTATTTTTTTAAATCAGTAACTTCTTTCTGTTCCTCATTCCTGCTTGAAAATCAAGGAAGTTTGTAGTTGCGGCCCCCAGGTTGTGGAATGCACTTCTGTTTTTTTGTTAGGTCTTCCTCCACACACTGGCAATATGTAAATCTAGGTTGAAGACTTTTTTTTTTTTTTTTTTTTTATAGCCTATGATGTTGTTTGAGATGCATAGGGGTTTTATTTGCAGCATTTGTTGTTTTTAAAATGTGCTTAACACTTGAACTTGAATTTATTTTAAAATTAAAACTTTTTTTTTTTGCATATTTAGAACACATAATTTCCATTTAAAATGATGTAATGCAAATATAAAATAATCAATTTAAATTGAATTTATAATTTGTAAGGCGAGTAGCAATCTTAACTACATATACTAATATATAGTCATATACAGTCGTGGTCAAAATTGATGGCACCCCTGATAAATATGATAAAAAAATGGCTGTGAAAAATAAATCTGCATTGTTTATCCTTTTGATCTTTCATTCAAAAAATTCACAAAAATCTAACCTTTCATTGAAGTAAAAGAATTGAAAGTGAGGGGGGGGGGGGGGGGGGGGTGTTTTTCTCCAAAACACGCTGGCCATAATTGTTGGCACCCTGTTATTAAATACTTTTTGCAACCTCCTTTTGCCAAGATAACAGATCTGAGTCTTCTCCTATAATGCCTGATGAGTTTGGAGAACACCTGACAAGAGATCAGAGACCATTCCTCCATACAGAATCTCTCCAGATCCTTCAGATTCCCAGATCCATGTTGGTGCTTCTTCTCTTCAGTTCACTCCACTCATCAGGTCAGGGAACTGGGACGCTCATGGCAGAAGCTTCATTTTGTGCTCAGTTACACATTTTTGCGTTGATTTTGATGTTTGTTTTGGACCGTTGTCCTGATGGAAGATCCAACCACGGCCCATTATAAGATTTCTAGCAGAGGCCGTCAGGTTTTGATTTTTTATCTGTTTGTATTTGCTAGAATCCATAATACCATGTATCTGAACAAGATGTCCAGGACCTCCAGCAAATAAATAGGCCCACAACATATAGGATCCAGCAGTATATTTAACCGTAGGCATGGGGTACTCTTCATCCCTGTTTGCACCAAACACATCTTGTGGGTTTGCTGCCAAAAAAGCCCTATTTTTGTTTCATCTGACCATAGAATCCGGTCCCTTTTGAAGATCCAGTCGTGTCTGACCACTGAATATGCTGGAGTTTGTTCTTGGAGGAGCGAGGAGGATTTTTCTTAAAACCCTCCCAAACAACATGTGGTGATGTAGGGATTGTTTGATAATTTTTTTTTAGGCTTTCTGACCCCCAAGACTCAACTAATCTCTGCAATTCTCCATCTTTGATCCTTGAAGAGTCTTTGGCCACTCAAACCATCCTCCTCACTATCCATTAAGACAATATAGACACACGTCCTCTTCCTGGCAGATTCGTAACATCTTTAGTTGATTATAACTTCTTAATTATTGCCCTGATGGTCAAAATGGGGATTTTCAATTCTTTTACTTCAATGAAAGGTTAGATTTTTGTGAATTTTTTGAATGAAAGATCAAAAGGATAAACAATGCAGATTTATTTTTTACAGCCATTTTTTGTCATATTTATCAGGGGTGCCATCAATTTTGACCACGACTGTAACTACTTTTCATCTGAAGAATATAGAATATCAACACAGCATTGTGAGATAAAATACTGTATAAACTGTGATAAAAATAATACTGTGAAATGTCTATTTTTCTTCCCAACTCCTAATCATCACTAACCTTCAGGCTGTCTAGAAGCATATCAGAATACTCCTCTCGTTCGACTTTGTTGTGATTTATCCAAGTATCAATAGCTGCAGTTGGATTTTGTGAGCTTGGCACCCCATCTGCAAATTACAGACACAAATTAACATGATCTCTGACTCTTTCTAATCACAATCTCTCATATGAAGTGAATCCAATTTGCTGTTTGCGCTATTCATTCACCTTTAATGATGTCTATGAGAAGGCACAAAGGCATGTTCAGGAACTCCTCTGTCTGGTGCAGCTGAACCAGGTGAATCTTTGCACAGTGCTTGGCAGCCGTATACAACTCCTGGTCACTGTGTCTGTCCGCCAACCACATAATCTGAAAGAAAGAGCGTTCAACAGTTTCCTACTGATTCAGCTGATCTTTATCAAAGCATTTTTGTGTATGCTATAAATCAAAAACGAAGGTTTCACCTGCAGGCAATTCTTAACAACCACAGTTCGTGATAGGAAGCGAGAGCACTCCTCAAAGAGGGCAGTAAGCTGATACATATCAGCCATTTCATAGGTGTCCTGCAGGTCTTCAACCCTTAGTTTTATTGTTCCATGGTAGATGTAGTCCACCAGCGACTGGAAGACAGGTGCACTGACGTCCTTCAGCTCAATGTTACGATCATAAGCTTCTCTAAGGTTAGAGGTGAACATGGACCTGAAGAAGCTGCTTTGTGCCGAGAGCACCAGGCGGTGAAGCTGGAACTCTTTGCTGTCCACAGTGACGATGACATCTGCAAACAGACCATCCTCCAGACACAAGTCCATGATGCTCTTCACAACACGGCTGGAATGGGAGCGATCGGTAAAGGTGTAGCCCTGGAAGTAGTTTTCATCCCCCGATGGACCTCCAACGCTGTAGCCTCCATCCTCACCAGACTCCATGGCACCTCAAATCTGAAGCAGCTTCGCCTGAATACTTGATAAATGACTTACTGAGTCAGCTGTCTCTCAGATGGTGGCATTCGTGTAGCTTTAGTTGTTAACTAGCAGGCTGGGATTTGCCTTGGGATTTAATGCTCACTGGGCTCTAATATAACTGACAGATTGATGTAAAGCCATATGTAGCATTCTTTATGAATGAATCTGCTGCTTGCAATCTACCCAAACAAAATTTCCTACAGGTTAAAAAAAACGTTCATATGTGATTTTGCATTTAAACGTTTCCACCGGTTCAAAACATGAAACTTACCGGCTTAGTGTTCACATAAGCGTTAGTTTTGACTGAGCAATTTGTCAGCCAAATTATGTCCATATGTGGTAAACTGGCCAGCTATGAAGCTAATGCTAACATAAACCATCTAGATTAGGGTCTATTTAGCTTCTACCATACTAATGAGTCCACAATCAAACGCAGCAGATTTCTTTTTGTGTCAGATGTAACTCTGCAGACAGCACATGCGCATTCAGACAATATTATTTATAAATGTTAGCATGTGTTAAATATTTGCCATACCAGAAGACTGCTTGTAAAAGTCTAAAAGTCAGCCCTAGGAAGTAAACAGCATATTTCTTCGTATTGACGTCACTTCGCGTTTACGTGACTCTCTGCTGCCCCAGTGTGTTGGAGGACTGTCATTGCACTGCATTTCGAAAAACAAACAATGTATTTATTTTAAAAAGTATGCTCAAGTAACTTAGCTTTTAATTCAGATTAATGATATAACGACATCTATATAGTATTTACAAATTACAATAAAAGGAAATAGATTTAAGTCACTATCTCTTGTAGTCACATTCTTTCTCTCTTCCAGTTTGGCTCAAATTGTCTTTTTCCGCAGGTGGAAAAATGCAACGCACTAGACTAAATCAGGAATCCTGTTTTTTTGGTGTGTGTGGTGCAAAACGGATGACGACTGAAAGCTGCTTGAATCAAGTGCAATCATATTTCTGTGGCAATGTTGTTGGTATGTGTTGTCCTGTTTCTCATTGGCTTCAGGGAGCCCTGGAATAACTCAGGTAAAGACTTTTGGACTTGACGAGACGACATGTGCAGTACATTTTTTTGCGAGACAGTTTTATTTTTTCACATATACATTCGGTTTTTCTTGTGATATTGTACTAGTAGGCTACAGGATTTTATTAGCTGTTCCAGACAGTGCTGTTAGGAATGTGGCACTGGCATTCTCTGGCATGCTGGACATGATTTATGCCAATCATGACGTCAGATTCTTTAAATTACGCGAGCACTGTTGAAATCTTTCGTTTTATATTATACTTAACTTTGCCATGCCATTGCTCGCTTACCACTGATCAATAATAATTCAGCTCAGACTTGTTTTCGTACAGTTCAAGCTTAATGATTTCCATGTAAGTGTGTGTGCTGTCATGCAGATGTTTCTGCGGTTCTGCACGGAGGACTGGCATCTCAGGGTTTTCTCAGATCTGTAAGTGATGCTAAACTGATGTTTGAGGTAAGAAAATATAGCCATACACATTCCACAAAGCACTCAAAGTGACAATTAATTTCACCATACATTAGTCGAATTCAATATTGTAGTTAAAACATTGATATGTCACTGGAATGATAAAATACAATTCCTCTTAAATAGACTCTAATGTGATCATGACCATTTGTTAATATAAAGTTGAATAGTCTTTATTAGTTCACAGAAGTAGAATGTTATTATATAGTTCATCTAAAAATATTTTAAAACATTTCTAATTTCTAAATATTATGCATGCAGTTTTTATGACACTGTATTGGAAGACTACTTTAAATTCCAAAAAAATATATTAAAAAAGTTCTCACACTATAGCAAACTGTAAAATAATAAATATTATGATTTTAATCTAAATTCTTGATTGCTATGGTGCCCCTAAGGAAATAAAAAAAATTAAATATAACTGATATTTCAATGCTTTTGCATTCCCCAAATAGCCTAAACTTTGCATTTGTTCCTCCAAGCTCCAAGAAACATTGCACTTGCTTGTAAAATGTTAAGTCTTTTGTAAAAATAAAAAAATTTAAAAAAGAAGAAGAGAAAAAACTTGTGTAAAAGTGTAGGGGACCACTATATTTCAGGTTTCTCATTTAAATGAACAAAGTGAACAAACAGAGGCACTGAGATGTTTCCCTTGCATCGCAAATTTCCCCCCATCAGCATGTCTTTGTTGGGGCTCCATTCAGATGATGAACTCACTATGTATATATATGCATACATATATGGTTGCACGCGCGCACACACACGTATATATCCTGTGTGTGTATGTGTATACATATATATATATATATATATATACACACACACACACACATATATATAATATAAACATTAACTTTTATGTTAGATGGGATTTGACAGCACTAATATGTATATTTTACATTCACCCTTTTTTAAATCCTAGTTCTTATGGAGAGGACTGGAGATTGATGTCGACAATAATGTTGTCATGCGGGATCAAGAAATAGCATCTATGCGACAAGGGCGAGCTTTCTTATCTCTGATAAACGACAGTATTCCAAAGACTGTGTCTGCAATGGAGAAGTTACTGGCTATGCAGGAAGAGCAAGACAACTCTTTCACTCAGGCCCGGTTTGAGACCCTCATCCTCGGGATGATCTATTCAGCCTACCAGGCCCGAAACCAGAGGCTGGAGTCAGAGCAGCAGGCCTGGACTGATATTCTTGGTCGCCTTGCAAATGCTACTTTCATTCAGCTACGCAAATCTTCTTAACTAACAATAAACATACCAGTTATTAATGTAACATCCTGATCATTTGTACCTGGCTTATATGACTCATCAAAGTACAGTTTGTTATGAATTCAAAAATCTTTTGTTGTCAGTTTGAATTGCTTTGATTTTCTTCACCTCAAACCATGGCTTAGTTTTTCTAGTTCTTCAAATACAAAACATATTTTATTACACTCACAAAGACACATAACCAAGTGTTTGATGTAAAGTACAAAAGTTTATTTTGAACAGAATATACATTATTTTAGGACCTACAAAAAGGTAACAAGTCCTTATTTTAATTTTTGTTGTTGTTCCAGGAATTATTCATTGAAATAAGCAGAACAAATGAGACCTGAGACACTGAGTACTGTATCAGTATATTCTTTCTCACTTTTTCTTCACTTTTGATGTCTTGCATTCGGTCTTTCTCTTGGTCTTTGACTTGGTCTCTGTTGAAGACAACGATGACAGCTTTTTCTTGAGCTTGGCGTCATTAGCAGCTGCTCTTCCGTCTCTATTCGTGCGCTGCTGGGCTCTGCTCTGAGATCTGGAGGTTCCAGCTCTGCCTCCACTGTCCTCCACTGTCCGTTTCCAATTAACATGGTTCAGTGTGTCCTCTCGGTTCCAGATTAAAATGTTATAGCCTGTAATTAAAGTGTACAACTTTTCAAATTAATTAAGTCATGTAGCACTCTTGACTACTATGATTATAAGAAAATAAATTATATTGTACCCATTCCAGAAGCCAGCACATCCCCAGTTGAACTGAACTTGTTGAGCTGAAATAAAATAAACGTGAGATATTAAGATATTTGCGCCTGCGATGTTATCAGTAAACAATTGTGTGTATATAAACCTATATATACACTACCGTTCATTTACATTTTTCAAAGGCGGCTGCATTTATTTGATGAAAAATACAGTAAAAGAGTGTTTTGTTTTTTGTTTTTTTTACTTTAAATAACCATTTTCTATTTCAGTATATTTTCAAATGTAATTTATTACTGTGAAGCTGAACTTTCAGCATCATTTTTCCAGTCTTCAGTGTCACATGATCCTTTAGAAATCGTTTTCTCATATGCTGATTTGGAGCTCAAGAAACATTTTGTCATGAAAGTTGAAACCAGTTCTGTTGCTTAATATTTTTGTTGAGATGGTGATTTTTTTTCAGGATTATTTTATGAATAGAAAGTTCAAAAGTACATCATTTATTTGAAATAGAAATCTTGTGTGATATTACAAATGTCTTTACGGTCACTTTTGATCAATTTAATGTGTCCTCGCTGAATAAAAGTATTAATTTCTTTCAAAAAAATAAATAAAATCGTACTGACCCTAAATGGTTGAACGATTGTGTATATATTATCAAAAATCTTAGTTAACATTATGATGTTCAATATTGTAAAATATTTAAAAGGAAAAACCAAAACATGCTTACAGATATGATACCAGCAGCATTGGGGTCTCTCAGCTGGTGCACAAGATCACCACTGTTGGCATCATAAATGTCAATAGTTCTCTTGTCATTGACTAATACTTGATCATCTGGGTAACGGCCAGCAACGATGAGGTCATACATGGGATGCCAGGTTGCCTGAGAGAGAAAAAAAGACCAAAATGAAACTATGACACCACTAAGATGCCTATAAACTTGATTACAACAGTTTAAACCTAAGGAAGTTTAGACCTTGATGGGCGTTAAGTGCTGGAACTGCCGATGAGGATGAATAATTATTTGATCAGGTTTAGACCAGTCATATGAGCAATATACCCTGATCTGGTTCCTCTGGTCTGTAGTAAGGAGCTTGGTGCTGTCTGTCGGATTAAAGTACACTGAAAAAAAAAAGAAAGAACATTAATTTAAAAATAATTGCATTTAAACCTATTGTACATTTGAGAGGCTTTTATTTATTACTTGTTCCCATCCTTGCTTTTCTGATTTGGTCTCTTACCAGAATTGACAGGTTTCTCATGAGGCATTTCAGCGATATAACTGCTTTTGTCTTTAATATTTCGGAGGTCCCACAGCTTGACCGTGGCATCAACAGAGGACGTTGCCATCAGCCAGTCACAACGAGGGTTAAATTCTGCATGGGTCACTTTGGCTTTGTGCAGCTTCTCTTTGAAAATCTTAATACGTTTACAAAAATATGTATATCAGACATCTTTATTCTTGATTTTGGAAATGAGAATTGATTTAGATATTTCCATCACTTACTTCTTGTCCATCCAGGCCAAGCAGGTGAAGTCTTCCAGTATTGTCCCCAGTCGCAAGCATCTGACGGCTAACAGACACGTCCACACAGCAGAACCAGTAACTGGGATAGTGACATTTGTGGCATTAAAACCATATACGCATGTACATCTTCATGTAATATCCAATTTATACCTAATAATATATGACAGTGGAATGCATGGTCTTTAAAGTCCCTGTGAACCGGAAGATGCAACCGACTTTACTTCAGTGTTGTGTCTTATTTCCAAGTGAAATTGAATATTGAATAGAGGGCGGGGTTTTACTTTAGCACACCTCCTCTCCATCCCTCGCTCATAGAAGACTGACGGTTAGAGGAGAGTTGTTAAGGATATTCAACCCAAACCTTAAAACTGACGTCATCAGAAAAGAAACGGCATTCAAATTTTCAGATTTTGATTAAAGATTACCACAACAAACTCATTTTTCCTCTGTGTATTAACTCGCATGGATTAGTTGTTCACCACAAGACAAGTAATTTGCGCTAACAAAGTAAATAGGGTCAATTTTGATTTCATAACGACTTTAAAAAGAGAAAGAATAGACTGATATACAGTAACTGTGTAAAGAAATTGCAGACAAATTAACAACCGATCTATACTGCATGTTTAAGGGCAGTTGTTCTTACAGCAATATGGAATACTAAACATGAATATGAAATAGATATAAACATCACCTAAAAATATTTTGGATTTCCCAACACTGCTAAACAATTCAAACAAGCACTGTCCTCACCAAAGATCATGGTGGTCATGGCCACAGTCTGGGGTTCGGGACAATATCTGACTTTGGGAGCCCTCAAAACTCTGCACGCTGATTGTGCCATCACCAGAAGCGACAAAGATTTTGGACACATCTGTGGGGCAGAACTTCATCCCCCCAATAAAGTCACCAGCTCCCTTCTGCATGGATACAACAGACAAACACAAGCTTGTAAGATCTAGATACAACTGCCAAAAACAAATAGGGCCATGACGAGGGAGGACTCAATGCTCAGGGAGGACTTTGGGTTGATAATATTTACAAATTTATATAGCAGCTAAACCAGCACAACAACACGAGGAAGGTGAAGACAAATAATGTTCTTCATGTTCGCCAATAACATGCTAAGATTCAAACATACATGCTACAAATGATAAATGACAATGTTATTGACTAAATGGATTACTCTTAATAGCCTAAAGCAACTTAATAAATGATCAAGACATGGAGACGATGAACATAGTATACTGCCATTTATATCATTATATCATAACTAACTGAAAAATGTCATCCTCTGATCTATCACAGGGTTTATCCAACTTCATACCAATCAGACGACCAAAAAAAATACACAAATACATTCAATTCCCACTTTATCTATGGAACTGAATTTTTTATATTCACAGTAACTGTGTGAAACTTCAAGCACAAGCAAGTTCAAGAGTCATCTAAAATGAAATACCGATAACTAATGTCGCACACTTGTTATACTATAATTCAACTGAATGAACAGAAGTGTCCATCAACAGGACAAAGCATCAGCTCCAGCCTCAAATCAAGAAAAGTGCAAATTTCAAGAACTGTAAATCTCTGTGTGGTCTGTTTCTTTGAAAGCAAATGGGAGAACAGCCACAAGTGCTAATAAAGGATCTTACTCCCATGAATCTGTTTTGGCAAAGACTTGTATAATCGTTCCACTGATATCCCGAAGGGCGGTCGCACCCCAAATAGATGAGGTGAACAGCTGATTGGTATTGAATTGGTTAAACTTCAAGCCTGTTACTGCATCGCCAGGACCCATCTAGGATAAAGAACAGAGGAGAAAATCTCAGCACTCACCAAAACTGCATTTGTAATCCGTTCAAATCTGAAAATGCTGAATTTTACGTTGACTATATTCTTAATTAAGACTTCCAATAGTTTATAGTACACTGTTTAGCTATTTACTCATTAATGTTTACATTTTTAATTGATTTAACCATTAATATCTACACTACATTGTGATTTGATTTCACTGGGACCCCAAAAGTATTTGGACACTTAAAGGGTTAGTTCACCCAAAAATTAAAACGCACATCAGTTGTTCGCTTCTGTTTATGTTCGCTGATCAATGTTTATATGTGAATAAAAGCCTAAATTAAATCTGTTCATTATATAAAGAAATCGAGCCTCTTCAGAAAATTTTACGATCTCTTTATAAACGTTTTGAAGTTTCAAAGTGTCAGTTGCGTAGCTGTCAATGGAGGAAGAAAAGCTCACAGATTTCATCAAAAAGATCTTCATTTTTTGTTGTGGCAGGATACGTGAATTTTGATAGGTATATTGGACCTACAAATACACTTACAGATACTTATTCACCCACACACTTACACAGAAGTCCAAAGCGCAGACGACGAAAAGGACGCAAGAATGCCCATATATGGTGTTCATATATGCCCATAGACAATGTTGTCACCCAAAACCCCCTTGAATGAGGTAATAGAAGGTTAATATCATAAGACTGATTTCCTCTGGAAAAAACCCAAGAAACTGCATAGGAACAATGTAACCCAGTTCCATATAAATATGACTGCTTTTTGACCATTGAGTTGCTGCATTTTTTATTTTGATGTCACTTGCATCCCTAGTGAGAGATTAGTTCTCATCTAGTTAATTTTCTAATTGAACATTCTATTTGTTTGAATTGCTCTGCTGTATTATCATAACTTGAGAAACCTCGGATGAGAACAAGTTAAAATTCTACGTCTATCGCTTGAACTGCTCATAAGGTAATTAGCCTTTGTAATATTCACTCATACAGGACTGCCCTGTTGAGATTAAATAAGCTGAAGTTTATAACCTGTAACCATTTGATGATTTGCTACTTTTATTAATTTATTAATTTCATAAAGACAATCACTGTAAAGTCTTGCTTCAGCTGATAAAGATAGTTATATTAGCTATAGACAGAGCATTATATAAAACAGTGACAAGACCAAAGACAACCAAAGTCCAAGGAACGATTCTGCTGGAAGGTAAGCATGAATTCGATCTATATGTCTAGTTGTCAATGATTATTATTATTGTTTCACGTGAGTGTAGGGACTACACCTAGATTTGCTGGTATAAATTAAAACAAGCTAGTGAGGGAATAAATCCTATTCTGACCTGACAGCAAAAGACTGCCTAGACACATTGATACTAGGGGTTAATCAGGAAAGTGAGATAAATACCAGATCTCACCACAGTGTTCCGAAGATGAACGAAAATCTTGCGGGTTTGGAACGACATGAGGGTGAGTAATTAATAACAGAATTTTCATTTTTGGTTGAACTATGCCTTTAAGCGACACTTAATGTATGAATGTCATTGGATTAGATAAATATCAAACCAAGTTGCATCTGCAAACAAATGGTGCTATAACTCTAGAAAGTACTTTCTGTCTTCACTCTGAACAGTATATTCTTCACTTCACAATCCAGCTTCATCTCACCCCCTGTATGAAAGTTCTCTTATTCAGCACATCGTAATCCCACAGGATGATGTCTCCACCTTTGGAGCCCACTGCAACAGTGGTGGGATGGGTGGGATGCCATTCCAGACAAGTGACCCGCCGGTCAAAGGGGCTGGCTGTGCGGTGAAGTTGGTAGGCTCCAAGAGAGCGTATGAAAGGCTCTTGCAGACACTATAACACAAGGGAGAGTAGTACATAGTACTGTGATATTGTTGTTGTTGAGTCCTTGCACTAGTTTTCTATAAAGTGCAGAGTGTATAGGCCACACCATAATAATACATATTATACATATCACCATATACTATACATTATATGCTTGTCATCACCTGGCGCATTTGAGAATGGATGCTCTGTCCCAAGGTGCTTTTGTAAATGTAGTGAAGGATACTTGTTTGGCCCACTTTTTTTTGACCTCCAGTCCATTTCACACTTGCTTGTATGTAGGTGTCTGTTACATTACACAAATCCAGTTTAGCTCACCAGCAAAATCTAGATTAGTGACTGGTTAGTTTTGAAAAAATTGTTTTATGTTTGCCCTCAAGCCATTAAAATTAACTTTTTGTATATTTAAAACAAACTATGCAATTGCTAGACATAACTCGTAGCGTTCCTCACCCGCTGTTGGTGCCGTCTTGCCTTTCAGTTTGGCTTTTAGCTTTTTGGAGAGTGTTTGAGGAGGTTCTTCATTCGGTCTTTTCTTTGAATTGACGTTCTTCGTCTGCTTCGAAGCAGTTGAGTCTGTCTGAGCCCTTCCTCGCGCCATTTCAAGTCTACTTTCTACTTGTGATTGTGAAAAGGGTCAACAAAGACATTGCATGTCAATTATGCGTTACACATAAAGTTAAATCGTAGATACGACCCGAACAACAAGAATAATGCACTTTCTTTCTTACCTGCAAATGTAAAGCTTTCTGCATTACACTGGCAAGCCCTCGCAGATCAACAACGCTACACGTGCACAGACACGCATTTTGACTACATTCAGTGACGTAAAAAAACGATTGTTTTGTAATCGTTGAGCGCGATACATAATGTATCCACTAGATGGCGCCAATTGTGGGAAAGTATTCATAGGCCTGTACATAATAATGTACATTAATTTTTATGAATATTTCTATTCAATTATCTCTTTTTAAAGATATTCAAATTTACAGCACTAGAAAAAAATCATAAAAACATTTGCACCTTTGCTATTTAGGGAACAAATATATTTCCCGAAAACTCTTAATTGATATTTTAAAGAATGTTGGTAATCAAACAGTTGACGGCACCCATTGACTTCCATAGTAGAAAAAAAGAACTTTCCCTTTAAACTGATTCCCTCTGTTCAAACCAAATAATATATAAACTTGATATAATACTATATAATTATAATGTAGAAACAAGTTAATACAAAAATATAAATACATTTCCATTAATTTTTTTATGATGTTTGCGATTTTTGGGACATGAAAAATAAATAAATTACATTAACAAACAAAAATAAATAAATAAATGTAATTTTACATCAAATAACAAAAATAAAATAAAAAATAATAATAATAATTCTCAGATCTAGACCACTTTGGTGGGCGTCGCGTTGTGCTTGCAGTGGGAGATTTGATTTTAGCGTCTTGGATACGGCGCGTGTGTGTTGGCCAATCACAGAAGCCCATGGACTTACAGCTGACAACGAAAACAAAGAAAGGCATGTTGTCCTCCCACTCGTTTTCAGAAGGGGAAAAATATCAAACAGTCACAGTGTGTTGTTTATTCATTTCTCACACTGAACGTCGAAAACACATCTACATCTGACGGTAAGTGTGACAAAGAACAGACTTGAGCTGCGTTTATTGACGAAAGCTACTGTCTTTTCAGAAATAAAACGAGGTATTTTCTTTATAATATGCAATGAAGTATTTAATTCCTTTGCAGTCTTTATATTTTGCAACAGCTTTGTAGGGAAAATAATTAATTCAAGAAGAATTTTGCCTGCCATTTTCAGTGTGAACTCGCGCCACGTGTTGTTCATTATGAGCAATGAGCTTCACTTAAATCAGATTTGATGTGATGTTATGGATTAAACTGTGTCCTCACATTTTTGATGTATACACTTATCAAATCAATAATCAAAATCAATATTTGAAATCAGAATGTTAAAGACAATATCTAACGTTACTTCCACCTTGTAATTATTATATGCTTAGATGGATTTTGGATTATTTTTCCCCTCAGGTGAGCCTGTGTGCTTTGACTTTTTTGTCAAGTCTAGGCTATTGTTGCCAAATTAAAAAAATGTACCTCGTTGTTTAATATTTATTAATGATACTGCACAATGTAGTTGAGTTACATTTTACTTGTTATCTTTCCATTTAAGTATTTTAGTGATTGTTGTTACAATACAGATTTAGGACCCTTGTATTTGTGTATTCTATGCTATAGGCTATATTCCCAAAATATGAGCTCTGATACACCAGTCATATATGTTATTTTTAGGATTTTACACATCCCTCTAAGAAGGTATGTTAAACAATATTTAATCAATGGAAGATTTTACTACCTAACAAAAAAAGTTAAGGGCAAAGACATGTGATTTTTTTTTTTCTTTCTCCCCAGCTCTCCTCTCCAGTGTTTAAGTTAATGATCTACTAACCTTTTGTACTTGAGGTATGGTGATTTTCAGGTAGCAGTATAAATATGAGAATAATAGGGGTTTAATGATTAAATTTGTGTTTATTCAGGAAGGTAAATTTGCAGCAACAAGGTTTATGACTAGGTTGATAAACCTGTCTATTGTACTGCTGCTCATAACAGGTTTTTAAAAGGCTATCGTAGACATTTAGTTCGTCTCTATCCTAAAACACAAGTGATTGGTTAGACAGCAACACATTTTTACATTTCAATATGTGATGTGTTGTTTTGATGCGCTTTTCCAGATAACAGCTTTATGTATGAAGGACTTGTAGATTCAAAACGTCATCTTGAAACTATTGACTCCCATAGGTGCACTTAGGGAGGTTTTGTAGAAACATCCTGAGATGGGTACTGGACTGTGAGATACTATAATCGAGGGGAACACTAAAGAGAAGACTTCTAAAGCAATCACAGGGAATCAAGAAGAAGCTCTGTAGATGGCAGCTGGTCTCTTCATCTTGTAATTGCTGGAGCCTTCCTCTACTATGCTCAATCTCATCAAGCTACCTCAAGTGTTCACCATCAACCAAGTTCCAAAAGTAAGTTTTTCAGTGCTGATGTTACTTTGCAAGAAATATCATTGTTTAGCACTGTTGAATTTGTTGTACACTGGTTGAGTTGCGATTTATCATGTCAGTCATAAACTATTATAGCAGATACATTTAACTTGATAAATTCAAATTTCAGTTAATAAATATATGTTTCATTATAGGTCTTCCATGAGGATGGCATCATTTCAGGGTATCGCCACCCATGCAGCTCTGCCAAAGAGTGTGTGCTTAGTCTTTTCCAACTAACAAATGAAACACTCAATATTTGGACTCATTTTCTGCCTACATGGTAAATTCAGTTTCAGCATTCATCGTTTGTGTATGGGTCATTGACGAATAAGGTTTTTAAAAGTGTAAAAAAATAGAATGGAGATATAACTATATTTGAAACCATTTTTTAGTTTACCTAGGTGTTAACAATAAGATTTTGTGGTTTGTACAATCAATTAACACTGTTTTTTTGTCATTTTTTACAAGATGGAAGTCATTCGGTTTAACCACTGATTTGAAAGTTAAAAACTGATTTGACATTGATGTTGAGATAGTGTATATAGCTTTATATTGCTTATCTGCTTTATATTTATATTATTGTAGTTCCTTTAGTTATTAAAAACAATATTATTCCATTTAAATATTTACTATATCGGTTTTAACGAATGACCTTTTGACACTTCAAAATCTTTAAAATACCTTTATATGTAGTAAAATATAATTAAAACCTTTTGGATTCAGTAAAAGAGATCAAGTTGTACTACCTTACATACTTTGGATGTTATATATTTGTTTTTTTATTATTATTAAGGCCTTTGGACAAAAAAATGACCCGTCACATCATTGACCCATATGTTTACATTTGCTAATGTTAAAATTTAGAATTTTCCTGTAAGATCAACTTAATTGTTGCCACATTAATTTTTTATTTAAACTAATATATATATAGTAATGCAAATGCTTATGCTTAAGAAATAAGCAAGCATTTGCAAATGGTTAAGAGTCTATGACTGGATCATTATTGCAGTGTTATGTTATGTAAATTCATTGAACGTATTTGGGATGTGCTGGAGTAGACTTTACAGAGTGCTCGACTCTTGCATTGTCAATACAAGGTCTTGATCAAAAATGTATGTTGCTCTTGATGGAAATGACATCACAACATTTATTTCAATCAGAAGGTGCATCAATTTTTGGTTAAGATCTGGCCATGATGTGTCTTCCTACATGGTTGATTCAGAAATGAAAAACAACGCAACCAGTTAGTGTTAGAAGAACTGTTGCCAAATGTAAAACATGCTAGATACATAATAATCACTGCAATAATGATCCAATCATAGACTCCTAACCATTTGCCTATATGAATCCAAACCGTATTCTCTCTCTCTCTCTCTCTCTCTCTCTCTCTCTCTCTCTCTCTCTCTCTCTCTCTCTCTCTCTCTCTCTCTCTCTCTCTCTCTCTCTCTCTCTCTCTCTCTCTCTCTCTCTCTCTCTCTCTCTCTCTCTCTCTCTCTCTCTCTCTCTCTCTATATATATATATATATATATATATATATATATATATATATATATATATATATATATATATATATATATACAGTGCAATGCATAAGTGAATACACCCATGCTAAAGTTGACTAAAAAGAGGAATAAAAAAATCATATTTTGGAAATTGAACTTAATGCCTTAATTTAAAAAATTAGGAAAAATCCAACCTTTAAGGACACCAATTTTCTTTGTAAATGAATAATGTATCGTAAATAAATAAATGTTCTTCCTTAAAATACAGGGTGCATAAGTGAGTACACCCCTATGTTAAATTCCCATATAGGCAGGCAGATTTTTATTTTTAAGTATTTTTTTTAAAAAAAATTTAGGATACTATGCATCTTGATAAAGTTCCCTTGGCCTTTGGAATTAAAATAGCCCCACATCATCACATATCATTCACCATACCTAGAGATTGGCATGGTTTTATTTCAGTTAGCCTAAAAGCTAGTTTGATTTGCATTGAGAGATGATCTTATGGAAAGTACCCCATGCCAATCTCTAGGTATGGTGAAGGCTATGTGATGATGTGGGGCTATTTTAATTCCAAAGGCCAAGGGAACTTTATCAAGATGCATAGTATCCTAAAAAAAAAAAAAAAAAAAATACTTAAAAATAAAAATCTGCCTGCCACTATGGGAATTTAACATAGGGGTGTACTCACTTATGCACCCTGTATTTTAAGGAAGAACATTTGTTTATTTACGATACATTATTCATTCACAAAGAAAATTGGTGTCCTTAAAGGTTGGATTTTTACTCATTTTTTTAATTAAGGCATTAAGTTCAATTTCCAAAATATGATTTTTTATTCCTCTTTTTAGTCAACTTTAGCATGGGTGTATTCACTTATGCATTGCACTGTATATATATATATATATACAGCAAAAAAAAAAAAAAAAATTATATATATATATATATATATATATATATATATATATATATATATATATATATATATATATATATATATATATATATATATAATTTTTATTTTATTTTTTGCTGGGCAGTGTGTATACATATATGTATGTATATGTGTCTGTAATTTTGGGTGGCGTTTAGCCTTTTTATTGCAAGAGCATTCAGACTACTGCTACACCACGTCTTTGATGCGCGCTTGCGATTTTAGATTGTCAAGTAATGGATGTTTTTGTTATGCAAGGTTCTTCTTATGGAAACTGCTGACAGTAGTGCTGGTGCAGGATGACTGGCAGGATCCGTTCACCTGGCCCTTGCTGGTGTTCCTGCTGTCATGTTGTGTGTACCCACTCGCTTCCAGCTGTGCTCACACCTTCAGTACCATGTCAGAACGGGCCAGGCACATCTGCTTCTTCTTTGATTATGGAGCACTCAGCTTCTACAGCCTTGGTATGTAGAAAATACAACAGAACTACTGAGTAAAATGCAGTTTCCGCTTCTTTAATATTTTTGTCTTAATAATCTTTCCTTCATTTCCTCTTTTTTTTTTTTTGTGTGTGTGTGTATTTGATCATCAACAGGTTCTGCCATCGCCTACTCTTCTTACTCATTTCCAGATAAATGGGTTGATAGCACATTTCATGAATATTATGTTCCTATAGCTGTTGTCAACTCTGTGATCTCTACTGCACTGGCCTGCTACTCAAGGTAGGATAAGGAATCAATAAAACCTGTAATTCCAGTAAAAACGGAAATATTTCAAACCTGTTTTGTGAATTTACATTTTGCAAATATACATTTTCCTGAAAGTATATATTGTGCTAATATGTCAAGACTAAACATTTTATTTCTTTTGTTTTAAGGCTTGGTTTACCATTTTTTCAGTATAATTATCACAGCATTAAAAGGTAATTCCTCTTTTGCATTCTTACCTTGGCATATTTGATTGTAAAAAATATATATTTTCAGTAAATAAACAATTATTATTCTCTTTTAGGTACTCTGGGGGAAAAGATCAGAAGCTCTGTAAACGTCTAAGGATAATCGCCTTTCTTTATCCATATCTCTTTGACAACATCCCTCTCTTTTATAGAGTAAGTGTTTTGGGTCATTTCTATTTTTTTGGGGGGGAACAACTTAACTTTTTGTTTTGGCTGTATTTGTATTGATTGAGAAATTGAACAAAATTAATTTATGTAAAGTACCTTTGTTTGGACTTTTGGCCTCCTTTTGTAGATCTTTATGTGTGCTGGTGAGGGTTGCACTGTTAATGAGGCCAGTACGGTTCACTATCAGCACACGTCATTGGCTCTCTTCACTGGCTTTCTTTTTGCTACACACCTGCCAGAACGGTTGGCTCCTGGTAGTTTTGACTACATAGGTACAATAACAGATCCTTTGATTTCCTTTAAACTAATCATCACAAATTCAAGTAGTGGCGAACAACAGTAAACTCTACTAATTATAAACTTTTTTCTTTTTTTTTTATGCATCCTTCACAGGTCACAGTCATCAGCTCTTCCACGTGTTTGCTATTATTGGCACGTATTTCCAGATGACTGCTAATGAACTGGACATGGCTGCACGGAAGCAGTGGCTTCATGCTCATTTGCCACCAATCACCCTTTCAAACACTGCGGGAGCTGCAATCTTTAGTGTGGTCAGCGGGCTTTGTATAATATATGTTTTTAGTCTGGCACTTTTCTCCACCAGAGGTGTGAAGAACTAGTTAGTTTGAAATGTGACATTTGATAAGGTTACTCCGGGCAGCCATGTTAGTTTCCCTAAAACTGTGTAAAATATATTTATATATTGTATGACTGTTCAAAAGAAGCAATTTTATGAACAACCTGAGGAGATTTTATTTAATCTGGAAGAGTATAAGACTGTATAATTTATGATTAGGTTGTATTTTGATCAATGTTTTTGTAGTAATTTTTTTCTTCAATTCTTTAACATTTGCACAATTTCAAAGAATATTTACATGTTTTTGAAGCACATTAATCAGACTTATCATTTATATACAAGTGCATTTTTATAATCAGCCTTTTTGAACACTGTAAAATTGTTATTATGTAAAGTTTTGTATTTTTACTAAATAAAACTGATAAACTATTTACTACCTGACTTCTGACTTCAGACCATTAATTAGCTTGTACATCACTAACAAGTGGCAGAAGGAATGGGACGAATATAAAAATAATAAACTGAAATAAACCAGTATAAAAAGAAGTGTCTTCCATAACTTCAAATCAAGACATGATCAAGTCATCTTCACTAGGTGCCGACTGGGTTACTCAAGACTTGCAATGAGTTTCTATTGATAGGTTAAGGTCCTCCTTTTATGTCTCTCGTGTCAAGTTACTTTGATTGTAAAACATTTTGCTGGACTGTAATTTTTATGATACGCAGAAACATGTTTAAATGGAATATTTCAGAATGTATCACCCAGATGTATTTAAGATTTTCTATCTTATATCAATGTTTATCTTATGTCTTGAAATGTTTTATATAATAATAAAAATTGTATGTATTGTGATATTGACCTTGTGTTTGCCATGTAAATAGCCCTGATGTTAAACACTTAAACAAACCAGTAAACTATTTTTTTTTTTTTTTTTGTATTAGTTTTTCCTATATATCATATTCTACCGTTTTTTATTTTCATATTAATATTATTTATACATATTATTTGTTCAATGTGCAGATATTAGTTGTTTTTCGGCAGAAAAGCTACTCGTATTTTATTTTAAGACAAAAAAAAAAGTAGTGAAATACACTCATTTGTCAAGGATAGCACAATAAAGTTAAAAACTTGTTTCCATAAGCGGTCCTTGAAGTAAAAGCACAAACTTCACTTCTAGTGACGGGTTACAATGGCATTGCGTAAACACAAAGCTAAAATAAGTTTCCACATTTGCAGTGTACCATCACAATTAAACATTCAAACAATACACTAATACAAATTCATCAATAAAACAACCTTTCTAAAAAAAATTGACTTTAAAAATTAATACCACATTTTCTCCCTTGTTTATTAGATTCTGGATAAAACCGGATATTGTCAATAGGAGAGCGGTGGGGCTTGAGGCGGGACATCCGCTCTTCTGAGCTCGCTGATTGGTCACATTTGAAAAATCAGTTTCTGACGCAGGAGAGGGAACGTTTGAACTTCGAATGTTGTATACGGACAAGGACAGGGCAACAGCGTCGCGGAATTGAGCTAAAACACCTCAACATGATTAGGCAACCGTAAGTGTCTTATACATATTTTGTACTTTAGTTATATTAAACTGATAACGAATTATTAAAGGTCTGTTTATTTACAAATAACTGAGTTTATGGTCTCACAAGAAAGACGTTAGGTGGGTCTTGGCAGACATTAACGTTAACTCGCTCACGGCTCGTTGAGTTTATTTAGCGTTATTACCACTGTTTGTACTTTGGATCAGTTTATAATCCCGCGTAATTTCTCATGTTTTCTATTTATTTTAGTAGGTTGATTATTTGTTGACCACATTATTACCAACGTGTACGCTAACAACTTAGTGTTTCACGTTAAAACCAGTAATTACGATTGCTGGTTCAGTTTTCCTATTGTAACTCCAAAAATATCGCTTATTGCCAGTTAGGACCCTTTCAACCAAAGCCAGACTCATTTTGCTTGAACTGAAGTTATTTGCTGACGGAATGACGTCTGGATTTTTGCTTTTGTAACAGGAAGGGCAAGACCCCCCGCCGCCCTCCTCCAAAAAAGACTTCCAACAACCAGAAGGACCCTGTTGGAGTATGTTGTAACTCGTTGCTCATATTAAGTTAATCAAAATCACGATAAACGTATTAATCTGCGATGTGTGTGTTGTCAGGTGTATTGTCGTGCGCGCCCACTGGGTGCAGATGATGAGGAATGCTGTATTGAGGTTATAAGCAACACCACCATTCAGTTACATGCCCCTGATGGGCTCAAAGCCAATAGGAATGGTGAATACAAAGAGGTGAGTGCCCTCAAGAATTATTTTAAAAATGTGTCTGATTTTTTTTTGTGTGAATTAGGATTAGTTCACCCTTACTCCCCTCCAGCGCTCTAATACTGTATGGCTTTTTCTTCTGTGCAACACAAAGTGATTTTTGATGTATGCAATGGTTACACTCTTCTATATAATAAAAATGAGTGAGTACTAGGTTTGTCAAGCTTGTAAAATGACTGTAAAAGCACCATAAATGTGGTCCGTACAACTTGTGTGCCTTTTTGAGTCTTATCTTTTCAGTGAACTGCTTTCTCTCATTTGCAAAATGCTGTTGTATAATTTTGTGTTGCATGGAACAGAAAAATATTTCTTTGAAGCTTATGGCACTAGTCAGGCTTTGTTGGACGACTGAAGTTAACTAATCGTTTCTGTTTCAGACACAATATTCCTTCAAAAAAGTGTTTGGAATTAAAACGACACAGAAGGAATTATTTGAAGATGTTGCTAAACCTCTGGTGGAAGACCTTATTCACTGTAAAAATGGTAAATATGCTCTTCTGGACACATTTTGTTATTTAAAAACACTGGCTTGGTTTCACAGACAGGGCTTAGATTAAGCTGGATTAGGCATTAGTTTAATTAGGGCATTTAAGTAGCTTTCATAAACATGCCTTTTATGAAAAAAATAAAATAAATACTGGTGTGCATATTGAGACATATGCTAGTGCAAGTTGCTTTCAGTTAAAATGGCTCAAACATGCCTTTTAGTCTGGAACTAGGCTTAAGCTTGGTCTGTGGTAAGACTGACAGCAGTTTTCTTCTTTTTAAACTAGGCCTGTTGTTCACCTACGGTGTCACCGGCAGTGGGAAAACACATACAATGACTGGCTCACCTGGTCAAGGTGGGCTGCTTCCGCGTTCCCTTGACATGATCTTCAACAGCATTGGCCCCTACCAGGCCAAGAGATATGTGAGTCAATTCATCAATTTACTTTTCTTTTATTCTTGCATAACAGAATAAAAGAGCATAAGTAAAGTTTCCATCTTTGAGCTATCTTGATCTTTCCCTCATTAGGTTTTCAAGCCTGATGATAAAAATGGCATGGAGGTGCAGAATCAGGTAGATGCACTCTTGGACCGACAGAAGCGAGACAGTCAGTCAGCTGTACCGAAGACCCCAAGTTCAAGGTTATTTCCATTTGAAATCAGTTACAAAAGAACCTAATCTAATTTAAACGAAACACAGTACATTTATCTGCTGTTCTTGTTTTGTAGGCGAATTGACCCTGAGTTTGCTGACATGATCAGCCCGGAGGATGCTTGTAGAGCAGATGGGGTGGATGAGGACAGCAGCTATAGTGTCTTTGTGTCTTACATTGAGATTTACAACAACTACATCTATGATCTCCTGGAGGAGACTCCTTTTGACCCAATAAAGCCCAAGTAAGCTAGCTAAGTTTGATATTTAGTGGTAAATTGAAATGAGTGATTTTATCATTTCTCATTCACTGTCTTTGTGCGCTGTATATCCTCTATGCTTTATGAAACACTTATTTTATGCAGTACTGTTCAAAAGTTTGGAATCAGGTTTTTTTAAAGCAGCACTCAGTAGCTTCGGGATTTCTACGCTGTATTCTCGCTTTTTGCTCGCAGGTTTCTCTCTAGAGCTCCCCCCACAGCTTCGGATTGATATTTGACAACACTGTTGTAAAAACTCGTTGGTGATTCTCAGACACCAAAGGCTAGTAGATCAACGACATCAAAGCAGATGGGACCTTCTTTAAAACGTCTTCTTCATTCGGGTTCGGACAGCGTGAGGGAGCGCAATAATGACAGTATTTGAGCAGATTTCTTTTGGCCGTAAAGCAGTTGTTTACATTGCGAGACCTTTTATTACGCGATACTTCCTGACGCGGCGGCCGCCGGCCCGCCACCCCAAAGTTGCAAGTGCGAATTTTCCGCCCACGGGCACCAGGGGGGTGCGAAACGACCACCATTCAACCCGAAATAAGTATTATAACCATTCCAATGACTCCGAAGCTGTTCAGTTAAGGTAAAAAAGTTACTTAGTTCACCTTTAATACCGGTATATATAGTAAATGAATACACTTATTCAGCAATCAGCATGGATGCATTAATGATCAAAAACGTCCTTCTTGCAAAGGAAAGATTCGAGTGGCGTCTTCTGTTCCTGTTTTAGATAAAAAAAAAAAAACGAGTCTAACTCGTTCATAGCGGCCAAAGCCGTTTCAAACAACTGGTGTTCATCCATAGCCATCTTGCAATGTTTACTAATGACTTCGACATCACAGCGCTGTCGTCATCTGTTTAGCTCGCCTCTGGCCCGCCTATATCAGATAACCCGATGTGATTGGTGCAGCTCAGATCGAGGGGCATATTTAATGAGCGTCATTACTCGACACCAGAGTAACTCGCTGAGAAAATTCAACTTGTGCTCTCGCGAGAACTCTGGATTACCAGGGTATTAAGCTCCACAACAGTTTTGAAGATAAAAAAAGGTTTCTTGAGCACCAAATCATCATATTAGAATGATGTCTGAAGTGTCGTGAGACTGAAGAATAGCTGCCGAATTTATTTTAAAATAAAAACATTTTTTTTAATTGTAGCAAGCAATATTACCATTTCACTGTATATTTGTCAGTATGATTTTTTTATTAGGCTTTTTTTATCATTTTTTTATTAATACAATTATTTTTCATTGACAACACTTGGTAGATTTAGTAACCAATCCAGAGATAGTTTTAGTTTAATTGGATAAAAAAATAAGTTAAAAATAGTTATTTAATATGAGTGAGCTTAGTTTATAGATAAATGTATTTTGTTTTTTCATTAGGTGGAATGGTGCAGGCACACCTCTGAGAAACAACACTGAGTTCATGTACGTGGCCAGTGAAATCCATTTATAGATGGACTTACTGCCTTTAAGGATTTTCTTTCCTTTGTGTAGCTGTGCTGCATGTCCTGTCTTTGCTTTCAATTGCTTTTAGTCTCTCTGTGGCTGCGTTTATACTACATGTCCTAATGCTCAGATCTAATCTTTTGACCATATCCAGGTTTTTTTGGGGCCTGCCTGTTTACATTTACTTTAGACACGACTGGTATCCGATATCTGTTTACATTAATTCCCGCCCAAAATGATTGTTGGTGATCACTTTACTATGCACATGGTAGACCCTCTGGTTTTGAATGGCCATGCTATTAATTTTTAAATATAATTCATGTCGGGTGGCCGTGATTATTTGCCAGCATATACAAGAAAACCGCTGTCATGGATGTTTAGCAGTGCAAAATCTGACCGAGTGGATATATAGGAAAATAAGGGTAATTTTGAAATAAGAATTCTAAAAAAAAAAAAAAAATTACAGGCACATCTGCTTCATGATACGACATTAAAAAGCTATCTTTGTGGGCAAACGTGTCGGCCTCGCCTTGTGGTGGCTTGTAATCGAATATACGTTTAGATGCAGGTCGGATGTCCAGATATCAAATGTGTATCTGATTTAAAACCATATTTGGAAAATGCTCAGATCGGATGTGAAAATAGTTTCGATTTGTTTACATGTGTGCAAAAAATTCTGACCTGTTAGATGTGAGTAAAAAATCAGTTTTTTGTGCCAGTGTAAAAGCTTTTGTCTTGGCTGTCTGTTTTCCTTGCCAGTAGACACCCATGCAGGAACTGCGCTTCATTGCAACATGGCTGTATAATTAGTTTATTCTACTCTGTGGTTACAGAAGTGATCTCATGCTTTCTCACATTTCAGACCGCCCCAATCCAAAATACTGCGTGAAGATCAAAATCACAACATGTATGTGGCTGGGTGCACCGAGGTTGAGGTCAAGTCAACAGAGGAAGCTTTTGAAGTCTTTTGGAGAGGTAGATGTTAGCTTTTTTCAAATGGTTTGTTTGTCGTTAGCACGCAGAGCTATTGTATGACCACTTCTGTTTTCTAAACAGGTCAGAAGAAGCGCAGGATTGCAAACACACAATTGAACCGTGAGTCCAGCCGCTCTCATAGTGTGTTCATTGTTAAATTGGCACAAGCACCTCTGGATGCAGATGGAGACAATGTGCTTCAGGTTGGTTTAATTCTAATGCTTTAAAGTGTGTTTTTTTTAATTCATTTTATTTAATTTTTTATCCTTTTTTGCAATAAACAATCACTAGTTACACAATTTTTTTTGTTTTAATAATATAACTCTGTTAACTGTTAGGTACCTGATGTTGTTGTTCAGACAAATGCCAAGTGAAACTTTTCTTTTTACCCATTATAAATAAAGCATGTTTTATTATTATTATTATTATTATTATTGGCACAGCTAAACAATTGTAGTGTTCCTGATCTTTATGCAGATTTAGTGAATGTGATGTCTAGTTATTTTAACACCCCCTAGTGATCAACTAATGTTCAGCAGTTTCACCTTCATTTTAAACACTGTAATAAGTATTTTGACACAACCCTCTGAGAACCTGATGTTTGTGGGTAATTTCACATTGTCAAAGCTGAGACAAGTCAGATAAAGCTTTTAAAAGGATTGTGTGATGTTAAAAGGATAGTCTTCTATGTCTAAATGAAGTCTTTTCTAAATATAAAGTGATTGTCTCTTTGCGGAAGACTTAGATGTCTTCAACTTTTTGAAGTTGGGCTCTGAATTGTGATAGTGGCACCACTGACCTAATACTTGATTTTAATTTATGATCTTCCCTTTTTTAGGATAAGAATCAGGTGAACGTGAGCCAGTTGTGTCTGGTGGATCTGGCTGGCAGTGAACGTACTAGCAGAACTCGAGCAGAGGGCAGTCGTCTCCGTGAAGCAGGTCCGCCAATGGCACTAAGCACTAAAGATTGACTTTAGGATTTCAGAGGTGTTTTATATGAAGACCATATGTTTTTTTTTCACAGGCAACATAAACCAATCTTTAATGACTCTGCGCACATGTATTGAGGTACTGAGGGAGAACCAGATGTGTGGCACGAACAAGGTATGTGGAAGATTTCAACTGACCATTTAATTAAAAATGTCTAAATTCAGCAACATCAAGGCACTCTTGACTTTTGTCCTCAGATGGTTCCATACAGAGACTCTAAAGTGACCCATCTATTTAAAAACTACTTCGATGGTGAAGGCAAAGTTAGGATGGTCGTGTGTGTAAATCCAAAAGCTGATGATTATGAGGAGACATTGGTAAGCAATATCAACAGGTCAAAAGATGGGTTGTTCCTGTTGATTTATACTACTTGTACTGTGATATTTGGGTTTCTCATCTGTGTGCAGCTGGTGATGCGCTTTGCTGAGATGACTCAGGAAGTGGAAGTGGCTCGGCCTGTTGACCGGCCCATCTGTGGCTATACTGCTGGTCGCCGACAGAAGAACCAAGCCTTCAAAGATGAGCTGACTCGCAGACTGGAGGAACGTGGTGGTCCTGTAGATGGAGGTATTTCTTTTGTGTGTGTGAACTTTCACATTATTTGAGAATGTAACACAAGTTAACATCTCACATGTGCTGTTTCTTTAACATGCAGGCTAATGTCTCGGTTAAATGTTACTGTTAATGTTACAATATGTGATGTGTGCTTTTACAGAGTTTCCAACAGTATTGAACCAGCTTCTTCAGTCCTTTCCTCCACTTCCTACCTGTGAGGTTTCTGGCCCTAATGATGATGTCACTCTACCCAGACTCATCGAGGCCCTGGAGAAGAGACACAGGGTTCGACAGATGATGATAGAGGAGTACAATAAAACAGGTAAAATCATCATTCAGAGCGGTTTATATTGTCCTTCATGTGCAACCTTTTATTTTTTTTATTTTTTATTTCTGGTCCTTATTTTGTTTCAGCCAACATGCTGAAGTCTGTGCTTCAAGAGCAGGACGGCAACATTATCTCCAAGGAGAACTTCATCCATGAGCAGCGTGGCAAGCTTGGGGAAAAGGATAAAATGATACAGAACCAGAAGAACGAGATTGATCGTCTGGAAAAGAAATCTAAGATGCTGGAGTACAAGGTATTTGCACCATCATTGAGTCAGGATAATAATTAAGTGCAATATTTTTCTAAAGGGTTGTTTTAACAGGTTTCCCACGGGTCCTTGAAAGTTTGTGAAAAAAAAAAAAAAAAGCATAGATACAATGGACCTGAAAAGTCCTTGAAAGGTCCTTGAATGTGAAGTTAAAGGCAGGGTAGGTAGGATTTATTAAAAATTAAAGATCCAAATTTGTTAAAACTTTCTATATATATCAATACATAATTAAAATGTAAGAACTCTGAAAAAAAGAGTATAAAAATCAAGTGACTCTAGACCGTTTAATCTGTATTAAACACAGCTCATTATTTCGATTCGGGACGAATCAAAGGATTGGCTTAGGCGACTGTCACTCTCTCGCAACCATGGCAACCACCCTTTTGCCACACAGCACCTGCCCACTTGCGCGCGACCGTTTGATTTGAGGAGTGCGAGAGGCACGGAACCTGATCACACCTCCGTCCAGTAGATGGCGGTAATGCACTATGTTTGCAAGCTGCCAATAAAATCTATCGAAGAAGAAGAAGGCACTGAACCTAGGAATACCAAAACAATGGCAGAGAAAGAGCAATCTAAATTTACAGTACCGGCATATGCAGTTAGTGAAGGCAAACCAGGCAAAAAAATGCCCCTTCCCCTCCGCTTGTCTCAGGTAAATAATGCGTCCTCTAGCTCAGCGGTCGGAGTCGCGCGTTCATGTGTTTTGGGGGCGTGGCTTTGGAAGAAGCACAGAAATGAGGGGGTGGAGTGAATGGAAATAATGAGATGTCTTTAAAACAGTCGTGAGAGGTCTACAGACACTCGATTTTGATACTTTCTTTTTCAGAGTACTTACATTTTAATTATGTATTGATATGTACATAAAGTTTAAACAAATTTGAAAAATAAAATTTTTAGACCATTTCTACCTACCCTGCCTTTAACCAAGGTGTGGGAACCCTGTTTCTAAGAACTTTATACTTGTATAACAAGGACATGGTGCTGCACAATTAATAGTTAAAAGATCTCAATTCAAACATCCAAATGATCTCATTCCTAAATGACAATGTCAAAGGTTTAATAGACACAGGTAAATCAATCACACCAAAACATTCAAATCTGTGTTTACGCGACAACTGCTCTCTCTAGGTCAGAGGCAATGTATAGGTATGAAACTGATTCAGTCTTTTCAACCACAAAGTATTACAAATAATCATATTACATTCATAATTTTTTTTTTTATCAAATAAGTGCAGTTTTGGTGAGCATAAGTCTTGCCAAAAATAATAATCTTATAAAACCAAACTTTTGAACTGTAAGTGTACACAGTAGATTTAACTGACATTCCACAACACAAACTAGGCTATGATAATTATGGTTGAAATAATTACTATGTTGCAACAAACCTTGACCTAAGAAGTGTTGAATATGGCAGCTTTAATGTATCTGCATTGCTATTCTGTGCAGATTGACATCCTGCAGAAAACTACCAACATCTATGAAGAGGACAAGCGATCTCTACAGCACGAATTGGAGAGCAGAGAACAGAGGCTTCAAAGGGAAATGTCTGAAAAGAGACGCATGGAATCACGTATGCAGGGCATCGTCACTGACGCCAAGCTCAAGTGGGAGAAGGAATGTGTGAGTATCTTTCCATAGACCTTATATGTGACCCTGGACCACACACAGTCACATGGGTAAATTTTTTGAAATTGAGATTTATACATTCATAGATTTTTGCTGAATAAATAAGCTTTCCATTGATGTATGGTTTGTTAGGATATGACAATATTTGGCTGAGATACAACTATTTGAAAATCTGGAATCTGAGGGTGCAAAAAAATCTAAACATTGAGAAAATCGCCTTTAAAGTTGTCCATTTGTGCTGCATTCACTCACAAAAATAAATGTGTTATGTTTACGGTAGGAAATTTACAAAATATCTTCATGGAACATGATCTTTACTCAACATCCTAATGATTTTTGGCTTAAAAGAAATATCAATAATTTTGACCCATAAAATGTATCAAATATACAAATATACCTGTGCTACTTGTGACTGGTTTTGTGATCCAGGGTCACATATTTGAAACTAGTTTGTTTTGGGAAAGACTAGCCTATCTTTCTTTTAATTTGTCGGTGTAATACATGGATGGTTTGTTCTCCGCAGGAGAGGCGGGTTAATGCCAAACAGCTGGAGATGCAGAATAAGCTGTGGGTGAAGGATGAGAAACTCAAACAACTCAAAGCCATTGTGACAGAGGGGAAGACGGAGAACCGGCAACCACAGCGGCCCTCCAGAGAAAAGGACAAAGTTCCCCCCAAGAGATCCGCCTCCCCGTCACCCGTTCCTGTACGTTTAACTGACTTGCGTTTCTAGACCGCCTGACCCTGAAAATTATGCCTAACCTAATCCACAAACCTCATCTTTGTCCATGCATGGTCTGCTTTGCAGTATGTGTGTATAATAACCCTGTGCGCCTTCACAGATTTCCCACCCGTTTTTAATGCTGTAAATGTTGTTTTTAATGTACTGGTGTTTGTTGCATGCAAACCATGTGTGAACTAATCATGTCACTTTCAGTCTCCCTACAATGGTTCGCAGTCATCCCTCTCCTCCTTGGAGCCTATATATAACTTCTCTCAGACGGTCAGGCCAGATCTTCACTTCCCCAGACCAGGCAGTGTGTCAGTGGCTTCCTGCATCTCTGAGTGGGAGCAGGGAGTCCCGCAGTCTCGCAGGCAGGGTAGCCAGTCGCCTCCAGACAGTAGGAAGAGAGCTCAGGGCCTTCCCGACAGTCTTAGCAGGAGAAGAGGCAAGTGTTGGGCCAGAGAGGTGCCTGTCCAGCCGCAAGATGTAGACCTAGAGGAAACGGATCACTGGGTCAGTGGAGTATCTTACTGTAGTTGTAGGTTTAGCTTCACACTAATATAGACCTTTTGATCTGTTTTTAAGCTGCTCCAAATATTATCCAGAAGATCTGAATGTAAAATTCTAAGGTATTATGTGCTGCTTATTTTAACCATGTAATGGCTATGTTTTGCACTTTTAGATGAATAAATTTGAGTTTTCATCTTCTCAATGTCATCCGTTACTCACAATACTGTTTAGTTGCTCTTCATACACTTTAGACAGATTATGCTCATAAGTTGTTGAAGCTTAAATTGCTAAAAGCTTAAACTTTTTAAGATTTAATATCTGCAGACTGAAAAGCAGATTATTATTTTTTTTCTTTGAAGATAAAGCGTCCCACTCTAATCTCCAGCTTTTTTTCCCTTCCTAACAGCTTGGTACGTCTAGTTTGTGCTTAGAAATTCACTAACACACTAACGCTTCAGCATGCTTGTGGTCTGTTTTCTGTTTGTCTTACTGTGTGTGTTTTAATTGAATAGACTGGGCCGGCGGTCCGGCCTCTACACAGACGCTCGCACTCCGCAGGTGGGGAGAGGTGGGTTGATCATACACCCAGCACTAATGTGGACCTGGATACAGTTCTCCAGCCAAACATCCCCAATGCCATCAAAGTAAACGCTCCTAATGAGAAAGCTCTGTCCAAGTGTGACAAGTACGTTTTGACACACCAGGAGGTGGCCTCGGATGGGGAGATTCAGACCAAGCTAATCAAGGTAGCTTCCTTTTTCTGGTGGTCTTGCTCAGTCTGGTGTTGTGTGTCTGCTGAAATTAAAATCCTTTGCTCTTTATCAGGGTGAAGTGTTCAGAACTAGAGGTGGAGGACAGGCTGTTCAGTTCACAGACATCGAAACGCTCAAGCAGGAAAACCCTGTTGTGGCCAGGTGATTGTTGCCAAGTTTGAATGCTTTGGTGGTCATGTGTGCATAACTTGTAGGTCTCTGTGTAAATGCTCTCTATATATTTATTTTTTTGTTTAAATAGTAGCCGTAAGAGGCGATCATCAGAGTCTGGCCCGGATGGTGAGCCTATGGAGGGAGACTGGACTGATGTGGAGACGAGGGTAAAGAAGTATTCTGTAGTCAACTAGCTAAATGCACACTAACATTTAAGTGCCCACATTTAAAGGGCAATGATTACTTTTTGGTATTTAAAACCTAAAAAAAACGCCAAAAACATTTATTCCTGTGACACAGCTGAATTTTCAGCATCATTAATCTTCAGTGTCACATGATCCTTCAGAAATCATAATATGCTGTTCTGATGCACAAGAAACATTTCTTATCAATATTGTTAACTGTTGTGCTGCTTAATATTTTTGTGGAAATGGCTTTTTCTTTCCCAGGATTCTTTGAATAGAATGTTTAAATGAATAGCATTTATTTCAAATGTTTTGTAACATTTAATGTCTTTACTGTCACTTTTGATCAATGTAATGCATCCTTTTTTGAATGCGTGCATGCATATGTTTCTGTATTTTAAATGACATATTCCTAATCTATCCATTGACTTTACTCTAGTGCTCTGTGGCTTTGGAGATGAGAGCTGGCTCAAACTTGGGACCTGGATATCAGCATCACGGCTATACAAAGTAAGCTCTCTATTTGTGTATCATTTCATAATTTTTTTTGGTCACAGGTAAAAAGTAACTTTAGAAACTGAAGACTAACCCGCTTTTGTTTCATAGACGCAGAAAGCCTTGAGACTGCTCTCGCATTGCCATCACAGCCGAAGCCTCTCCTCACTGTGTGCAATAGCAAATTCACTTTATTATATTTAAACTTTCTTTTTAATGCTTTTTATGTAAAGAATCTTTTTTTATAGAAGACTACAGAAGTTCACCAAAGCTGTTTTTGTACTGCATTTTCTACCTTGGTGTTGCCATGTAAAATTCACATTTAGTCTAAGTCCGGGTGGTTTTTAAAACAACAAAACAAAAAAAAGTGTTACAAATGTTTTGTTTTTTCTAACTGTCTCTTATGCACATTAGCTTTTTGCGTGTATTTTATATATATGTTAATGTATACTCTTGAAATTTGACAGTTAGGACAAACATTTGCGTGTGTTTATATAAGTCCTTTAGTAAGTCATTCTCATGACTTCACTAGGCAGCATCTTGGAACAGTACTCTTTCCATGTAGTTTCATTTGTATGATAATGCTGCAGACACAACAGTTAATAAACTGCATATGATATACTTATTTGATTCATAGTGGTTAATTTGACACATTTGTCTATTCCTTGTCATGCAGTTCTCTCGGCCATTAAGAGTAGTTATGATTCTATAAGAAATCAGTAGATGGCAGTAGTGTTTAAACTATTGAGGACAGCGGTTTTAATTCCTACAGTAAGGCTATTTATTTTCATGTAGACAATGGATACTTTAAGATGAAGTATGAGAGTTGTGAAGAAAAGTGGAAAATCAAGGAAAATATCAGAATGCAGTGTTTCTATCAAGCTGTATTTTATATTTTTCAGATTATGTAAGGTTATTTGAATGTAAAAACCTAAAATGAATTAGCCTTAGCAGTAGTGTTTTTCTGGCTAAAGTGTTTGTCATTTCCATAAAATAATATTAATAAACAATATATAATTTGACATGTAGATGGGGGGGGAAAAGACATTTTACAGTCATGCATGTTTGAGTAGTGACTGTTAGACATTTAAACATTTTAAACCTATTTAAAAAGCCAACAAATTTTCTTTGACCTACAGGAACCCATGCTTAACACACAAGGGCTTTGTATTATCTTGTTAAAGTGATAGTCACATTAAGAATATACGAATAAATGAATGATAAATCTATCAGAATATCAATGGACAAATATTGAATTGAATGTCTGTGCTGTTAGCTTATTATTCTGCTCACAAAATATATTTTAGTTGGCTCTGCCTTAGTGAGCACAACAGCTATGGCATGTAAATAAACGTTTCTGAAATCCAGTCTAAAAGAATGATTATGCACTAGATTATGAAATTGTATTTACTTAACGCATCAAATCTGATTTGGCATCACTGAAATGCGTTAAAAGCCTCAATTCACAGAGGCCAGAAGTAAATGTGCCAATCTCATGCGTCTTACTGAAATATGCACTGCTGTTGTTTGCACATTACGACAAGTGACATTAAAACCGGTTCAGAAAGCTTAGCTGTCAAGCTTAGCACTTGATTTGACCACTTTCTCCCATTTTGGCACCAACAAAGAAAAACATTAGGGCTGTGCTATTTTTGTTGTTGGAATATTGAATGGTTGAGCTCTTTGTGTTTGTATGGTGCCATGCTTCTGTTTTCAATTAAATATTTAATACAGACTCAGTCTCACAAAGATATTGGATCTAAATAAGAATTATTACCGTAATATAATCTGAAACTGTTCACACATCTCCCACATATGAACACACACATTTCTACACATCTTTATGATGGTATGAATGAGCCAAGACCATCAGTTGTTTTTCCTGAGAGTTCAACAGTTTACTTCATACACCAGGACAGACTGTTGAATTAAATTGCTGTATTTGTATCTATGTACAATATATATATATATTAAATTAGGTGGTAAATGGTTATTAAAAAGGGTCATTAGCTTATTGGCTTATTCAGGGTTTTCCTTGCATCAAGCTTGGCAAGGAAGCTTGATGCAAAATGTAAGACTGCACAGTCATCCTGCATGTTTGTAATTGTATTTTTTTGGTGGGTTACGGTTGGTTAGAATTAAGATGTTAGCAGGTGATTGAGTGTTTGCTGCTTTGAGTGGAAGCAATTTTGTATCAGGACAAAAAGTGTGCCTATGTTTACAGGTCAAGGAGGTCAGAGCGGTAGCAATTCTGCTCAAGTACCTGAAGTGGACCATGTCTGAAAGGTTTGGAGCCCAGACATTCCATTTCAAATGAGGCAAACTTCCTCCAAAATATTTTCCCAATATTTCAACTTCCTTCCTGGATTTACCTTTTGATTAAAAAGATTGCTTACAAGGCCAAAACTGCCAATTTAATTTCGAAAGAATTTCGTATTCTACCACTCATTCCCACAGCAAGCTGAGATGAGGTTTGTGGACAAAGGTTTTTCTGCTCTGAGGAAAAAAATTAAATAAAATTGTAACTGAATCCACCTTGTCTTTCTATCTGGGATTTCTCTTTCAGCTTAGAATAAAACCATAGTCTGGTTCTCAAAATATTAAAGGGCCCATTATGTTATTTTAAAGGTTCCTAATATTGTTCTAGAGGTCTCTTAACACATCCAAGGTAAATATACATTGCAGCATCACCTCTTTTGTCACAGTGTCTGAAATGGTTAGATCAATGATTCAGTCTCTCTAAACCCCTCCTTTCAGAGAGCTTACTCTGCTCTGATTCGTCAGATGGTCCAGTCTGTTGTGATTGGTCTATCGCTTGCAGCGCGTTTTGAAAACGAAATGCCCACTGCCATATTTGGATTTCAGCTCCGGAGGCTTCCTCAACATTTAACTCTCAACGTAATTTTCCGGCTTTACAAGTTTTCACTAGCTGGGTTTCCATTCAAACGTGAAGCGAATCTTTTCAAAGTTCGCCAAAAAAGAAACAAATGCGAATTAGGTGCGAAGTTGTTCGAGCGAATGACGGTGGTGTTGGTAACCTAGTAACCAACAATAAATAAAACCATCAGTGGAAACAGCCCATTAAACACGTAGGTTTAATGTTCTCTACGTCAGAATTTATTTGTAAAATGCGTTTCCATCTCCCATAATTCGCATGAACTCTTTTCCGCACAATTCAAAAACCACCTCAAGTGATTGAGGGAGTTTTTCCGAAATTTGGAGTTTCCATCACTCGTTTCTGATGCAACACTTCAAAATGCGCATAAAAACAGGGTGATGGAAATCATAGCTAATGTTATATGGTAGGGGGCGCTATTACGCATCATCTAAGAGGGTACTGAATCTCCAGATCAAAACACAGGCAAAAATGGAGCAGAACAAGCTATAAAAGCATCGCTTGTGCACATTGTGGTTTTTCTCAGCTTTTTGTTCAAAATGTTGCTTTTTTGTGAAACTTACCAACATTCAAGTGTTGATAAAAAAAGAATGCACGAAGCTAGAATAAAACTTTTTTTGGTTTTCGTTTTCTTTTAATATATATTGCATGTTCAGATATTCATACAACAAAATATACTGGTGGCCATGAAAGTTTTGTTAATATTATCAAAAATGCTGGCAGTGGCTGGCAATAAAAAAATGAAATACTACCGGGGAAAGAGTTAAACATGATTCAAACTGTAACGATGGCGATGGTTTTACCGTATCAATTCCAGCATGAGTCCTCATTGGATGTGCATGCGAAGTGGCTTTGCTTTCGCAGAGCAGAAAATGATCTTCTTGACATGTCGACAAACTCTCCTCAGCTACAACTACAGAATTTGAGGGCGGGTCAAAGTAGATGCTTTTCATGGGCAGCCAATGAAGACCATAGATGGGCATTATGCAAATTTGTTACAAACCTACAGACGGTTTGTGGAGGAAAAAAGACTGGATTTTCCTTTGTGAGACAATAACTCCATTTATCGTGCTTCAAAACTTTTACCGTTTTTTTACATTCACAAACAGATATACAACACATAATGGTAATATCCAAAAAAGCATAATGGGGCACTTTAAATGGATTGTACAATAATTGTCCTCTGTGACATCTCAATCTGAGTTGTGTAAGGAGAATAGCTCATGGAATAGTATCTATCTCTCTATTAGCTCCACAGCCAAAGCCTGATGGTGGATATCTCATCTGCTCCTCTGACTCCATTTCAATTTGGAGGCACTAGAGAGTGACTAACATGGAGCGCCTCCAAGAGAGGGTCAAGGGCTCCAAGCAACGAGCAGACATTAAACTCACTTGTGCAAGCCATCAAGTGCTCTGCTTTTTGACCATACGCAGCTTGATGAGCCACACTACAATATAATCGTTTGGCTCGGCTGGCAATGGCTCTGGAGCTAGCGAGAATGTTATGGCGCTTTTCCACTGCATGGTACGGCACGGTTCGGCTCGGTACGGTTCGACTCGGCGCGGAACGGTTCGGCTCGCTTCGCTTTTCCACTGCGTGGTACGACTCGACTCGGTACGGCACGGTTCGGTTCGCTTTAGCTCGGTTGCTTTTCCATTGCAGTTAGTACCGCTTCAAACTGGGTGGGACTGATCGTTATAGTTGCCGCCTCTACTGCCATGACATCATTGTAAACGCGCCACATTTCAAACGCACAACACAGGGGATGGTGCTCTTGATTCTCGGCATGTGGATGTTTTTAAATTAAACGTTCTTATAATGGTTTACTATATGGAAGGAAAATTCTTAACGTGTAATTAAACGTTGCGTTCATATTCTGGGCTCATCTGATTTTTTGTACATAGCATAGCCTACTTTGTTATGATTTTAGTATCATAATGATTAATAAATGCACGCACAATTATCCGTGAACTTGATTTGAGCAAATGCCTTTCAACTTGTGTGTGCAAAATTCAGAATTAAATGAATGTGCAGCAATCTTTACAAATAGAGAGTCTAGGCCTAATGTACTGTTTTAGCCTACTGCCATTGAAAAAGCGCATTTAGTTAATGTTATGTTATTTTTTTCCATCCCGCCTATGTTGATTATGAAAAGTGAACAGCACGAGTAGAGAGACATGGAGCGAGTCAGACATAATTTTGACCACTTCATTAAGTTTTGTTTTGTAGAAAACATTTCTTTAAAGTGAATTTCGTTTTGTATAAATTGTATCTTCATTTTAATAATTTTTTCATCAAACAATTGCCTGGATTGAATAAGATGCAAAATAGACAATTTAATCATTGAGGCGCCCGAGCGGTCACTTGCATTGTACGTTAACTGGAGCGCATCTCATCCTCAAATACACAAAGCTTGAAATGTCTTTAAACGAAATAATTCAAAACAAAAAGAAATAGGCTACTCTCTTATGTAATCCATTATGTGCATTTCTCTCTATAGGCGCGTTTACTACGAATATGGCGATCGTCAACTTCATCTTTGCCATGCACAGACACTGACAGAAAACACTTTTATAAATAAAAATCAGTGCACGCGTTTTAATAAAATTAAAACTTTAATTGTGATCATTAAAATAATTGAATATTAAATATTTTGTGGCCAAGGTTTGCTCATTTATTAATAGTATATATATATAGGCTATACAGGCCTAATTTTATTAAATTGAACAAGCGCAAAATTCAGCATTCAATCAAATATTCAAAAAGACTTAATAATAATAATGTTATTTCAACATAATATCTCGTTATTTCGACATAATGTGCGTGCAACAAGCAAGATGTGCGTTTGTAAATCCGGGGACGCGTGCAGTGATTTTTATTTATAAAATAGTGTTTTCTGTCTGTGCATGGCAAAGATGAAGTTGACGATCGCCATATTCGTAGTAAACGCGCCTATAGAGAGAAATAACATTATTATTATTAAGTCTTTTTGAATATTTGATTGAATGCTGAATTTTGCGCTTGTTCAATTTAATAAAATTAAAACTTTAATTGTGATCATTAAAATAATTGAATATTAAATATTTTGTGGCCAAGTTTTGCTCATTTATTAATAATATATATATATATATATATATATATATATATATATATATATATATATATATATATATACACACACACACACACACACATATATACACACACACATGTGTGTGTGTGCCCTCAGCACATATGCGTTAAAAATTATCCGGCGCCGCCCCTGACTGCAAGAAACAGTTTACAAGAAACTTTTTAACTGCAAGACACTACAGCGTTGGCTGTTGTCTACTGGCTATTTAAATCTAGCGGGTTTGTCTCGTGCATGGTCTCGTGTCGCAAATACAATGACACTGGTAGTGACGATTCTGTCTGACCAATCAGTGATCTTCAGTGTTTTCACGTCACATTTTAGTACCGGTACGGTACGCTTGGAACCTCAACAGAGGTGGTACCATTTAAAGCGAGCCGAAGCGAGCCGTACCGTACCGTACCATGCAGTGGAAATGCGCCATAAGCGTGCCGTACCGAACCGAGCCGTACCGTACCATGCAGTGGAAAAGCGCCAAAGCGTGCCGTACCGAACCGAGCCGTACCGTACCATGCAGTGGAAAAGCGCCATTATGCTATGATAGAGCTTTAGATTACTGCATTAGGATTATGATCCGATGAAGTGTGAGAAAGAAAAAGAGAGAGACACATGAGCAACCCTGGAAGACTACCACTCAGAGAGCTCCTCACTGGAAAATATAGCAATTTCAAATAAATAAGCATAATATTACTCACTTATGCCAGCAGATCTGGAGTGAAAAGCACTGTTAAGCACTGTAAAAAAAAAGCCTTCATAGTTATGGTGAGCTTATTGATTTACTATGATGTACTAATACATAGCCAATAGTGACAATTGGTCCCCAAACTAAAGTGTTTTTATTATTTAACCTTAGCTTGTAAGCTAATGCATGGAATCGAATTGGTTTCCCCCCCAATTTTTTTTTATTAATAACTATTTTTTTTCTACTGAACATGAAATCCTGCTAGTTTACTTCTGTATTGTAATGTTTTTTTTTTATTGTTGTTTCTCTTCATTTTATGGTAAAAAGTGGCCTTTACATACCGGAATAGAGTAAAACAATCCAGAAATAGTGAAAGTGACTTTAGCGGAAAAGAAACACAATTTCAGAAGAAGAGAGGCAAGTTATTATATTTTGATTAAAGATCACAAGGACAAAACAGTTATATGCAACAATCTGCACAAATGAATTACAATAGAAAAGAAAAAAAATGCTTTTATGTTGACTTTAAAAAAAGAAAATGAAAGTCATTTTGCTATTAAATTCTCTAAGCTAGGGGAGAACCACTTACCAAGAATGCATCAGTAGTCATTTGGCACATTTCTAAGGCAGGAAGTTCTTTTAACAAAGTGAAAGTAATTCTCTATTTAAGTGCTTCACCTGCAGAATACACAATAAAGAATTAGAGAGAAAATACTGGAGAACTGCCTGCTTGAATTCACACTAATTAGTCAGCTTGGCTTTTCAAAATATATGATTGCATGGTTTATCTGCTATTTGGATGATTAATTCCTGCAGAGTCTTTTTTTTTTTTTAGGTCCTCTGTTGGTCTATCGCTTGCCGCAAGAGAAACGGACACAAAATAATTTGGAGTGAGGCAGACCATCTAATGAGCTTCTCACCGCGTTTCCCCACCACACCAAACCATTACCGATGCAAATTTCTCCATGTTTATTTCATGCGTATATGTAATCAACCTGAGCGCTCTAGGTTCATTTTCTCATTAATACGATCGAAATGTTCAGTTTGCCGTTAATCATTCCTCTCCCACATCAACCGCCGTCACAGATGCAGTTAAAATGGAAGATCTTCATCATGGTCTGTCCGTTGCTTGTTGACTTGATCGGCGTTTGATCTGACGTGTAAACCAGGTGTGCTTGAGCTTCACGGCCTGTCAGGTCATGTCAGCGGAGTCGGCTCCGGCGCACAGGCCGTTTCTGTTTTCCCATGTTTGGCTGATGTTATGTATTATGTAGACACTCAGGGAGAGGATTGTCAACACTTAGTGTTTGGCATTATGCAGTGGAAACCTTCCTTCATATGCTGTAAACAAGGCTGCCATGCTGACTGTATTAATCATTTAACCACCGGGACAAAGGCTGGTTATGGTGGTCAGCTTTCTTCCAGCCTTTTAGCTGAATTAGATGAGAGGGGAGTTTTTCCTCTTGCATATCATGATGGCAGGATCCCCTCAGGGGCGATGAGGTTTAGAAGGGCATGTTGTGGTTGGTGGCGATTGAACCGCAGATGAGCCTGCCCTTTAAAGGCCCATATACCTATCTAGACGTGTCCTGGGGAGCAGTCACTGACATTAAAACTCAATTAGTGGACGACTCTGTAAATACTGCATGAGCCCGGCGCTTTGCTAATGAAGGCCCAGAGCAGGGTTCCAGCTCTACATCTTGATATGTCAGGATCGTGGCTGCCTGCGAGCCAGTGTGTCAGTCCAAAGGGAGGTTCAAATGCAGATGAGTGTTGACAGTCGGGTGCAATTGTCATTCAGCGTGTCTCGTGCCCACCCCGGGGTCTCATCTCGCTTTACTGTGGTGCTTCACTCTTCTTTGGCATCCCGCTCGTCAGCACGCATACCAATACGCAGGGTAAATTGAGATATGAGCTGCATTTTAACACACTAGGTCAGTCTATTTTGCCTTGTCCTGAGGCGTGTTCATAACGCTGACTAAAAAATGTGTTGTGGATCGCCTGAACTGCCTGTGACTATCTTAAATGCTCTGTATTTCTTGTTTCTCGTGTAATTTTAACACAGTTTACCTCCTTGGTAAACACTCTGTGGTCACACTTTAGATTAGGGTCCAATTCACACTTTAACTAACTTTTAACTATGGTTTTGCCTCAATAGACACTGCTTATTAATAAGCAGTTGTTAAGTTTAGGGATGTAGGATATGGTTGTGCAGAATAAGGCATTAATATGTGCTTTATAAGTAGGCTACTAATAAACAGCCAATATCCTAGTAATATGCATGCTAGTAAGCAACTAGTTAATAGTAAGAATTGGACCCTAAACTAAAGTGTTATCCACTCTTTTTACTGATTATTACAGGGATAGTTCACCCAAAAATTTTAATTTTCATTATTTACTCCAAGGCCGTAATCCCTTGGGGGATTTAGAAAATCGCAAGAAAAGCCAAGAAAATCGCAACTTTTAATTTTCCGTCGGTCTTAGTACACGATGTAACGACAGAAGAGTCAAGTTTTAAATAGGAAAAATATCGAAACTCTTTGTTCATTTTTTTGAGAGAGATGCTAATGGTCTTGTCCGGTTCAATTCATTATGCTAAGCTATGCTAAAAGTGGGACCCCCAGACCCGGAGATCGGCTGAATGGATTCGAAAACGGTAAAACTCAACTGTTTAACTCTGGGGGAGTTGTAAAATGAGCCTATTTCCAAAAAAAGTGGAGTATCCCTTTAAGGGAATAAAGAAAAAGTAATGGTAAAAGAAGAGCTACTTCTAATTGTAGTTATGGAGTTATCGATTTAAACTGCTAAATCTACTAAAACCAAACAACTAAAACTACTTTAAACTTTAAAATTCGCACCATTCACTATCGTATTATATGCCTAACGTATCTAGTCTTATCACCTTAAAGGGATAGTTCACCCAAAATGTAATGGGCCTACTCACCCTCATGTCGTTCCAAACCCGTAAGACTTTTGTTCATCTTCAGAATACAAATTTCATAATTTTGATGAAATCTGAGTGCTTTTTGTCCCACCATTGACAGCTACGCAACTGACACTTTGACGCTTCAAAAAGTTCATAAAGTGACTTATGTCTTATATTTAGTACAAAAGAGACACGATCACTTTATCTGACATGACATGAGCAATTATAACGACATGAGGGTGAGTAATTAATTAAATAGTTTTCATTTTTGGGTGAACTATCCCTTTAAGTTATGAATTAAATGAATACTGTAAAAAGATTGCATATTTTCAAAACGGTAAAATTTCATAAAAAAGTTGAGTAGTACTTGTCTCCCTCAGAGTCTGTTATGGTTAAAGCCCTGATTTACTCAAACTCCTGTCAGTTGAGCAGAATGTTAACGCTGCTCTTTTCGTCGTCACGATGACTTTGGATGAGGACCAGGGGCTGTCAAGCTCCAACAAAAACACCATAAAATAGGTCCATATGCATCATATTCCAAGTATTTGGAATGTATATAGCTTAAAGAACAGGCTCAAATTCATCTTGAAAAAGATTTTCTGCTTTAAATAACTCATGACACGAGGCTCAGAGGTGGACGAAGTACATAACTTCCTTACTTGAGTGAAACTACTGGTCAAATATTACTCCGTTACAAGTAAAAGTTGTAAAAGTAAACTTAAGTAAAAGTACAGAAGTACTCGTTTTTAAAAGTACTTAAGTATCAAAAGTAAAAAGTAAATGTCAATGCATTGTTTTATTATTGTTGCATTGTGAATCTATGCCTGCCTACCCTCATATCAATATCAAAGTTATTTCTAGAACACAGTTCCAGTAGTGGGATTGAATGCGAGATTGAATAACGTGCACTCAATAACGTCCACAATGGTTTCGGACACTCAAATGGCTGTTCCCTCAAATAGTGCCCTATTTAAACTTTTTTGGGTTCTGACATCAACCCGACTTTCATTTCCAACCGAAATGCAACGTCAACTCGACTTTTATTTCCAACCAAAACGCAACCCCTGCAACCAAAATCTGCCGTTACTACTTTCTACACAAGGACCTTGACAGAAATGTAGTGGAGTAAAAAGTACGATATTTGTCTTTCAAATGTAGTGAAGTTAAAGTAAAATGTTTTCAAAAAAATAATACTCAAGTAAAGTACAGACACTCAAAAAGTGTACTTAAGTACAGTACTCAAGTAAATGAACTTTGTTACTGTCCTCCTCTGGGGCTGAATAAATGATAACAGAATTACCATTTTTGGGCGAACTCTCCCTCACAGATACTGATAAATATTTTTTAATGGAGTTAATGGACGCCTTCCAGACATCTGTTTAGAAACTTTCATTACATTTTGAAATGTAAAATGAGACAATGATCCTCTTACTATGAAGGATATTTGTCCAAATAAAGGAATGTTACAATTAACAGATCTAGTGCAAATGCCAAAAAGCTCATAATAAATAACATGGATGTCCTCCAGCATAAGAAACAAGTAGGTTCCACGGAATAAATATCCTTTCATGTGTATCACAATACGAGTATGAATGAACAGTTGATTATTTCCCCCTCGGGGTCTCTGTTTCTGACAGTGCTCTAACTCTCTGCAGCTGTCTTGACGTCTGCATGCGCTGCCCAAACTAACAGGCTGTGACCTCGCAGCGGTGACAGTCTGCCAGAACTGATTTCCGTTGACTCACTTTTGCTGTGACCACAGTGAGTCCTTCACAGCGCTGCACGGTTACATGGCTTGCTGCTTTCATCCAGTTACTGATGTGTAGTGTTGAGCAAGAGACTCAGGCAAGCTATCTACAATAAAAATAAAAAACATTAAAATTTAAATTTCATTTATCTGCCCCAAACAAGCAGGATCTTACGGAAGAGGATTAGGGGCAGGCAATAATAAAAAAAATAAAACCATCTCGAGATTAAAGTCATTATAATGCGAGATTAAACGTTAACTTTCGAGAAAAAAAGTCGAAATACAATCTTGAGAATAAACTCATTAAATATTGAGAATAAAGTCGTTGTGTTTCGACAAAAAACTTGTTAAATTTCGAGAAAAAAGTCGAAATACAATATTGAGAATAAACTCATTACATTTCGAGAATAAAGTCGTTGTGTTTCGAGAAAAAAACTCGTTAAATTTCGAGAAAAAACTCGAAATACAATCTTGAGAATAAACTCATTAAATTTCGAGAATAAAGTCGTTGTGTTTCGAGAAAAAAAGTCAAAATGAAATGTAGAGAATAACGCATTGGATCAGTGTTCATTATAGCCTACTGATAGAGGACATGGCAGAGTTGGATCACTTAGTCAAGCTATATTTTAGACTTTCTTTCAGTAACAAAGAATAGAACATTCTTAGGTCGGCTAGGTCTTTTTAGAAGAAAAAAATCAGTCCAATTTGCGCGATGTAGCCTACTCGCTTTTGTCCAACATGAAATTCAACGAGGTTTCGTGGTTTCCCAGGATACCATAAGACGCATTATTAAACTTGTTGATCCTCAATGTGTGGAATTTCGACGAAGGAGAGTAGGCTACACTTGCGCTGGCCCAAATGCACTCTGGCATATAGACAGCTATGATAAATTAAAACCGTACGGCATTGCCATTAATGGCTGTATAGATGGTTACAGTCGTTACATTCTGTGGATGGAGGCGTACACAACCAACAACGATTAATAATGCGTCTTATGGTATCCTGGGAAACCACGAAACCTCGATGACGCTAGGCTATGCAATGAACACTGATCCAATGCGTTATTCTCTACATTTAATTTCGACTTTTTTTCTCGAAACACAACGACTTTATTCTCGATATTTAATGAGTTTATTCTCAAGATTGTATTTCGAGTTTTTTTCTCGAAATTTAACGATTTTTTTCTCGAAACACAACGACTTTATTCTCGATATTTAATGAGTTTATTCTCAAGATTGTATTTCGAATTTTTTCTCGAAATTTAACGAGTTTTTTTCTCGAAACACAACGACTTTATTCTCGATATTTAATGAGTTTATTCTCAAGATTGTATTTCGAATTTTTTTCTCGAAATATAACGAGTTTAATCTCGAATTATAATGACTTTAATCTCGATATTTAATGACTTTATTCTCAAGATTGTATTTCGACTTTTTTTCTCGAAATTTAACGAGTTTAATCTCGAATTATAATGACTTTAATCTCAAGATGGTTTTATTTTTTTATTATTGCTTGGCCCTAATCCTCTTCCGTAGTATCTTAAAGTGACAGCTGCTACTCAAAAAAAAAAAAAAAAAAATTTGGTAAATTTTTTTTCTATTTACTCCTAATAACCATAACTATTCCTTTACCATGAGCTAATTAAACAATAATAATTGTGTTATTTACAGTGTCAATAAATGAAGAACTCACTATTTGCATATTGCCTATTAATATATTAACAATGTAGAGTCTACAGTATATAAACTAGTTTGTTAATCATTTTTAAGCACTTTTTTACTGTATACTTATTATAAAGTGTTACCAAATATTTAAAGTTGGCATGAAATGGAAATCTACCTATATATTTTCTAAAAAAATGATGTTATTGATCTTTTTCGGTGAAATTAATTTAATGAAAATATATTCTGAAAGAAAATAATGTTGCTACTTCTGTTACATCATGACTTTAAATGTATTTCAGATGTAAAGTGATGACATTTTAATCAGTGAATACTGTTTTTTACAACGATCCATTAAAACAAACTGTTCAAATGAACCAATTCGTACGTGTTATTAGAGAGCAAGTGTGTTATTCAGTGGATTTCAACTATGCGCCCCCTACAATTAGTATTTGCATACTACAAAAGTTGTATCCACTTCCTCTATGCACTGGGTATACTATTTGTATGCACTACCACGTAGTATTTAATTACTTAAAATTAGGCATTCAGTGTCATGCGTAAAATACACACGCTTTCTTGCATGCCTTGCTTTTTTGCCTGTTGAAAGTCTGTGTGATTTCATTGAAATGATATCAAATGGTGGCAGGCTGCGACATGCACTGTGCCTTTCCCCCGTAAGCGTTCATCAATAAAAATATTACTTCAGTGAAATGTTGAAGGCTGCTGCTTAGATACCCAGCTCTTGTCTTTCAAAGAGGATTTTCATCTCTTCCATTCTTTCATGTAGTCGTGAGGAGCCGTTCTGTAAACACGGACTTTGAAGAGACCCGTCACACTGGCTGTCAGCTACAGGTGCGAACACACTGTTCCAAGACGGCCCGTTCCGATTGTCTGTGGTGAAAAAGAAAAAAAAAGAAGAAGCAAAACTCGCAACGTCATTCTAACTTAATTTCCCTGACGAGAGACAGGTATAAAGACGGGAGATGAGTGCATGACTGCATGACACTATAAAACCTCGAGTGGACTGGAAAAAAAGTGTGATATATGGAGTCATTTGTGTTTTGAGTGATTTTGAAATCACTTCGGAGCAACCGACTTAGTTCTTATCCACCAAAGCATGTCTGTTTTAATTAAAAGTGATTTTTTTTTTTAATCCGGCATTTTTAAAGCATCCACTCCTACAGTGTTGTTCTGGGGACAGGGCAGCCGGCCAAGCCCCAGAGACCAAGCTGCTCTTTAGGAACATTTGTATTTGAGCCTGGCCAGGCCTCCACTAATCCCTCTTAGGGCATCCATCGCATCACTCTCTCCCGGCTCTCCTCGTGATCAATACACAATACATCAAAGGTTAGGTGGAGATGGGCCCATTCTTTGAAGCCGTGTGTGTGGAGCTGGATTTGCTGAGCTAACATCGTCCAGTGAAGCCACCTTTTGATTGAGCTTGTTTGGCCGGAGCTACTTCTGTTTGCTGAGGGGCAGAGGAGAATCTAATAAAGAACAGCCAATGTCTCTCTGTTATCTCTCGTCTCTGTCAAAGCCAATATAAGGCCACTGCCAGATTTTTTTTTTGTCCACTGGACACATTCCAAATAGCTAGTATAAGCTATTCGCTATGTATTACTACGTATACTGCAAAAAAATATATTAAATATAAAATCAGTTTGAGAATAGGAGCTCAGTGAAGGCTTCAAAACATTTCCATTTCTTACTTATACTATATACTATATGTATGTGTGTGTGTATATATATATATATATATATATATATATATATATATATAAAAAAAATAGTTCTCATAGTTCTTAGATCTGGTTGTTGACAAAAGACAAATCTGCACTGTTATGCAAGATCCTACCTGTCATGTGAACGCATCTGGTCTGCCATCGCTGCTGACAGACATTTAGAATAATTAATTCTAAATATCACAGAGGCAGCCTTGCCAAGTCAAGTTAAATAGCAATCACCTGCGCTGACACACAGCCATTTTAGATTATTTCGTTTTCATGCTATTTACATATAAAACTCCCTGCATATAACAACATCAGAATTTACGGTAACACTTTACATTAAGGTTTCATTTGTTAGGATTAGTTAACTACATGACCTAACAATGAACAATACTTCTAACAATAATCTAATGTTAATCTCAACGTTTACTAATAAGATCAAAGTTGCATCTGTTATCATTGGTTAATGCATTGTGAACTTGCATGAATATGAATTCTGACTAACACTAGAATTCTGAATTTATTAACTTACATTAACAAAGGTTAATAAATGCTGTAAGAATATATTATATATAGAATACATATAAAGCGTTACCGAATTGACTGTAGATTATAGTTAAACCTTATATGGTCTTATTAATATGGCCTAATAAAATCGTTTTCTGTTTTCTTCCCCCAAAAATGGCAGATTTTCACACAAAAAAGATGCTGTCCTCTCCCTCTTCTCAACCAGCAACACTATAGAGGGCTGTTCTGCTATCATTCTCCTCCACACCTCCCTTCTTTCCCTCTCTCTCACTTGGTCTCTTATTTGCATTATATATGCTTCATTTAGCTTACATGGCTGAGTGGAAATATAACCTGAAGCCATTCACACAAGGCATGAAGTGTGGCCCAGCAGAAGTCAGGAGCAGGACCGCATACGACCATGAGATGGCAGCACTCTCCTCCGCTCACACCGGGTCTCCTCCATCTCTCCTCATTTACGCTCTGATGGGTACAAACAGTGGGAGGAGATGGACCACTTGTATAAAAATGAATGGGAGGCTGAATTCAGCATATTGCCATATGACAGAAATAGTAAGAGTAGTATGCTATTAGAGAGCTTTTATTTTTTATTTTTAGAGCATTAACTGAACCCACCTGAAAAATATTTGGCATGATGTAAAAAGAGAGGAAAAAAAAAAGACGTTACAGAAATATAATTTTGACACATACAGTTTTGGAGCCTCTCTTTATTCAATTTATCCCAGGGTTGATTTTGTTAACAGAAACTAACATAAAAAAATAAATAAAAAATCAATGTTGTTAATTGAAATAAAGTCAAGTCAAGTCAAGTCAAGTATATTTGTATAGCGCTTTTCACAATACAGATTGTATCAAAGCAGCTTCACAGTATTAAATTAAAATAATACAACAAGGTTTATTTCTAATGGAATTTATTGATTGATAAAATCAAATTAAATATCCCCAAAATATCCCCAACTGAGCAAGCCAAAGGCAACAGTTAAAGCTGAAATAAAATATAAATATTAGATAAAAAACATCAAATGAAAAACTACTGAACAAAATTAACAATGCTGTCTTGGCAACTAGTTGAAATATATAAGTTGAAGTAAAAAAAATAAAAAAATAATAGTAATTAAAGTTAATTAGAAATATATATATATATATATATATATATATATATATATATATATATATATATATATATATATATATATATATATATATATATATGTATATATATATATATTAAAAAAAAATTATACAAATGACAGAAGCCCATAACTTATTTCTAAATTACTACAACCTATACAAAAATAAAATTATAAATAAAAATAAAACAATACTTCTATATTAGACTAGTATATTTAAAAATACTAAAATAAATTTTTCTTACCCTACATTGAAAATCAACTGCCTGTATAGACATTACCAAGATGGCTGCCAAGTGACCTGATTATCCTTAAAGCGACTTATGAGAAATATGTCCAAGAGAGCAATAGAAGCATACTGAGACTGCGAATGAGTGGAAATACTGAAATGTTAACACACGACTGCAAAGTACTTGGAACGGGATGGAAAAGGTGCTGTAAAGCTGTTTGTTCTTCCTCATTTTTGAAATGGTACATGTACGTCACACTGCATATACGGTACGGTTTGGAAGCCGCGTGCATCTCGAGGTGGTTTTTTCCCAGTTCCCCTGTCATTTACTCCCATTCTGGTTTTCATTAGCCGAGCAACCTTAGCGAGGCCTGGTCTTCGCCTCCCCTGTTATCTCAATGATGTTCTAATGCTGGTCAAACATTATTGTGAATGGCTCAGCTCAATAGAGGCAGTGTTAGCCAGGAGAGTCAATATTAGCTGAGCAAACAGGGTGAGCGGAAGGTGGGGGAGGGGAGTGCACCGTCTATGAGTGTGTGTGTGAGGGGGCCTAGTGTGTGCTCTTGGTGAACCTTGACCGTTCACAACAGAGGCAACAAAGCATGGGATAAAGAGATGACAGGAATTTAGCAAAGCATTCTTCTCCTTCTTTTGCTCCTGGCTCTTGCTGAAGGAGCCGGTGATCCAACAAAGATCGGTCAAAGATTCCCGTCGTTCCATCTACATCGCACATATCTACAGCCTATTATAAGCGCGCTGTGGGATTAATGAGGGCTGTGTCTTCTCAGGGTTGCAAGGGAAGGTCAATTTGTCAAAGGACACAAACAACAGGCCCAAGGTCAACTCTTTGTCTGTCTTTACAAAGGTAAGTGAATCATAAGCTCCACGCCCACCCCACCTACGACCGTATCAACACGTCTCCTCGGTAATCACAGACACTTTTATGCCCTGAGAGCTGTGCAAACAGTTGGTTTGGTAGAATCAACAGTAGCTGTCATGTGACCCTAAACGCACCGAAAGCTTTCCGCATGAATCATAATCTAACATAGAAGTGATTGTGCAGGTGAATGCGCTAATAACAACAAGCGGCTGACTAATGTTTGACTTGCGTCTCATTAGAGAATGCGAATAAGGGGAAAAGATTAACTTCTCAAATGACAGTGTCTCACTGTTTAGATGAGGCTTGCTAACCTGTCCCATTTAATCTATGGGCCTCGCTGGCAAACAAACAGACAAATATTGACCGTCTGGGAATAGGCCTCACTCAGCAACACATACACCCAGAGCAATTTCCTCAAGGCTCTGGGAAACTGTCAACATGATGGCAAAAGAAAATATCTTTTCTTGCCATGGGGCAAACTGCGAACAATATGCGCTGATATGCTTAAGTCAGACTGGCTAATTTGAGCAAATAACACTCGGTCCGGCTGTGCGACGTGTGGAATATTACAGGTACTGAAAAGACTCTCGCTTTCATTTTCCCTGCATGCGTATTTAGTTTGGGTCATTTGATATGGATAAGCAGGCGTAACGTTTAAGTTAAGGGTCAGGCCTAAAGTCCAGTTAAGCTTGAGTTGCATCCGAAGCTTTAAAACCAAACAAACAAAGGCTGAGCACTGTTTGAGATAACCGAACTAACACCCCCCAACCGATCTCGAGAGCGTAACACAAATACCTTTTGATGTAGCAACACGGCCCCCATTCAGATCTGCTGACATGTGAAAAAGCAACATTAGCTAATGCACTTCTTAAAGACTATAATCGCTCTTTCCCCTACAGTTAATGAATGCTAATTAGAACTAGCTTGGTGTTTGCTGGCTGCCTCTCTAATGTGCCGTATTGTTCCTCTTCTCCTGCTTCAGCTCGGCTCTAATGCTGCTGTGCCAGCTATTAAAGTCAGCTAATCCATCTATCTCCACAACTGCCAGCTCCGAAAGCCACTAATAGCTCAGCCACAAAACTGCGCATTTCCGAATTCATTTTATCTGTAGTCTTTGCACTGGTAAAGCGAGTGGGTGGCATTGCGGTTGAACTTGAATTCCATGCCATACCTGGCTCGGATGCTTAAGGGCTTCTTTTCTCTGAGTGTTTTGTTTTGATGGGACGGATAGATCAGCTCCACTTCCTCAGACATAAAGGCTCGTCTCAAACCGAGACCCAATGTTTGAGACCAACAAGGCTTGTGTGGGCAGGAGGATTTCTGATCCTGAGAATTACAGACATTACTAGTCTGAGTACATAATGCTTCTGTTTAGCATCTTCTTCTTTTTTTTCTTTACAAATATTATTATTATTATTATAATAATTTGAGTTGAAAAGTTTGATTTAATAAAAACATAATAATAATGAATTTCACAATTTCCATATACATACATATATACACTCAACTAAAGGATTATTAGGAACACCTGTTCAATTTCTCCTTAATGCAATTATCTAATCAACCAATCACATGGCAGTAGCTTCAATGCATTTAGGGGTGTGGTCCTGGTCAAGACAATCTCCTGAACTCCAAACTGAATGTCAGAATGGGAAAGAAAGGTGATTTAAGCAATTTTGAGCGTGGCATGGTTGTTGGTGCCAGACGGGCCGGTCTGAGTATTTCACAATCTGCTCAGTTACTGGGATTTTCACGCACAACCATTTCTAGGGTTTACAAAGAATGGTGTGAAAAGGGAAAAACATCCAGTGAAAATGCCTTGTTGATGCTAGAGGTCAGAGGAGAATGGACCGACTGATTCAAGCTGATAGAAGAGCAACTTTGACTGAAATAACCACTCGTTACAACCGAGGTATGCAGCAAAGCATTTGTGAAGCCACAACACGCACAACCTTGAGGCGGATGGGCTACAACAGCAGAAGACCCCACCGGGTACCACTCATCTCCATTACAAATAGGAAAAAGAGGCTACAATTTGCACAAGCTCACCAAAATTGGACAGTTGAAGACTGGAAAAATTTTCCCTGGTCTGATGAGTCTCGATTTCTGTTGAGACATTCAGATGGTAGAGTCAGAATTTGGCGTAAACAGAATGAGAACATGGATCCATCATGCCCTGTTACCACTGTGCAGGCTGGTGGTGGTGGTGTAATGGTGTAGGGGATGTTTTCTTGGCACACTTTAGGCCCCTTAGTGCCAACTGGGCATCGTTTAAATGCCACGGCCAACCTGAGCATTGTTTCTGACCATGTCCATCCCTTTATGACCACCATGTACCCATCCTCTGATGGCTACTTCCAGCAGGATAATGCACCATGTCACAAAGCTCGAATCATTTCAAATTGGTTTCTTGAACATCAGTTCACTGTACTAAAATGGCCCCCACAGTCACCAGATCTCAACCCAATAGAGCATCTTTGGGATGTGTTGGAACGGGAGCTTCGTGCCTTGGATGTGCATCCCACAAATCTCCATCAACTGCAAGATGCTATCCTATCAATATGGGCCAACATTTCTAAAGAATGCTTTCAGCACCTTGTTGAATCAATGCCACGTAGAATTAAGGCAGTTCTGAAGGCGAAAGGGGGTCAAACACAGTATTAGTATGGTGTTCCTAATAATCATTTAGGTGAGTGTACATACATATAGTATATTTCTTGTACCAATGTAAATGTCTTTACTGCCACTTCTTATCAATATAATGCATCTTTGCTTTTTGTCAAGGTCCTTGCACACTGAGTCCGAAATTTTCACATGCGTTTTTTCGTAGTCGTGATTCGGTGGCTCTGAATTGTCAAAACACCATTCAAAATGCTTGCTTCGGATGCGAAAAACGCAGAAAATCGAACCTGATCCGAATTTTTTTTTATGATGGACGAAAGTTTCGGAGACAGTGTGCAAGCGTGCTTGACATAACGTGAGATCGTATTTATTTTTTAACGTGCGAAAATTTCGGATGCGAATTTCGTCCGAAATTTTCGCATGCGGTTTTTCGTATTCGTGAATATTCGTGATTCGGTGGCTCTAAATTGTCAAAACACCATTCAAAATGCTTGCAACGGACGCGAAAAACGCAGAAAATCGAACCTGATTCGATTTTTTTTTTGACGGACGAAAGTTTTGGAGGCAGTGTGCAAGCGAAAAATTTCGGATGCGAATTTCGGACTCAGTGTGCAATGGCCTGCAAGGACCTTTACTGACCACAAACCTTTTAATGGTACATAAATAAATAAAATATTGTAACTTATATTGGAAGATTTTTCTTAAAGATGTCCATTAAATATCTTTCAAAATTTGATTCCTACCATACCTCCCCTTGTTTTGTCCGTGGATAGACACTATTTTGGATCAATTAATTGCCCACATACAGTAATAGACCACCATGTTTTTTTGGCTGCGGGTGTCTGATGTTTACAATATTTTCCAGCCTGGTAAAATGGTTAGCTTTGGCCTCTTCTCAGACCTCTCTCAGTCTGTTCCCATCCTGAGACGCTAATAACTAGCTCTGTGTGACAGACGAAAGGTCCCTTTGTGTTCTAAAATGCCTTTCTTGCATGGCAGTGCACCAAGAATCACAGGCTCGCAAACAGGTGGTGAAGCATCTGAATAACAAATTAAGCTACGCTTTTCGCATGAGCCAACTCAACAAATTATTACAATGAATTATGACAGTACAATAATGTCCAAAGGACTTATTTAAGTGTGAGGAGACTGTAGTGGGGTAAGCAAACTGATTTGCTCCATGGAGAGGTATAATATGCAGGATGTGGGCTGGCAGATGGTGTGGCTTGGTAAACCTATGAATAATATGCTTCTCTACCTCTTCAAAGCAATGGAACTTCACTAAGAAGGAAAAACAAGGTTGGATTTACACTGACCCTGAGCCAACATGACTCTCCACGACTTATTCTCTAATGTCAAACAATAGTTTTTTTAATCTGATCTCCAACACATTCTTCAACGCCTGTTCTCTCATGCTTGCTGATTTCAAAGTTTGTTTAATTGGAAAAGACTCTCATCAAGATGCAATAATTACAGTGCCATCTGATTCCTAAGCGTTGTTGTGTGAGAAACTAAAGAGCCAACGTTCACGTTTCAATGAAAATTTAAATGCGATAACGTTTGATCTTTAAGTAGACGTATCAAATGCCTCTTGTTCTGAAATGAAATGTTTTAAGATGTCAAGATCAAATTACAATTCTTCTTAAAGTAATATTCCACCAGGACACAACAGATGAACATGTAGCTAAGGTGCACATTTAAACAAAATATTCCAGGTTATAATGATAAATTAAAAGATTTACAGAATATACATTTTCTAAATAACTTGTAACCCATTTATAAAAAGCAAACAACAAAATATTTGGAAAGAAATGCACTTATAAACAGAAGTCTATGGGACAACAAGGTCTGCGTTTCTATGTTAGTGCAAATTATTGTAAATTATTTTCTGTGGTAATCAACAGCATCTTCGTTCATGAATAATTTAAACAGTATTATCATTGTACACGGTGGTTTATTAAAAGACCCACTGTGAAATAAAGAGGCGTTTGTGGGAAAAATTGCACTGTTTTTTTTTGCACGTTACCTGTGCAAGACGATATACGATTTGGCAAAAGTATTCATGAAATGAAATCTGTTGGCTAAACACAAGTGTTAAAATATCTCCTCCAATAAAATATGATTCCTGTGAAATGTGTTTGTGTGAAATAACAGTGTCATGGGTGTATTTGTGTTTGTGCGCATCATCATCCTCACCACAGATGGATGATAAACGGCTATAAAAAAAAAAGAGGAAGTGACACATTTATTTCTTCCAAATAAGAATTAGTGTTTGTGGCCTAGAATAAACCAAACCACTTCGGATGTAACTTGCAAACTTAAAAGCGTAAAGCAGGATGACACAGAGCATTAATTTCACTGAACTAACAGGAACCCAGAATGGTTCTGCATAGTTTCCGAACAATAAAACGACTTCGCTTTGGAATGAGGATTAGATTAAATCACTAGTCTGCCACTGAGGCATGAAAAATCCCACAGCATTACGAAAACATGTCTGGTGGAGGAACAACCTTCTCACCTGACAAACACAGCCACACTTCCACCAGAAAAAAATGCAATATATCTTTTTTTCCATGGCTGAAGGACATAATCATCAAGTCAAGCTATGTATACTAACTTCATTGTGACAGCCACTGGCTTAGTCTGAAGCAAACAACAACATTTAAACACCTGAACAAATGAAAGCCTTTAGAAAGTGATTTACAGGCCTGCTCACTCAATGTGTACTGGGAAAACAGGCGTGAGCGGCACACAGTTATGGAGAGATAGACGATGCGATCTGATGAAATCTAAGATAACATACCTCACTAATGATGCCGTGGTACAGCTGGGTCTCAGTGTTCTGTTCAGTCACGTAGCTCACACGTCACTAAATGCAGGTTTCTCTGGGCCAACAGATCAACACCCGCCTATTAGCTCTGTTCTCTGTCCCTCCGGTCCTATTATTCCTCTGTATTACAGGATTGTTATGCACCCAAGGGCCTCTGACCCATTTTTTCCCTCCCTCATAAAATCTATTGAGGTCTTTTTAATATGTCTGCATCTATTAGCTCCAGAGATTAAGGGTCAATCAGAAATAAGATATATATAAAATAACAACTAAAAGATTATGCCAAACTACCATTTAAATTAGGCTTTTCTCAGCCTATGATATCTGGACAGGGTAACACTTTATTATAAGGTCCCATTGTTAACATTATAACAGTATTTATTAATGTTCTTCGTTGCATTAGTTAATAAAAACGCAACCTTATTGTTAGATCAAGTATGCTCAGATTCAATAAATAATGTTAACAGATACAACTTTTTTTTTTTTTTTTTATAATGTATTAGTAAATGTTATGAAGCCCCAAATGGGACATGGAAAAAAATTGAGTGAAGGAAAAGAAAAAAAAAATTAGATGGAGGAAAAATTATATGTCAATACTTTGGCATTCTCTCGCAAATGTTTTGAGTCTCCCGAGAAACTTTGCGTTTGTTTTTTAGGGGAACGCAAAATGTATTGTGAGAAAACGCAAAAGCATTGACTATGACTATAATATACATATATTCAACTATATATATATACTACTAATCTTGTTATTTAATGTTAAGTTGAACCTTATTGTAGTGTTGTTTATCACCCAGTCATTTATAGCTTCATGCTCCCCAAAAATAACAAATATTTTAGAAAAGTAAAAAATCTATGCAAAAATGTATTTTACACCGACGCGTTCATCATTGTATGCATAATGTGTGTGAGTATACATACATACATACATACATATATAGTTATACAATATATACAGACAAAAAAAAAAAAGTAACTGACTCGTACACATCATTGTGACAGAGCCAAATACTTTATAAGACACAGAATTCAATTCAATATTCTGCATGCAGTTCCTCAGTAGACCTTTGGTTCAACCTCGGTACTGAGGCTTCAAGCTCTCACACACACCTGATGCCTCAGGTGAGTAATAAATACCTTTAAAACTCCCCTTTCACAATCAGTGCTACACACAGATCTTTTATAAACGAATGCATGCTTCACAATAAGCAGTTAAAGTTGGCTAATTATAGTAGTCAGGGACGGGCTCGGACACGCTCCAGTGCACTCTTGACGGAAGCCAACCTGAGGCAAGGGCAGTCCGTACTCTCTTTTGTGACCGCCTGAATAATCAGACGAACTCGTAACTCAGTGCTGCCCATCTCCAGGTGTGATGGAATGAATCTCCACAGTGTCTCATATGTGGGCTAGTTCTTAATGAGCCGCTTCAGACAGACAGACAGATACACACACACAAACACAAGAGGCTGTCGGAAGCAGAGGCCAAATCACAATGCTTAGATTTATCATTATGACAAGTCTCTTTGTGAGCTGTTGTCTGTTATCAAGTGTGTTGTCTTTGCCGGGCTGTTGCCAAAACAACCAACAAGTCTATGATGAGAGATCCGTCCTGGCCCACATTCTGTGTATCTTTGTGTGTGTGTGCGTGCGAATGTGCAGTTACATGAAGTGCTTGTCTGACAGGGTTGGGTGTGTGTACTCTAGTGTTGTAGAGAAAGGGTGTAGGAAGCCTCCAGGCTGAATGGTTTCACCTCTCTACCCTTCATTTAAACCTTGTGTTAAAACAAGTAATTCACCTCACCTGCTTTACCACATTTCAGAAGCTCTCATTAACACCATTTTATCTCTTTCTCCCCATCACTAGATCTGTGCCAAGAAAAAGTTCTTTTAAATCTCCTATTACGTGCATGCAAAAATGGGCATGCGTCATATGCATGTTTATCTGCCCTTGCACTGCTTAGATGTTTTGGGAAGCAGATCTATAGATATAATATGATTCATTTGCTTAGGGCTGTTTGGTATCATATTACAAGCCTTAATAACTTATTGTTTTTCCTGTTTAAAGCTTAACCTGATTACTCATGTCTATCTGCTATTTAAGCAATATCACACAAGCATGAGTGATGTTGTTTTCTATTCTAGTGTTTGTCTTTTTGTACAAGAGCTTCAATTATCACTAATTTACTATTGAGTAATTGACATTTTAGACACAATATATCCAGTTACTTTTTTGCTCCACCATCAAAAACAGTTTCAAACAAAGCTTCAGCACAGTTTGTCATGTCGTGTAATGACTCACATAAAGATAGTCGCTGCATCTGAAATGGCGTACTGTCCGAGTAGGTGCTACATTTGAATTTATTTTGTAGCCGTTTAAAAAAAGGACACTATGTAGTATGAATATGGGAGTGTGAATGTAATTCGGATGTACAACAACCGCCATGATGTTACTGTCATGTGACCTACCAGCGTCAGTTGCATCGCTTCACTTCCATTCATAAATCCTCTCCCGTGGCCTCATGGGATAGTAAATTGTCCATACTTGAAACTATATGTCCATTGGACATACTCTTCTTTTGGTGTACAGTTTTAGCATATAGATTTATATATATATAGAAGGAAAGTATTCGATTTCGGACGAAGCGAGTGTGTTTTTGGATCAATGAGTCAATGACTCACTAATAAAGATGGCTGCATCAGAATATGCATACTTTCCTACTATACTTCCCTGAATTCACAGCATATAGGTGAAAAGTACCCAGATAACCTACTACTTCTGGCGAGATTCTGAAGTGTGCATCTGATGGACACTTTAATATCCTATGAGGCCACAAGAGTAAATGGAAACACAAATGCGAATGGCAGAGAAACGACAACTGACACAGTAAGTCACATAAAAATGACATGACGAATGTAGTATATCTGGATTGCATTCATACCAGACACATTCATAACATGATCGCAAAGTAATTACTTGCTCAAAATAAGTACCTACTTTGAGAGTATGTAATTTCAGATGCAGCCGAATGCTTGTTTTGTTTCCTGAAAGAATCAGTGTTTTATAACGAATCAGTTGAATGATTACTAAAAATTCCATGCAGTGATACACAAACTGACAACGTTTCTGGAACTCACAAGCCCAGACAACCAGAGTGATATAAACGCTATGGCAATTTTGTAACTTTTCTTTGGTGGAGAAAAATGATACAAATTACCTGGCCAAATTTTCTCTATATGAATGTTTTTATAGAACATTTTATATAAAAGCAAGTGTGTTGAAGTGCTGATTTACCTATGGCCAAATCATAGCTGTGTTTCATACAACTCTTGTTTGTGTGCTATTGCTTAAACATACACTAACAGCCATGTTGACCTGCAAATAAAGCTTACATTTTACACATTTGGCTCGCTCTTAGTCTGAAAGTGAAAGACATCTGGCATTTCCCCCAGAGGGGTGAGACCGAGACATAAATCTTAAGACAACGGTTTGTTACACCTTGTAAGTGTATAATAAGTGGCTGTCACAGGTCAGGAATGTGTAATGGCCACTGGCATTAGTCTTAATTACACTGCAAGGCATCGGATGAGTGAAGACTGACAGACTAGAGATGAAAGATAAAGCAGAACAAAGCTGAACAACACACGCAGCAGCAGATCAATAAAAGAAAAACTGAAATCTCTTATGAAAACACGAGGATGCATGAAATCAAAACAGAGATGCTATGGCAAGATTAAACAGGTTTACATTTTGATATGAGCTATAATTTTCCATGGTCTCCAGAGATAATGTAGGGTTTCCCCTTCACATTGCAATGACTGAAATTACATGGCTTAACTCAGTAGTTCCTTGTAATTCTAACAAGCCAGTTGCAAACAGGAAGTGACTGGGACAGACAGGGGATATCTGGCCATCATCAGTAGATTCTCAGGTGTCCCATCACATGCTTGAGCCTTCTCCCAGCCATTTTTTCCCCACACACACACTGCGGCCGACTACATGAGCTGCGGCCTTTGCCCACCCTTACCCTCCTGGCCTGAAGGATTTATTGGTCAGCTGCTCTCAAAACTCCCTTTATAAGCAAATGTGCTGCATGTTCTCCAGTCAGCCCACACATGCTCTCTTCGTCAGACGCGCATTTATTGCCTCGCCTGAACATTTCTATTAGTTCAACCTCCTACGTCCCAGTCAGCCGAGCTTTATTTATGATCATTACCCAATTATAGCTATTACATACTGTGTCGTACATGACAATTAATGAGGGCAGAGTTATGGGGGGCAACAGGACTCACCTGTAAATACCCGCTAAAGAGGCACCTTAGCCTTCAGTGGCAGTGCTAATCCTTCAGCAAGAGCGAGACTGTGGCTGGCTGGAGTTTTTAGAGCTTGTGTCTCTGGTGCAGTGAGATATCTGAGCCCTCTCCATTAGTCTACCGCAGCGCACTGAGAAAGCACAACCCTATTTCATGCCAGCTCCCAAATAGTGTGGAGAATTTGCGAGGCAGTTAGTGGCCGTCATTAATATCCACCCGGGCCCAGGCTGACAGCTGCTGATTGGAATGGAGAGCCCCTGTAAAGCAGACAGCTACAAATTTCCCTGACAGCTCGGCGTCCATTACCCACAGTCAGCTGCCAAAACAGCAGTAATAAGAGACACAGAAAGAGAGAAAGAGAGCGGCAAACATGCCCTCTCTCGCTAACTCTCTATCACACACCATGCCACACACAGACAGAATCCCAGCCATAATTTACCTATTCATTTCTATGCTCTCATGACAGAAGAAATACTGTATTATGCATTCGTCAGTTAGTGTAAGGTGTTGAAAAAGTGTTTGTGGCCAGCAAAGATGGACTGGTAGTTATGTCACTATATGGCAGTATGCAGAAATTATATGCAATGAACAAAAACAACCAGCTACAAGGTGAATCACAACCTTACAAACTTGAAACAAAAAAGAGTTAGGCCTATATATACATATATATCACTCTAATATAAACTCTATATAAACTATTTTTTATATATACACACACACACACACAAATAGTTAAAGGAGAGTGTAGGGAGACTGACTCAATTACATAATATGCGGTGCTTCATGGGAGTGGGTGGTTCTTATGGCATGATTTGTTTGTTTCGATTCTCTGATTGGTGGAGATTTCTTCGCAGAATCATGGGTAATGTAGTTTTACACCTGGAATTCCGCTTTTGAAAATGATTATTTAAAAAATAAGTTGAGATAATGTGGGCAGATGGCTTCAACAAAAGCATATACCATCGATTAACAACCTCTGAGCTCACAGTAGGTCTGTCTTTTATCGTTTATCGTTAAAAATCAATTCCGCTGTGAAGAAAATTCGAATGGCATTTTCACTTCCTGAACCCGACTGTTCCTAATCTTGCCCAATCACTTTACTTAATTAATATTTATAAGCCACAAAAGTTCTAAGTTGCACGCACTTACACACACACACATCTTTGTGGGGACTCTCCATAGGCGTAATGGTTTTTATAGTCTACAAACTATATATTCTATCCCCTTACACTAAACAGGTTTTACTATCCTTGAGTAGGTTTAATGTAGGTTAAACAAACACACACACACGCACACTAGTGTGACTGCCAGTGATGAGCTTGAACTAACCAGCAAGCAAGTGTGTCTATTATTTTGATTTACTCAGTCACAGTGCTTTAAACTCAATGTAATAACAAGCATAAGACTGATTTATTACTCTCTTACATTTCACGCATGGCTCCACTAACGCCCCTGCACTGCAGATTGATGCGAGATATTTGGGTCACTTAATTATAGCCAGACCTTTTTTAAGTCCTAAAACAGAGGTGACAGCGTGTTAAAATGCCAGTCAGTTCACCCTTCTGGAAAACCCAGCTTAAAGTGTGTTTTGGAATATAGCAGCTGCTTTCTAGGTGGTCCAAGCAGGTCAGTCAGCTACAAACGTGCCACCTTACTAAAGCGCTAATATACGAGCTAAAGATGTAGCTATTTTCCAGCAGAGCTCAGTATCTTTCACACATACAATATTGTGTGTCTGAGTAGAAAGTGAAATTAGGTTTAGGTCATTGCCACATATCTCGCAACGCCACAGGTAAAGATATTTCAGGATTGTTATTATATTCCAGAGGCCTAACTCCAATATTAACACCTACTTCAGCTTTCTGCCTGACACCCAGTACACACACACACACACACACACATGTATAACCCCACTTGTTTGTATATGCACATTAAACTCATAGACAAGATACACATACCCTCCTTCAATCACCCCCACAACTGCACTGTAATTCTTCCACCAAGCGACAAGACAACTGGAAGCTCAGGGCGCAATATTTTACAGCTGCCTTTTATTGCATCTCCTCCCCTGCCAGTCTTACCCCCGTCAGCAATAAAACAACTCCATAATAAAAGCCCCGCTCCCTTAGCGCCTGCCACACCACCACCGCGGATAATCCTGGCGGATCACGGCACTCTGCCCGCGCATAGCTGCCAGTGCTGTCGCTCGGCTAACCCGACGTCTCTTTCAGCTGGGTTATTATAATGTTCGCTCCTTTATTGCGGCGAGCGTCAATTGAAAAGAGCAGCGCCGCCCTGAAAATCTAGGCGTACAAGCCGTTAACACAAGCCAGGCCCCAAATGGGCCCTGGGAGTTATTCATCATCGGTTCTCTCAGACAAAGGCCTGACTTACCTTCATATTTCTGAACAAAAGCGATATGCACTCAATAAAGGGAATATTACAGCGGTGCAGTGGAGGAGATAAAATATGCCTGTACAAAGACATACAAAGCCAGCGCAGGGATGCGGATAGATAGCAAAACCTGAAGCTACTTAATTAACCAACAAGGGAGGTTCGGAGGGTTTTGGAATCAAGGCATGGCGCAGACTGGACACAAACTCAAGTCTCCTATTTAAACACCACAGCTTAGCGCATCTAATGACATCACTGCATAATAATTAGTAGGTTTGATAATACAGTTTTGCGTCAGGTAATTCACTGCATATCATGTATTCCACAGTACTGACATATTTCTGTACATATAAAGTTAGGTATGGTGTTATAATGACATAATTTGCTTTAATGCATTTTTAATATATCTCTGACTGTCTGCTGCAGTATAAAAGAGCTTCATGTTTTAGCTAAGCGCATGGTTGTATCAGAGCACTGCAGGCACCCTGCTCTTGTTAGAAGTGAAGCATTGCTGGCTGTGAAGCCTGCCTGCACTAAATTAGTTCTCCTTTGGAAAAGAGGCCAATGTTTGAAGCAACCACTGAGCACCGCACTGCTATGCCAAACTCTGCTGCTGCAGAACACCAAATGCTCTCTGTAAGCAATTAAACACACATTTAGACATCCAGGCACAAATTTAATTTACAATACAGTTCGGATGTCTACTTTTTCATTTACACATTCATGGGGTCATACTACTCTAATATGCGTCTTACCAATTAAAAATGTACCTGAGGCCCACAATGTATGATAGTGTACAAAGAAGTCCAGTATGCTCTCCAAGGCTACATTTATTTAATCTAAAGTACAGTTATCATTTAAAATAATAGCTTTCTATTTTTACATATTTTAAAATGTAATTTCCTGTGACAGCAAAGCCGAATTCTCAACAGCCATCCCTCCAGTCTTCTGATATGCTGATTTGCTGCTCAAGAAACATTTCTTCTTATTATCAATAATGAAAAGAGTTGCGTTGCTTAATATTTTTGTGGAAACTGTGATTTTTTCCCCCCAGGATTCTTTAATGAATAGAAAGTAAAAAAAAAAAAACAATAGATTTTAAATAGAAATCTTTTGAAAAAACGATGTCTTTACTGTTACTTTTAATCCTTGCTCAATAAAAGTATTAATAAAATAAATAAATAAAATAAATCGTACTGACCCCAAAACCTTTGAACGTTAGTGTAACTTGCTTTTCTCTATACTGTGATGATGTAACACAGAGAACAGAGCATTAACATAATTAGTAATTCAATATTAATACATTTGGGGTCATTAGGTTCAGATTTTGAGTATGCATAATAACACTGTATTCAATAAATTACAAATTCTGTAATATCAACCAATATTTGATCAACTATCAAATTAATGAAAGCATGTTCTAATTCTTATGAATTCCACTGGTGCAGAATTCAGGGCCTAGTTATGACCATTTGACTGTAGAAGAGTACATTTCTGATATCTTATGATATCATACACATACGATTATTTTTTCCACTTGTATACATGCCCCCATTATTTTTTCCATAATTGATGCGTTTGCCATAATAAATCCTTTAGTGTTTCGTAGGAAGACGTTAAGTCATGAGCAGGATGTAGCTATTTTCACAATCCACACCCTAATCATTGTTGTCATGAATTTAAAAAACACTAGTCATCTGATGTGGTGTATGAGGAGCTTTATTGTGCTCACAGTTCACTCACTATTTATGACACAGGATGTTCCATCTGGCCGGGTTTCCTGTAAGGGCTCTTTCAGGATGTGCTCCCTGGATCTGCTTACACTTCTCCGGGACATCTGTAAGGCACTTCTGGGTGTAATACGGAACCTCTTCCTGAGCTCAAAGGGGCTTCTGCTTTTCCCATTATATGTACATGCTGGAGAGTCTGTTGACAGTCATTACCCCCCATTCTGCGTGAGAGCTTTCCATAACATGGTAATTGTCTGTTTAGGTTAACATTTGACAGCGAGGTGTGTAATAAAAGACTAATTTAGTCAGAATAAAGTTCTAATATTAGTTCCAGCATAATGAATGAGAAACGGATGGACATTCTGTGAAGTCACTTCAGATAAAAGCATCAGCCAATTGCATTGCATTTTTTTTATTTTTAAATATTATTGCAATTTTTTTTTACTAAATACTATCTGACAGCTTGCACAGAAATCAGACAGTATTTTATTAAAAAAATGTGCAATTATATTAGATGTATTTTTTTTGTGTGTGTGTGTGGGGGGGGGGGGGGGGGGGAGACGTTTTATGGAAGCAGTAATTCATCAAGTGATGGAGAAGAGCACTATAATCAAGTACATAAAACAGTTCCATAGTGCAGCAAGAGCACTTTCTGATTTGCATCACTCTTTCAGTAAATTGGGTGCAAATAAACTTCCCTGTCAGCAGACACAATGCATTCATTGGACACGATGAAATTCTGGATTACAAGGTTTCCTTCTTTTAATGAATGCGCAGAAGTGCTGTGGGCTGACATTTGTCAATTACAGGGCAGGAGTTGTTTTTCCAGCGCTGCCTCACAGATTAGTCCCACATGCCTGCACTCTCGGTCTCTATTGAATCAGTTGTCTTTAATGGCAGCGGGGGGAAATTGAAGGGCTCTGTGTGCGATTTGTCCCGTCGGTGTGGAGCAGATGGTGGATATCAGTGTCAGGCTTTGAGTGGCGAGTGGCTCAGGGAACAGGAAATGGCACGGCCGAGGGCCAGATCTAAGGCAGCGTGAAAGCGCCATTCGTCACACATTTCCATGGCAGCGTCACTCATTAGCATTACCTGGATGTGCATGATAGGGGTTGATGGGCGAACAGGGAACGTTTATGCGTCATTGGGAAAATACCAAGGGATGGACAGAGGGGAGGATGTGTCAACATAGACAAAAATAGCATTTGTCTTATATTCTAAAGCTGTTATTATAGGAAGATGCACTACATTTTTAGAAATCCACTTGTGCACTGGGTCTGTGCACTTTCCATCTGAAGGCGGTAAAGACAACGATTTTGTTAAAGCAGGAATGCACAAACACAAAGACACACACACACACAAAGATAAGGATAAAGAACAAGAAGTGGTAAGATAAGCTGGACAAAGAAGTGGAAGGTAAACATCCTGTCTACGTGCTTTGAGTTTGAATGCGTTTTCATCTCACACTGATCACAGAGCACAATATCCCACTATAGCGTTATTGATAACAGAAACAGAAAAAGTTCCTGAGAGAAAAAGGAACCCTCTTAAAGAACCATTCTCCTTTGAAAAGAATTATTTACATCAATAATCATTGAAAGTTATTATTTATTTACCCTCATATACTTTCACTCAAAAGTTTGTGGTCAGTATATTTTTCAATTGATCAAAAATGATAGTTAAGACATTCATTATGTTGCCAAAGATATCCATTTAAAATAAACGCTGTTCCTGAATCCTGATTTTTTTTCCATTTCCACAAAAATATTGATCAGCAACTGTTTTCAACATTGATAATAATAAGATAGGTTTCTTGAGCAGCAAATCAGCATATTAGAATGAATTCTGAAAGATCATATGACACTAAAGACTGGAGTAATGATCCAGCTTTGCCTTCATGGAATAAATTACATTTTTAAAAATATATTAAAATAGAAAACAGTTTTTTAAATTGTAATATTTAATAATATAATTTTTTACTGGATTTTTGATCAAATAAATGCATAAATAACGACAAATCAGCTGCATTAAGACTTCAGAAATTCTCCGAAATTTTGTGCTTAAAAGAAAATAAAACATATTTTTGGAGTGACATGAGGATGAGTGAATAATGATTGAATTTGAATCTTTGGATCAACTATCCCTCACAGGTTGATCTTGAGTGAGTGATTAAGGCATCAGACGGGGGCAGAAGAGAGCGATCGTAGATCACCGTAAAAGAGCAACATCCAACACCTCGCAGGAGTTCACACGCAGGGGCATCAACTCAACAGTTCGTGTTGGACAAATACTAGCGGGGAGGTGCTGCTTCTTGCCAGAGCACCTTCTGCTAGCATCACGCTAGTGTCAGTCAGCTTTAATTAGTCTGAGTTGATGCTAGCCCACCGGTGAATTCACTCCCAGCAGGTGAACTTGGCAGCGAGGCAGAGCAACATAACGACCTTGTGAGGATTTATCTGAGAAATCTCCCATTTATCCATCCACTGTAAAATCATTTGCCTCAAATTAGCATGTAGCTGTGTGCCACTTCCGAGGTCTCCATTGTTGTTATTGACTTGGTTGATGAGGGAGGAAATTATAGTTCTCTGCTGATCTTGGATCAGTTTCAGTGACAGCTCACCTATTATCTACTGCCACCACCTCAGAGGTCAGAGAATGTGGGAGTGCAGCCAATCCGTCCCAGGCGGGTACATCGTGCTCCATTCTTTCTTTAAGCTCATTAAAGCCTTCGTCTGGTACACTCTCTCTCCACATCTATACCGCACGCCCTTAAAAATCTATCTCCTGCTTTCTCTCTTCCAAATACCTGTGCTTAGCTCGATCCGATGACAGGAGCAAATAGTGAAGCGCAGTTAAAATGGCCCCAAGCCCCTGCAGCCTTAACCGCAGTCCCTCAACATCAAATAGACATCCAAAGCACACTTGAAGCCCTGCTAATGCGAGCCAATTGAAGTCTCCAGACCTGCGCCAGGCCGCGCAGTATCGCTTCCCCTTGGCAGTCATCTCTGTGGTTAATCTGATCACAGTGCAGTGTTAACACCACATGGCCTGGCCCTGGAGCCTGCTCTAAATGAGGTTACATCCCAAGCAATACCTTGATGAATAATTAAAAGGCCAGACATAAAACTTGAAGTGACTTAGCCAACGACCCTGGGGTCTAATCACATGGTCAGGCCATATTTGGTCATCTATCCAATGACATCGCTTACTCTATTTTTCATGTGCCCTCGTTGTCATTCTCTCTCTCTCTCTCTCTCTCTCTCACACACGTTGTGTTTTCATGTTTTATGGGGACTTTCCATAGACATAATGATTTTTATTCTGTACAAACTGTATATTATCTCCCCTTACACTAACTCTACCCCTAAACTTACCCATCACAGAAAACTTGCTGCATTTTCACATTTTCAAAAAACATGACTTATATGACTTATAAACATGATTTATAAGCTGTTTTCCTCATGGGGGCCAAAAACTGTCCCCACAAGGACAAGGATTTCTGATATTGCCATCTTTGTGGGGACAGTTTGTCCCCATAGTGTAGGGTTAACCAGGTCTCTCTCTCTCTCTCGGTCTCTGTCTCTCTCGGTCTCTCTCTCTCGGTCTCTCTCTCTCTCACACACACACACGGTTTGTTGGTCATCTTCCAGAGCTGACAGTGAGCATGATGGTCATGTTATTCTCCTTTGGACTCACAGCGAGACAACTGCTGGCAACTGTTAGTTAAAACAATCTGCCGTTATAAACAGTGAAAGTGTGTCTTTGACGTTGATCATTATGCATTTTTTTTGTGTGACATTTTGCCACAGCATTTCAGACACACATACCCTTTTTTTAATCTATAAAAATCATGAAACCTAATTTATTTGTGTGCATTTTGCAAGCTGAATTTAAAATCTGAGGGTGCAATTTTGAATTGGCATGATGCTTATGCTGTGATGGATAATATTTTATATAGCCTACTTATTCAAATATGGCATGAGTTTTTCTTTGCTCACTTTTAAGTTGTTTTCCCTAATATTTGCAATATTTTAGCTTTCAAGAGCAAATTGAACGTACCATAGTAAACAAATCTTCATCTGTAATCAAAACAGGTCCTCCAAGTGTCTGCAGCACAGCATCTAATCAGTGAGTCTACGTGTCACAGATGAGCGAAAAACATAAATATTATACCTGCATACACACCAGCATTACAACACTGCACTGACAGACAAGTCCAAATCGTTGCAGTGTGAAACATTATAATATCTTATATATCATGTTATACACATCATAACACATAATTTTTATTATCTTTTTTTATAACATATAATGAAACAAAATAGTATATAAAAAGTACAGAGAACAGTGGACTTGTGTCACTTGTTGAGAGGAGATTATAATTCAGAATATCTAAAGATAAAGCTGAATTATTGGGGAAAAAACACGAAAAAGTACTATCCGAATTCATCTGCTGCACATTATTCACATTTTTACAGAAGGTTTAATATTCAGATTATTTTAATGTATTGAGACAATCTTCAAAGATCTTTTATAATACTATTTCCTGAGGCAAAGTTCACTATCAATTAATTGAACCACTGACACAGCTTACCCCAAAGCATCCCATAGCTACTGTTTTTTTGGTGGAAAAAATGCTTCATTCAATAATTTATTGCTAGTCTTTAGATGAATGAATTACATCATACATTGGCAATTTATCTACATGCATGATATATTTTAGACCTGTACAATTGTGCATTGACATAAAGCTCTCGTTCAGTGACACCTACAATTCAAAGCAATTGCACACACTGAAAATATAAATACCAGAGCAGAAAAACACATTATTTTCTCAGTTGCATTTACTGTTATAAAAATACTTAAAGACTTGCATATAAATCCAGTGTGACAGCAGTTCTCTTTCACCATTAGAGACATCTCTGTATATGCCAAAGTGCCAAAGGCCTTCATCCATATCTAAGCATCAGTTTAGAGAAGCCAACATGACATGAATGATTCCAGATAAAAGAGATTAAAGAAAGGTTCGTCGTTTTCCATGCAGTCTCACTGACAGAGACATGAGGCACGGTGACCTTCTGAATCTAATTTACAAACATAAAAGATATTGCACTGCCACTGAAGTATCAAAGGACTCGGAGAGAGCGGGAAAAGTGTTTGACTGCTCGATGCAGAAAAAAATGCTTGACTGCTCAATGGTTCTCAGCAAGCATGACGTGTCAAGGTTGAAAATGATGAAGAATATGAAGGCAGGGATTAGATGGGGAAATTGTTCCTCAATTTACTGACTGCTAGTGATACATGTCATGCCCACATCCACGTGGCAGCTGGGGAACTGGGAGAGAGGGAAGAGAAGGGTCTTTGATGGTCACGCAATTTCAGATTTTTATTTGGCTGTGAGTGCAAAACCCAAAAGCCCTCAAATTACCTCATTCTCTCCCTTCAATGACTAAAGGAATCAAAAAATATCTGGAGTGATGACATTTATTCTCTTTAGAAGGGGCTTTAGAAACTCAGGATGTTCAGTTTTTAAAACAGCGACTATGGGATTGTTTTCATTTCCTCAAACCCTGAGCAGGGCTCATGACCCCAAAGGAAAAAAGCGGGCACCCTCACCAGCGTACTTTAAAAAATAAATAAAGCTGATAAAAGGCAGACCCAGGGTTGAATTAATCCATTAAATCATGCTATGTGCCCCTCTTCTTGCAACATTCTGACACAATATTTTCATAAGACCGACCAAGAAGTAAGTAGACTATAAACGGTTATTCATAAACGAACAGAAACACTTTACACAGTTTTACATGGTTCTTCTGAATTAGAGCTATTACGCGTAAAAAAAAAAACACACCATAAACATGACATAAAAATCGGTTGAAGTGTAAATAAAAAAAGAAACCTGGATGGAAATTGCACAGTGCTGGTTTAATAGCCCTGCCCATCAAACAGAGTCAAGCCTGCAGTGATCTCCGTGAGTGCTTGACACCTGTGACGCATGTGCCACTTTTGTTTATGCAGAGATGGCAGAATAAACATGTGTCCTCCCTGGAGACTTATGGTAAATTTACCTTCCCCCCCCCAACGCTAGGCCGAAACATCAACATTAATCTTTCTCTCAATGAGACAGAGAGTACATTTGTAGACATAAGGCCAGTCGAGTTAGCCAAGACAAACCTCTCATATCCTAAAAATGCCAAGAGCCCAGCTCTTATGCCAAAAACCACAGCAGGCCTTAGGTGGTTGGAGAAATCTTTCCAATGAAAATGTTTACATGAAGAAAACCCTTTTTTTCTTCCGTATAAAGTCGAGTTCGGGCAAAAGCCACACTGACACACATTGTGAGGGTCATAAGTATAGCAACCTGCTGACAAACATGCTGTAGACTGAAAGTGAGGCCATCTTTAGCAGAGAACCTCAGTGCATTCATTTCACTCACGCTCTTGACTTACTTAATGGAAACATGTAATTTGTCTCTGTGTTTTTACTCTGCCACACACGTACAAATACATATGCTGAACATACTGGAACAGCCTCATTTCAGATAATTCAAACATTACACAGTCAACAAGACCTAACAGACCACATCTTAACCCCAAACAGTTCTTTCTGACAGACAAAACAGCCATTGTGGTTCTGTTTCACATTCCTCACAGAGCCAGTAAAGACATCCTTGACAGGGAAGCCAAACGATGCAGTCTAAGGAATGTATTCATGATGATAAAATTCATTGTGATGATGAAATTCATAATATAGTGAGGATGTAAGAATGTTGCTGTGAAACAATCAGTCTTATGTGTCCTTTATGACCATTTTGTATAAAAAACAAAACAAGAATATTTCTATGGTATTCTATGGCACAACAGTTTAAAAAGTTTGGGGTCAGTTTGATTCGGTAAGGTTTTTGGTAAGTACAGTGACGTTTTTGAAAGAAGTTTTGTGTTTACCAAGGCTGGGTTTTATATTTTATTATATTTATTCCTGAGATGGTAAAGCTGAATTTTTATATAGTATTTAGTGTCACATGATCCCACATGAAATCATTATAATATGCTGATTTAGTGCTCACATTAACATTGTTATCACTGTTGAAAATGGCCGTGCTGATTAAATTTGCTGTGGAAAAAATATTTTTTTTCAGGATTCTTTAATGATTAAAAAGTTCAAAAGAACAGCATTTATTTTAAATATCTTTTTTTCTACATAAATGTCTTTACTATCACTTTCGATCAATTTAAAGCATTCTATCGCAATAAAAGTATTAATTTCTTTTTTAAAAATCAGCTAAGTTTTTTTTTGTCAACATTTAGGAGTAAGCTAGCCAATAACATCAGCTAAAAGCCACAAAATCTCCTTTCTTGGGTGCAGTTTAAAGTAAAAAAAAGTTTCAATATAATACAATATCACATAGTAAGCAGACAAATCAACAAAGGCTAAAGATTTTGTCCACTAAGTACAAATAGTGCCTAATAGCAATAGCTGCTATTTACACCAAGTTTAAATAGCAATAGATTCTATTCATTCTAAGTGAAAATAGCAGCATTTTCTTAGCGATATGCTATTTTTAAGAGAAAATAGCGATATATTCTATGTTGTATTTTCTTTGCAATAGGCTGAGTGTATAGCAATCAGATGCTATTTACACAAAAATAGTGGCAGATACTATATGCACCTCAGTAATAATAACACAGAGTGTAAATTATTATGTTTATTAAAATGATTAAATGGATGATGCCTTATTGGGACAATAAAGTCCTCCCTACACATGCCCCTAACTTTAAACACTTTATTATTAAACACGCGTTAGACACTTTTTTTCCAGTTTCAAATATTTTTCTAATTTTTATTTTAAATAAATGCCTTTCTGATCTGATATGTGATGGGAAAAGGGAGTAGAGCAAGTTCGGCAAAAGACAGATTCGAACTAAAACTTTCTGCCACGCACCTTACCCCTACACTATTGCTAATGTTGAGAATCTAGCGACTTCCTTAATTTTGCCTGGCCCAACCAGACGTCAGTGGGTGGAGTTAGTGTAAATGGTCTCTGCCAATAAGGCGGGCTATTTGCACTTAGTGTAAATAGACACCCCGAATAAGGTGCCAGATAATATATGATTTTCACTACAATTGAAGTGTGCTATTTGTTCCACATCCAGCCTACCAAATACAGTCACTTTATTTGCTTACACAGGCCAAAGTTTGTTTCTTCCCCTGTGTGTGCCTGTGTGTTTATGTGTAGATTGTGTTTTGCCTGGGGCTCAGCCATGTCTGGACCTGCGTACAGAAGGGAGCTGCCACAATAATGAAGAGCTCTATGGAGGTGACAGAACGGGTAGCAGGTATGCCGTTGAACTCGGCCCATACCATCTGATCAACTGTGCTCTCTGTCACGCACATAGACAAACGTGTACACTTTCACACACACCTACTGCACAGGCATATTTATAGTGCACTGACAGAGCTGCAGACAGATGTCACCTTCAAGCAACAATCTCCAGGGGGGGAAAAAACAGCGTGTGCACAAATACAGCTCACCGGAAAACTGCAGATTGTGCAGACAACAAACAAATCAGAACATGAGAACTAAATCAAGCCACATTTAATTCAGCTTGATTGTGCCTGGTTGGCTCAGATAAACATGCATGCATGCTTTAAGGCCAGCGGTTCTCTCTCCAGTGAGAGATTTTTTTTTGTTTATAATGTATGAGTGACCGGGGACAGTGGTTGAGCTGTCAGGCCTAATAAGCTGAAGGTTGACATTTATCTTCCCACACAGGAGAAGGGGGCTGGGGGCTCTGGAAGTGATTTTCACTAAAGGCCCCATATACTCACGGCGAAGTTCTTTTTCGTTCTTCGTTTAGGGGTAAAACGAAGTTCGAAATACATGAGCAGCAATATACTGTTAGCGAACATCTGACGCCACCCACACTGCCGAGAGTGACATTTAGATGAATATGTAAATATGTGCTGCATGCTTTCCTCAAAATAACAAAATAAACACACAACAAAACTGAGTAAACAGCAAGCATATTAATAAAGCATAAGAAAAGCATCTGAACGGCAATGTGGATATGTTTGTTTTTCAAATGTCTTGTGTCTTGTTTTCACAAGCTCTGCAATTCGGCACTCAGGTAAATTCACGACACGGTTGTTTATAGGCTATTGCACTTTATACAATAGATTGCTTAAAATCAAGAAGCTTTACTATATTAAACATGAAAAACAGTGTCAGTGTCTCGTTTCATTAGAAGTACAACTTCATTTTCTACTATAAAGCAGCTCTCAGTCAAAAGCGGAGAAGATTTCCATGTGAAAGAAGGCGGAGCCTCAGCACACACCTACCTAGTACATAATTGCTACGGACCAATGGTAGTACAAAGGTGTTTACCAGCCGGAGCGAACTTTTCCAGAAATTTTCAAACTCCCAAAAAGAACGCCAAAAGAAGTGGTGTTTCCCTGATTTTGTTCGAAATGACGTTACATCAGTTCGTTTTACGATTTCTCTTTGTAAATAGTATATCAAAGGCCTTAACTCCTTTGCTGTTGTGTCATTTATTATTTACACCACAGAAAAAAAAAGGGCTTTATATATCACAAATCTGACTTTTTCTCGCAATTTTGAGGGAAAAAAAAACGAAAAAACAGTCAGAATTGCAAGACATTAACTCAGAGTTTATAAATTGTAACTGAGACTGAAACAAAGGGGAAAAAAGTTGCAAGTATCTTATTTTTTTAATTCCGAGGCGAAAACAACAAAAAACTGAATTACAAGATGTAAACTCTAGTTTATGAGTTTAAAGCTTGCAGTTGTGAGATATAAACTCGCAACTGTGAGATAAAAAGTTGTAATTACTTTTAATTTTTTTGTATTCCATGGCAGACACACACACAAAAACAAAACAAAAAACAGAACAGTGAAATTTCGCGAATTGCGAAATGTAAACTTATAATTCTGAGAAAAAAAAGTCATAATTGCGAGATGTAAACTTTGCGATTAAACTTTGAAATTTGCGATTACTTTTTTGATTCCATGGTGGACACACACACACACACACAAACACAAACACAAACACCTGCTAAATGTAAACTCAGAATTCAGAGAAAAAAGAAGAATGGCTAGATGTAACCTCACAATTACAAGTTTATAATTTGCAATTTCAACAAATAAATTCGCAATTGTGAGGAAAAACATCTGAATTGTGAGATAAAAAGTTGTGATCGCTTTTAATTAAACAAGCTTCCATAGTTGCTCCTCTAAGCACAACCCTGCAGTACAGTGATAAAGAGGAATGGAGCCGGAGTGCTCGAGAGAGATATGGAAACAGTTAGAGAGAGAGAGAGAGAGAGAGAGAGAGAGAGAGAGAGAGAGAGAGAGAGAGAGAGAGAGAGAGAGAGAGAGAGAGAGAGAGAGAGAGAGAGAGAGAGAGAGAGAGAGAGAGAGAGAGAGAGAGAGAGAGAGAGAGAGAGAGAGAGAGAGAGAGAGAGAGAGAGAGAGAGAGAGAGAAAGGGGAGGGCCGCACTTCTCGCCCTTGAAGCAGAAACACCCCTTTATAGACATGACATGGTGTCGTAATACATCAATACTAAAACGCGGCACCGCAGTGCAACAGCCGCCAACCACCCCTCCAGATCCTTAATAATTCATACTGACAGTAATGCAGCGGGACAAAAGATGTCATCCTTTCTCATTTGATGTCATCAATAAGAAATGGCATTCAATCCTACTTTACGTCTTTACGGGGAATATTCAGTAAACAAAGCTTGACAGTCGGTGACAAGGGGAATTTGGATCGAAAATCATCTCTGGTTGTCGTGTATTGAACAGAACCGTACAAAACTGCACAAAAGCAAACAACAAGTAAAAAGAATAGTGCAATCCCACTGCAGATCACAGGCTTCTAATTGTGTGTGTCTAATGTGCAGCAGGCAACTGTGTTCATCTGCCCACATAACTGCAGGCTGGGAGCGAGACGAAATGTGACCCTGCCATTCTCAATGTGTTGACAGTGCTTTAATTCAACATGATACCAGACACCCGCAGTCTGCCCTGGTCTGCTAGAGCGGCTGCTAGTTTTATACTCTCAGAGGCACTTAAAATACACAAACACTGCTCAGGACCACAAGGGAGGGGGGGGCGAAAAAAACGCTTAGCTCTGAAGCTACTTACATATTCGCATGTTGGCATTTCCAGGAAGTTTGTAATATCGAGTGTTGCCTTTTTATATGCGGTCGCATGCCAAAGTGGAACGGAATCATTGTGAAGCTGAAACAGTAAAGCAAACATTTAGAACTGCAAGCTAGAAACAGCGTTGACATGTCCGACACGTGACCTGCCACTAAAAATATTTCAAAAGGTTTTTGCTCTAAATATTAAGTCACATTATATTAATTGAGAGTCGAAGTAGAATATATGTACTTTTAAGAAAAAGTGTTTTTTAATTATACTTTAAAAAACACTTTACATTAAGGTTTGTTAACATTGGCTAATGCGCATAGGTCTCATGAACCAGTTTGGTTTTTATTTATTTATCTAGGCTAATACTACTTTATTGTTCTTAGGCGCGCCGAAAGAACACCGTAGACACAGTACAATCAACATGAAAATCTCACAGTAAAACAAGCAGCTGTGAGAAATATGATACACTGGTGTTTTGCCAGATGAGAAGTTTATCTACAGTATGCAATGCATCATATTTGTACTCTTTTAATTCCTTTTATAACTGTATCATCTTTATATCGTGTTTAATTCCTTTTATAACCGTTTTATTTTCCTTGCTTTTATTTTGTGATTATTTTAATTCCTTTGTTTAAAGCACTTTTTATTCAATTACCAGTATATGAAATGAGCTATATAAATAAACTTGCCTTGCCTATTGTTCATTCTTAATTCAAATTTTTTTATAACTAATGTTAGTTTATATTTGATTAATTCGAATATTTATTAATTCATACTAACTTGTAGGCTAAGCATTTTATTCATTAATTTATACTTAATTATAAACTTACATTAAAAAAAATGCATTATATACACTCTTATGCTCACCAAATCTGCATTTATTTGATAAAAAATACAGTAATATTGTGAAATATTATTACAAATTAAAATCAACTTTTCTAATTTAATATATTTTAAAATGTATTAATATATTTTAAAATTATTTTAAAATGTATTCCTGTAATAGCAAGTCTTAACATTTTGAACTGTAGTGAAGAATTTAACATTAATCATGATGATTAATGCTCTACAAGCAGCACCTATAGTATACACTTTTACTTATGCATTACAATAATTTATATTTAATCTAAAATCTGTTGACAAAACAGGTCTATGCAATCGTTTTTTGAATCAACTACCTATATATAAAGGGTGCAGGCATGTTCCTGCCAATGCAGGCTTCTTTTACAGTTCACACAGGCAGGCAGAGCAGACACACAATCTCCTCGCTGATGGCCAGCAATGACTTCAGCTGCTCAGAGCCCTTTGCTATCACACACAGAGAGAGGGAGAGGAGAAGAGGTGACAACAGTGCCCTGCTGTGAAAGACAAGGACTCCCCATGTACCCTGAGAGCTTGGTTTTCAGCACCCTCAAGCCCTGCCCCTTCGTCCTCATGCCACCCTCTACAGCTCATCAAGAGTCGATTATACTCATGCGATGGCAGAGATGAGCAGATAGTGCTTAGGACTGTCTCTAGATGGGCCAACAAACGGTGCTGTATAGTTTACTATAGTATTCGCTTTAATCATCCTGACCATGCCAACTTAAGAAAGTGAATGTGGTAAACCATGACACTGATAACACAAATGACACATGAACAGATTGTTCATTTTTGGATAAACGATCACTTTTTTTTTTACTCGGCCTCAAAACCTGTATGAGTATTTATAGTGAAACAGTCAGTAAAAACATTCATTTTTTCCATTGGGAAACTTTAAAGACAAACTCTGAGGTTGTTAATTGATGGTGCTGATTGCTAATATGCTTATGCTGAAGCCATCTGTTCACATTATTTCAACTTATTTTTTAAAATAATCATGTTTAACAGAGGAATGTGGGGTGAAAAACTACATTATCCAATATGTTGTACAGAAATATCCACCAGAGAGTAATGGGCAAGCAAATCGCACCAAAAGAGCTCTGTAGGGAATATTCACTCCCATCAAGCACCGTGAATGATGCAATTAAGTCGGTGTCGAATGCTTTAATATTTGTAAATGCATATTTTGCAATAAACTTAAAATGTACTGTTTCTATAGATATAATCAACAACTTCAGTTTAAATGAGCAGTTTTATATTTCACCATAGTTTTTAATTTGATTATATCAATTACAACGCTTCATGGGATTGTTCTTTCCCTCACTAAAGCCATTAAGTGTACACAGTCTTGTTTGTGTCTTTTTGTCCGATTTGCAAATAGTTCAAGTACGAATTAACTTGGATGTTTAAGTCATTTCAACTTAAATCACATTAAACTGACTTAAAAACATGAGTGGAATCTTGTATAACTTATAGAAAAAGTTAAATTTTGATGAGTTACATTATTCAAAACATATGTTGTCATGACTTATTGATAATATAATTCTTTACAGTGTTGAATTATATCAAAGTTTGTAATGTTGTAATTCACCTCGTAGTTGGTTGGCTTGGTTCATATCTTATAAAAAAAATACACTTTAAATAAAAAACATTCCCTATTGAAAAAACGAATGGAAAAACTATGCCACTGAAGAAAAAACCAACACAGACACAAAAAAATCCAAAGTGGACGGAAACTAATGCACTCTATTCTATGCAACAAAAAGGCAGTAATTACGAAATTGGAATGGGATGGACATTGCTAATAATTTTTTACTTCAAGGTGAGGGATCATCATTCATTGTCGTTCCCCTCCAATTAAACCTCTCTAAACGTGCAACTCACAATCAGAAAATAAAATCAGCATGCACATCATTATGTGCCACATTTATACTAATGTTGAGTTCAAAGTTCTCTGACCTTCTCGTAACACTTACGTAACTGGATATCAAAATCAGTTGCATGACACCTCGGCTAATATTTTTACCTATAAATACCCTCCTTAGCCCACACAGCAGATGCAAATATAGCCATTGCCGGGAAAATTGCGCAATCTCACTGGAAAGTTCAGCCCATTAATTAGAGTGTAGTGAAGTCTGGCTCTTTTAGATGCCGTGTGCTCTGACAGAACCGCAGCCCACATGCTGACACGCTATGATGATTTCACATCAACACATTTACGGTCGTGCTGCCCAACCGAACACGAGATTGAGTGGGCAGGGTCATTAGAACAGACCACAACAGATAGAAATAACAGGCCGGAGTGTGTGTGTGTGTGTGTGAGTGCAGGACCTCTATCCACAGGAGGCTGACCTTACGCCTAAATGAAAGGAAAAAGAACGCACTGTGACAGTGCAGGACGGAGATCCAGTTTCAGGAAAAAATCTGCTTGCATCTGTCAGAATAGAAGGCAGCTGAAGGGGACTGCATCCAGCATGAAAACAAGATTCCCTTTACAATGCATAGCATTTAGAGAGCGGACCAGTGAATGGCCTCTCAGTAATCCTGGCCCACTCTCTGCAAAGCACTCTCATTAGTATCAAGGGACTCAATATTTGCAACCCTAGTTTAATGCTGTTTATATTTACACTTACAACGTGGACGGCTGCCAATTCACGCGCCGGACCATTTCATCTGGCTCGATTTTCTCTGCTTTTTTAAACTCTCCATTCACGTGGCATTAAACACTCGTAATAATCTGTCTAAAGCAAGCTATTTACAGAGAGGAGGGGTACATTACAATGATACACTGGAAAGTTTAGCTAGAATACACTCTCCTGTGGAGTTTTAAAATACACTCGCCATAAAATGACAGAGAAAGTGAATTAGTGTGAAAATTCTTTTACTTGCCTGATCCAAAACTGTTTAAGTTTTTTGGCCCAAAGTGAATATGAAATCCACATTGGATTTTCACAGTTGTTTTACCCATATTTTGAATTATGCATTGACTGTGTCTTTTTTTTTTTTAGGTTTGAAGGTAATGTCCATAAACTTAACAGAAGAATGTTTTTCTATAGATTTTTTTTATTCTTACAGTGAAAGTCAGCGGCATCCGCATCCATTTTTACATTCAACAGAAAAAAGAAAGTCATGCAGGTTTTTGTAGTTGTCATTTTTTGGGTGATCTCTTTAACTAAAGAGGTAAACGGCTTTGCATGGAATCTGTGGTGTGTAACACATGATCATAATCAGGGGTGCACATACATTTTTTGGTCTGGTTCTCAAGAGAGCACCTGGAGATGATGCTTGGTACTCACACTTTACGTGGCACACTTATCCTACAAGCTGCCTAAATGTAAAATAACACTCTTTGTTCACTGTAGAAATTAAATATAGGTTCATCTTTGTAAAAGCTTAACATTAATGACATAGACAACAGCATCAATATTAGGCTGCTGTCACTTTAAGACCGACACATGTACTGACACACATCCGGTTTCTTACTCAACTGTTCAGTGTTCACTTATTAATGACATAACCGAGAGAATACTTGCTGACACGGGTGTTTTGACATAATTTTGTGTGTATGTGTCCGTTCAAGTGCAAGAAAACGCAGAAGAGGAATCAATTGAGTGTTCGAGCGCTGTCTGCAAACGCTTCTCTCTCTCACTCTCTCCAGATTTTCACCTCTTCTTCCTCTTTTAAAATCATTTAGATGTGTAAATTGGCAAGAAAAAACACGTCCAAATGATAAACTTTCACTCCATGATGGTTAAACTTAGCAGTTAATCCGCAAATCACATGCGTGCCGAACCGTGGGGCCCTGGTCCGTACGGATCACGGTTCGATTGCGATCCGTTGCACCCCTAATAATTAATGAACACACTCATCATCATGATTCCCATCTAACCAGAGATGGAGAAAAATCCTACTCCAGTAAGTAAACGTGTCCCTGTCCCCAAAAATGTCTTCCCTACACGTTTTCTGCTGCGTACCAGTTATGTGCACGCCTGATCATAATTGCAATTAGGACCTGCTCGCTGCAGATGGAAAAGTTTTAACAACTTATCTCTCTAATGGAAGAGATTGTCCATAAAGTCGCTCTCATTCATATATCATGCTATGTGAAAAAGAAAAACAAATGTATACATGCACTAGAATCCATTTCCACTAACCAGGCCGGCCCCTCCCATAGCCGTATATGAAAGCAATACCCTTCGTCTCTTTATCTGCTAATGTGTCTTCCACCCCTGGGGCCTAAACAGTGGGCCATGCGTATCAGATAAAGCCAGATAAATGGACCAGGCAGACGGATGGCACCAGGTAGGCAGCCGGCTTTTACAGAGTGCCGCTGCAGGCCACAAACCAGGGCTGTAGGTTGTGATGAGGTCTAATCCTCAATGAATGCAGTATGGACTGAGTCTAAGCAGCATGTGTGGTAATCTCCTCCAGTCTCTCACAGCTACTGCCAACCTCACTCTTTGTAGTGGGTGCCAACCTGGGTGGTGAGGGGAGCTCAGAGACACTATTAAGCAGGGATGGCATCTGGGAGCTGCTCATTCCAGCACTGAGCTCCAAAGCCCAGATTTTAGCCGAGAAATAAAGGGAACGCGGGGACGGAAAAAGGGGGAGAAAGTGTCTTTTGGGCTTATTTTCGGCTTAAGTAAACAGCTTGAGTGTCATTAACATCTTACATTTGCAACAACAAATAAGATGTGGACTCGGCGTAAGGGCTTTGCGACAGGATGCGTGACGAGATTGAGTTTCTTACACAACAAATCAACAAAATCCTGATTAACAAATGCACTTCAGTCACTGGTGATCTTCCAACCTGAGATCAAATCAGGCCTGGAAAAGTCTACAGCAAATCTAATTAGTTTCTCCCTCTGATCCAAAAACATAATCAGCCTATAAACGCTCTCCTCTACGCGGTGGACTTAAGTGCAGCGGGCTGCGGGAGAGATGAGTGCGATTTCTCTCTTCCTGCACGCGGTGGTTAAATTATAGACGAGGAGCCCATGAGAAAAGAGTCTACCCTTCCAATCTCCTCTTCCTTCTTTCCCTCCCACAGAATGAATTAACACCCTCCGCTGCCACCTCTGATTAAAAAAGCTCATTGGAGAGAGATTTGTAATCATTTGTCTATAATGAATTCTTAGAACCCTCACCCCCAATTCTCACCTGCCACAGCCTGCAGACACACTCACAAAGGATATAGAGAGAGATGAGAAAAAAGTGAGAATAAGCTATGATATTACCATCCCTCGTATTTTTTAATATGAATTCTTGATACTTCTTTTTTTTTTGCTCTTCCAGGCTTACAGCCTAGTTTTGTTTTGAGATGGTCTTTTTTTTATGAAATTTCACATTCATAAGATAAAAAAAATGATGTACAACCAGACAATTAATAATGTGTAGTGATGTGTAATATGTAAATGATATACAAACTAGGACTGTCAATTGTCAGCTGGATGTGTTTTCTCATTCAAAACCAGCTGGATGGAGTGCAACGGAATGAAACAGAATCTGGAAAAATGATTTTAAGTTGACAGTGTCTTAAATACGTATCGTTTATGGAGTGAAGCGGCAAAAAAGCAACAAGATGTAATGCAACAGCCAAAGACGTGTTCATAGACCAAAAATAATAAAAAAAAGGCCTATAAATGTATCCTCTGACAGATTGACAAGTTGAATAGTGGACTGTTTTGGACTGTAAGCCAGTGATAGGCTTATGTTCAAAGATATGGAAATAAAACAACAACACTTCACAATAAGGTTCTAAACTTATCATTAGTCAATGCAATAACAAATTTATAATGAAATAATATATGAACAAACTTGGCAATGAACAATATAACCTATGTGTGAATAATATCATAATTATATAACATTAATAACATATAATAGCATTATAATACATGAACAATTACAATTTTAAATCAACTGTCAGCCCCTAACACAAATCTTTCCAATGCTTCAGAATGTGTTAACGTCCACTGTGGCTAGCATTTACTCCTAAAGTAATGCGAATATTACATCTTTTCCCTCATATCTCAGTTTTCATTCATTTATAAATAGCTCCCAATTGTGGCACATTACTCACGGGTGCATATATCATGGTTTGAAACGCAATCCAAATTTGTCTTTATTAATAACCTTAATATATCAGTGGAATGCAGAGTGTGATGGATTAAAGGGCCCATATATCCCATGCAGAGCTGATTAATTTGTGCTCTGGAGGTTCCCGCAGCTCTCTTGCCCTCCTAATGAATGTGCACAGCCAGCATGGACACGGTTGCCTCCGTGACCTTTCTGTTTGAGTGCCAGGCCATCTGTCTCCCTGTGTGCACACGTTCTGCACACGCTCCTAACCTCAACTGGACGAAGGCAGAGCGTCGAAGGCGTCGTCACCCTTACTTATTTCTCAAATATGATTTTAAAGTCGCCTTTATTTATATAGCGCTTTACAGCAGAAACTTTGAGCCGAGTTTCATGCAGGTGTAATAGAAGAAAACCTCAAGAATCATGGTTTTCACACCTAAGGGATTCACTGTCAAGGTGCTTGACGTCAAAGCAAATTCAATTACTTATTCCAACCTGCTTTTATTAATGCAAGCCAGACGTGAGTGTTTAATATTGCGCTTTGCTTTTTTATTATACACGGCCACCTTCAGGACATGATATCACACGCAGCAAAAGCTCTTTAGTCCCGAATCTGTTCGAGTAATAGATTTAAAATGATACCTTCTGATATGTCAGGTTTCATTTGGACTTTGTGGCGTATTCGCATATGTCAAGCATGAAATCTGCCAAGGCAGTATGATCTGTAAGCCACAGTCTCATGTCTCAGCCTTAATAAAAATGACACATTGGCTGTTTATGATAAGAGAGACTGAGAGGGTATTACCGCTTCCCGCTGAGCGACGTGCCATAATGGTGACTGGTGGCAGTGGCGAGGTGGCATGGGGGAGGGAGGCAGACAGGTGGCGCACATTTGGGTGTGATAAATCTGCTCTTCTTCGGCAGGGAGCAGCCTCGGCTAGGAGCTGCTGGAAATGTCAGCTAATGTGAGTCTCACTCAGGAGGTTAGGCAAGAAAGCACTCTCAGGGGAGACGCGAGTAGTCAGGGAAGAAAGAGAGAATGGAGACAAGGAGAGTGGGCTCCCCAGGGGGCCTGGCAGGTAGTCTGTCTGCTGGGCAACTTTCCGCCTGAGGTAAAATAATATGGTTGCAGGAAAGGTGACACTGTCCTCCATTGCTCTGTCGTTTCTACTCTAATGATGCACCTGTATCTATGAGAGATACTTTCTGTGTGGGGCTCAAGGGACAACTGATCATCAGACACGGGCCCAGGTCATTGTTCACAATCCTTAACCTATGCTACTAGTTCGATTAATGCAATATCTGACTACAAAACTAATTCATTATATTATGCAATTCATATCATCTTTATGATGGCCATAGGACAATACTAAGATGGCACATGCTGGCATTATATTTATAGATAGTTTGCCCAAGTATGAAGATTTGAAACATTTTTCAGCATATCTTCTTTTAGACAGACATTTTTTTGGGTGAACTTTCCTCCTAAAAAGCAGTAATTGCTATATACTGCAAATCTTTGTTATTATTCTAATTATTAATGCCATTTACATGTACAAAAGAAATAGAAAACAAAAACGAAACAAAGTAGTAATAATATGGCAATTTATACAACATACTTGCTCAGAGGTTTTAGGATCTAATTACCATTTCACCTTTGCAATATTTGAAAATCTTTTAAGTGAGAAAAATGTGGAGCTAGTTGCTATAGTATACACCGCAACTATCAGTTTGAAATTTACATGTGGATTCATGGAGCCCATTGCTGTGACATTTGATGTGTAAAATTATAAAATATCATGCAAGGAACAACAAACTAAAGCAGTTCTCAGCTAACATTTTTAGTATATTTTACAATGAACTTTAGATAGCTGCTATCTGTCTTTTGTAGGTTTTAAATTTTCATTTGCACTCCAGTAAAGTTAATTCAGAGGTTTTCCTCCAAATTGTGACTTTGACTCAAGACAGAGTTAATAACAATAGTAATAATAATAATTTCAACATTATCATATTTTTATATAATATTTAATGTTTTTGAAAGAATTATCTTAGGCTCACCAAAACTGCATTTATTTGATAAAAAATGCTGTAAAACAGTATTGTGAAATATTCTGTTTTAATAATATGTTTTCTATTTCATATATATTTTAAAAATGTAATTTATTCCTTTGATGGCAAAGCTGAATTTTCAGCATCATTACTCCAGTCTTCAGTGTCACATGATCCTTCAGAAAACATTATAAAATGCTGATTTGCTGCTCAAGAAACATTTCTTATTATTACAAATAAGAGAGTTTTGTGGATTCTTTTATTAATAGAAAGACTCTTTTCAGGCACTAGTCTGATTAGAACTTATCGCTGAGTAGCTGAATAGTAAAAACAGAATACAAGTCCTCAGAGATTGTTCTGTGATTGATTGTGTAGTTGGTCTTTAGTCAGACCCTGCAGGTTTGATTAAGATTAAGATGCCAGATGTGAATCATTGGTACCATCCAATAAAACTTCGAGTATTCAACCACCCACTCTCTCACACACACACACACACACACACACACACACACACACACACACACACACACACACACACACACACACACACACACACACACACACACACACACACACACACACACACACACACACACACACACACACACACACACACACACACACCAAGTTTTGTGCCTTGTGTGTAATCTCTTATCTCTCCCCAACAGCAACCTGCCATCATAATCAGCAGTTATAGCAGCCCATAATCTGCAGGGGGAGGCTGAACTGATCTGATGGCTATCACTACAAATCTCACTGCAAATCACTCAAATGACACAGAGAGCCACCGCACACCAAATCCACAAACCACCACTGAGAACAGTATTGCTCATAACCTATAAATACAGAAAACATACTTGAATAGTGTAGTACAGCGGAAGACACATAAAAATATCTACCCACCACAATTCATCGCTGTGAGCCAAGACTTGGACAGCCTAGACCAATATGTCATCCTAAATGGGTCTGTTGTTGGTCATTCGCTGTGCAGGATTTTCAGTTTTTGCCACACTGCTGATCAAAGCACATACCCAGCAATAGATGAGCAGAGAGATCCAGATCTACTGCAATTGGCGTCCATTAGAGAGTGCTCGTGTGTGTGAGTGTGTGTACACTTGAAACGAACCCCTAACTGTTTCTACCATTGTTTGAGAGTCATTACAGTGCATTGATGTTGGATAATAGAGGTTGATTGCAGATCCTTTGTCCTGCATTGTGCATATCATAAATAGGTTTTAAATTAAGCTGTCCTTGTGCCTGACTTGTATGTACTGTATATTTCTATTATTCATTTCAAAAGAAAAAGCTTTTGTAACCAAGATGCGGGGGATTGTGGGGTAAGTTGCAAGTAGGCCCAGATTTTTTTTTAAATAATAATGTATAAATATATATATTTTTTTTTAAATGTAATTGATCCCTGTTATGGCAAAGCTGAATTCTCATCATCATTACACCAGTCTTCAGAGTCACATGATCCTTCAGAAATCATTCAGTTATAATTTGGTGCTGAAGAAACTTTTTTTTATTATCATAGCTGAAAACAATTTTGCTGCTTTATATTTTTGCAGAAACCAGGATTCTTTGATGAATATAATGTTCAAAAGAACAGCATTTCTTGAAATTTTCTTTGAAATAGAAATATTTTGAAACAATGTAAATGTCTTTGTCACTTTTGATCAGTCTTACTGACTCCAAACTTTTGAACCAAACAATACTGTAATCACTCACTTCTACTTATCTAAATCTAGAACCTTTCTTTAGCCAGTGTCTTTTAAGATGTGTAAACCATCCAAAATCGTTTTATATAGGTGTCGGATGATTGATGTCAGCGATGTCACCTGCAAAAGCCCCTGTGTGTGACAGACAGCAGTGGCGAAACCAAGCCTGAGCATCTTATCACCACATGGAGCTTGTGCAGTGAGTCGATCTGGTGCAGCTTCACATCCTCATTCATGTCTAAGCATCATAATGCGGGCTTACCGTACAACCAAACGCTTGTCATCCGTTTAGCCTCTTTTAACTGTAAAGCTCGCCTTGCTCCCCACCAAAGTCAAACCAAGCAGGCATTCATCAGCTCTTGAGGGAAAAAAAGAAAGACAGATAACATTTAAAGCCTTGCCAATTAGAATCACTTGCTTCATGTCAGCAGAATAATTTAATGATTCATTTATAGTTACATTTTCCACCTCCACGATAATGAGGCAGAATGCATTCCAACCTAATAATTTTACAAAACAGCACCGAACACATCCTGCTGCTTTCAAAAAGAGGATGGCAAAAGCGTTTCTGGCTTGTCACATCAATTACACACTGTCATCCTACTTCACGCCACGCACACAAAAAAAAGAGGGTGAGGGGAGGAATGTGACAAGAAAAAACTGGAATCATTCCAATCATGCACAATTGTGTATTATATAAGATAAGCAGACCAATTATAATAAGTCATTACAATCACTGGCAAACAAAGCATTCAGTTGTCATGCTGCTTTTGTTGGGAGCTGTCAGTTTCCCCCTCTCTTTACGCATGGCTGACCATGCCTGGTGGACTGTAACCATGTGGCACTGATGGCCCCCAGTGCGCACACACACACACACTACTCACAAGAGAGAGAAAGAAAGAGGTGGGGGATGCAAGCTTGATCTATTTTCACCAGCCTCGGGGTCTGTTTCACACCCCCTCTCAGTGCTGAGAACAGAACTAACATGTGGAGGTGAAACCAGAGACAGGCTGCCATTACTTGACCTCCTGCGCTCCCGAGCATCCTGTTAAGCTACAACACACACACATGTTAGAGGGAGGGGGAGGGGGGCACTGCCTGTGTAAACAAACCAGACAGGAGATGAGACGAGACAGAGAGAGTGTGCATGCCATTCCAGTAAATTAATAGATTAATTGTTTGCAATTAAACGATTTGTCTTGATTGAAAAATCATTGGTTGCTCGGTTGTGTGTGATCATTAGGAGTGCGTGACCGACCCCCAGCGCCCGGAGATCGGGGATAATGAGACTCAGGGAATGAAGTGCATGATGGGGCATGGGATAAGCAGAGTCAGCCTACCACACAAACACACACACACTCACTCCCTCTCATCTGACCTCTCTCTGGAAATGAGCTCCACACTCCAAGCTCTCATGGGTAATCATATATGGAGCTGCCCATGATGACAGTTAATTTGAAACTATCTGGCTACTCTGCACGCTACCCCTTCCCTTCCCCTCCCCAGCCTGTCTGTCTGTCTATCCCTCGCTTTCTCTCGCTCGCCACTGCTTCCTTTGTCTCTTTCCTGCTTCCCGTCTGTCTCTCCCTCCCGATGCTCCATTAGAGCCAGTTCTCCATGCTCCTGCAATCAAATTAATTCCCCACATTTTCCCGAGGAACCCCCATCGTTCTAGAGCTAATGTTTTTAATTCAATTGGAGCAATCCATATCCAGGCCCATTTCCTGTTTGGCTGTGCCAGCGAGCCCCTCCCTCGGGCGGCTTTAGAGAGTGCATCTGCGGAGTCTCGATAAAGGCGCACACACATGGGCAACGCACCAACGAGCGCGTTAGACCGCCTGTCGTGTTCACGCCGCCTCATCTAGATAACAATGGAAAGCGCCACATTAAAATAAAAGTGAACACTCACACATACATGTGTGGATTTGGCTGGGCTGCCTTAATACAGTAGGGGAAATGCCGCAGTAGCCATTAATGTTTCACAACACATCTGTATCGCTGATAATTTTCGCCCTGTCTCACTGCCAAATAGATGAAGTGGGGGGGGGGGGAGAGTCCGCGTCTGTTTTGAAGCCAGTAGCCATGTCTCTCAGTAGACACACTCTTCCCCATTCTCATGAATTAATCAGAGGATGCGGGTGTTTGTGTGTGTGTGTGTGTGAGTACAGGGTGGCCAGGATGATGCTGATATAATGAGTGGCGCAGGGACCGTGTCGGCGTGCAGACCATCATCCCCTCATGGCTCCTCAGCCCTACCCTCTCCCTATGGAGCATGGCCATGTTTGGCCTCTCATTAACTAGATAAATATATCCATCCCTTCACCTCCCCCTCCTTATTCTCTTTCTCCATTTCTGCCTTGATATTATCAGCGCTCTGATTAGCCGGCCTTGGCCCTGCGGGACCGCAGCAGGGTTACTAGCTGGGTGGCGCGCACAACCCAAACTGCACTTTCAATTCTCTCTGTCACGTAAAACAGTGGGACACTAACCAGAAGAGAAAGACCTGGGAAGCACAGTGGTGTCAGCAGGCTGTACACACATGCATTAACTCAATACGCCCGGACACACACACACATGTACACACACATACACGGCAAAGGCTGCGGGGGTTGCTGGTGATTATTGTGAGATTCAACTGGGCTTTCCAATAAGCAATTATCTCAGTCAGAACACATTTGAATTAGAGCTGCAGGACAGGGTAATTACTGAGGTCAGTAGTAGATAAGGCTCTTGCTCTCTCTCTCTCTCTCGCTCTGGTCTCAGGTTGAGTCTATAGATAAATCCCTGCAATGCTAAAGCTACATTGATTTAAGAACCGCTACCGGCATTGATCCAAGATGGCTGAGGTGTCACCCAAGGGGGAACTGTTCTGCTCACCTAATGACACAATCAAGCTCAACAGACATGCACACACACACACACTAACACACACCCACTGTGAAGCCAATGACCGATCAAAGCAGTGACCCGTCTCCGTCAGTATACATTTCAGATGTACATCTCAAGACCTCAGATATATAGCTTTTGACACACAGTGTCAGTGCAGGTATTGATATAAGATGACAATTTTATCTTAAAGGGACGGTTCAATAAAAAAAATAAAAATAAAAATAAAAAAAAGATATATTTACTCACCTTCATTTCTTTCAAAATCTACATGAATGTACTTCTTTGATCCACATTAATGATATTTATAGCAGAGCATCTAATATGCTCGTATTCATAAATGTAGCAGATTTTAAGTAAACAATGACAAAAAAAAATTAAATAATTATCTGTTTGTCATACAAACCAATCATATGGCTGGCTATATGATATATATAGTGTCATAAGATCCATTTATGCTACTTTTATGATTTTTTTTATGGTGCTTTTAGTCATTTTTGCAGCTTGAGAGACCATGGTCCCCATCCACTTTCACTGTATAGAAAAGCAGCAGCATAAACATTCATCAAAACTTCTCCTTTTACATTTACATTTACATTTATTCATTTAGCTGACGCTTTTATCCAAAGCGACTTACAATTGCTATATATGTCAGAGGTCGCACGCCTCTGGAGCAACTAGGGGTTAAGTGTCTTGCTCAGGGACACATTGGTGTCTCACAGTGGATTCGAACCCGGGTCTCTCACACCAAAGGCATGTGTCTTATCCATTGCGCCACACCACCCTTCCTTTTGAGTTACATGTAAGAAAGAAAATCATACAGGTTTGAAACAACATGAGTAAATGATAAATTTGACTTTAGGTGAATTAACAAATGCATTAGTAAATTATTATGCATGTTTTTTATTTTATTTATGTACCGTAAGTATATTTACATGTGCAGTTATTATCCTGATACAGACAGAGGGGTTTAAAATAGTTAAGCTACAGCCTCGTATATATAACACAAAACATATCATAACATATCTAACAGAAGTAGCAAAAGATATTTTCTGCAGTACACAAAAGTGTAACGAATTCTCGGAAAAGAAAAATGTAGGGCGGGACTTGGTTCTATCCATCGGTTGTTGATTGGATGGAGACAGTTGTGAGCTACGAATTAGAAAATAGATAAGGCGAATTTTCATTTCATGCCGATTTTACACATCACGAGTCACCTCTGTATTTCATAGCAATTTAGTAACTGCAACTGTAGTTTGCTTAAAGGACAAGTTCGGTATTCGGTTTCGGTTTCAGTTTCGGTTTCACTGATATGCTCACACAAAAATCGCTGCAAAAGATGCTTTCCAACAGGTGTTTTACCATTCGTTGTAAAACTGTGGACCTATTTTTCCAAACGCCTTACACCCGTACATTCTTCCGTTGAGAGCTTGAATAATAGACACTCCAGTCCAGTTTCCGGCGGCGGAGTAATACCGTATCTCACAGCACATCCAATACAAGTCAATGGAGTTGGACAAAAACTAAGATAAAACCTGTTGGAAAGCATCTTTTGCAGCGATTTTTGTGTGAGCATATCAGTGAACACCCCTGACCACTCGGTGAGTTTCACGTCTTTGTAAACGAAAGTTTAATGCGTTTTAGGAAGGATTGTTCCAGTGCACCTATGCAGCCATTGTGGAGGTGGGGGGGAAAGAGAAAGAAACCGAAAATTCTCGGGCCAGCAGCATGTGTCCAAATTTTAATCTTAACCGTTCTATTTCATCAGAAACGATCTGTAAACAGGGCTTTAAGTGTAAAATACCGAACTTGTCCTTTAACATGTAAACAATGCTGGAAAAATCCAAGCTACAATTGCCTTATGTATACTAAAGCATTAACATGACACTTCAAAAAGACAACCGAATGATTTACTCCAGGGGTGTCCAAACCTGCTCTTGGAGGGACACTATCCTGCAGAATTTGGAGCTTGTCTGAAGTTTAAAATCATTGGTTACCCGTAAGCCAATCACATAACGTTTGGTTATGATGTGTGTTGTGCGCAGGCTCAGCCGCATCTAACTTCCACTGTAAACACATGTATGATGCGAAAACAAAACCATCGAGCGAAATACCGGAGTGAACATGGCTGTGAACGACTTTTGCAGATTATGTGAAGTAAATCTACGCATCCACGGTACAATCAGCGTCTACGTCACGGCTCTCAGCCCGCCCTCTGTTCGTTGATTGGCCGGCTGTTTTGAGGCCGGAGGAAAACGGGGAGATAGGTCGCTATCTCAGACTGAGTACAGAAGCGAACTGAAATTGAGCGGAAGTACGAAGTCTGACGTAGTCAGGAGCAGGATCAGACAGCCCTGCTTTAGTCCAACTGCAATCAAACTTTTAAAGTGCATGTGAACACAGTGTGACAGTGGTTTGATGGGTCAGATAAACATTTAGTATAACACAACATCATCATTTATCCTCCATATATTTATAGCAACACTGCAACTTATTTTATGTCCATCCATCCACTAATTTTTAAATGGATTTTACCTCTTAAGAATCTTTAATCACCACTGAGAGCATAAGTTGATGTTCAGTCTTTGCATGACCAAGCAAGAAGTAAAGCCTAAATGGCTCTTAATGAAAAAGTGTATTGCGAGAGAGAGCAAGAGAGGAAGAGAAGAGAGGAAGAGAAGAGAGCAATTCAATGCACAAATGCATCGTGAGATGGAAGGTTTATATGTGACACCTCCCCATTTCTCTTCGCCTGTGGCTCTTATGTTTATATAACAATACTGTCTCAATCATTCTCCTCAGTTGGTTGAAGGTTACCAGGGGCAAGAGGGGTAACAAATGGACCGGGCACAACGTCTGAGAGATAGCAGTCTGAAGGCCAGATAATAGGCTGTCATAATGGACAATACAGAGAGAAAAACCTCCAGAGATCAGCCGAACTGAAGAACAAGTAGGTTTGCATTATTCATCGTCCCCACGGAGGGTTCGGCAGCTGCATTACATTAGACTCTTCATTACTGCGGCTGTATAATACTGAAAAAAAGCCGCTTTAATGTAAAATATGACCAGTTTTTTTCACCGTGGAGGTTGGTTTGAGGTTGGGTGGAGGAATATTGTAAGCTCTCTGGAGAGTTTAGTCACTACTTAAATGTGTCTGAGAGCTGACCTGCCCTTCGCTGCGGTAATAATGCGTTGTGGATTAAAATACGATTCCATCCACGACAAGAGGTTCTTGTGATCATTCTAATGATGACTGCCATGTGGCAGGTCCGGCTCCATAGCCGCCGCCGTAATCATCCTCCTTTAATAAGACACTTAACACTACCCCTCATTCTCTCACACCTCTCTCTCTCTCTCTCTCTCTGTCTAGACCAGGCTGTGAGAGGGGGATTTGTTATTCAGTCTGTGGGTGCATTTGTCAGTGAATCTGTGGCATCAGAAATAGCAGAGGCTTTGCTGGGCTTTGGTGCCGTCTGCCCACATCAGTGTTCGGCTGCATTGTGATACCTGTCAGGGAAAGTTTTGTCTGCGGCCCAGACACATGGCTCAAAATGCCTGTCTGCCATTTTTAAATGCCTTACATAACCAAGTGACATTTTACAATAAGGTTAAATTTGATAACATTTGGTAATGCATTTGGTATCATGAAAAAAATGTAACATGTGAGGGAAAAAAAAGAAGAGTACTTTTCCCTGTGTAAAGTTATTTATATATTTATGAAATCCTCTAAAAAGTGGTTTCATTGACTTTCATTGTAAGTACCGTAACCCTTCTGTGGCAAAACCCCTTTTTTGAAACCTTTATTTTTAACAGTGCATTGCAAATAATAATCTGTTTGTCATAATAGTCTGTCCCAAAAAAATCTGCAAAATCAAATACTACAAACAAAACAAAACCCCCACTTCACTAATAGGTAATAGCTTAGAATTATTTATCCCGTCTGAAAGAAAATGGCACGACTACCTGCCTATCACATTCCTCCAAGACATCCCATCTCTGTGTGTGTGTGTGTGTGTGTGTGTGTGTGTGTGTGTGTGTGTGTGGGTCTTTTTTACCTGCCCCTGACGCTTCTATCTTCCTGCTCCTCTAATTAACACTGCTGTCTGGCTTTTTCCGACAGCGGGGCTTGTTTGCTGGTGAGTCAGTCTCCTTAGAGAAAAAAATAAAATAAAGACGTGAGATTGTGTCTGTCATACCCCATCCAGCCTAGCCTGCTGTCGCCCGGCTCACCTCTACTCTCTAATCATTTATTCATGTTGTGCAGTCACTCAGTTCAGTCAGTCAAGACGGTAACACAACATCTTCACCTGTAAAGTTGTGCCAGCTGGCCTCAGTGCTACTGCTGTGACCTGGGTCAGGGTGTTATGTTAGCATAGAGTTTATGCTCGTGACAGATACAGACCACATGAACTTTGAGTTGGGTTACCAAACATCTGGAATGTGTCCTTGGCAATGTCCATGCTTTTTACTGCGCATTCAAAACAGCTCAAAGTAAAATAACACCTATTGTAATATTGACAATTGTTGTAAATAAAATACATTATCATCATCACATTCAGTTTGTAATTTCAATTTCATCTTTATTTTCCAATTTAGAAAAAAAAAACAATTAAATAAACAAACTCAATCAACTTTTGCTCTGAAGTGTTACCTGCCTTTCAAGCTGCTATGCAAACAGGTGCATAGTATTTACAGGACATATATATATTATTTATAATTGTGTTACCAATTGCATTGTATTCCTGCTGTAATAATCTTTTATGATGCATTATTAACAATATTATTATCAATTTCATTTAATTTCAAAATGGTAACTATCAGTACTCAGGGACTGTTTTGCATGCACACTGATGTCCTCATAAGTTCACAAGCATTAGTTCATAATTCATTCAAGTATGCACCGATGACTAAATGTAATTTTGAGCAGTATAAGAGTATGTTATACAATTGTTTGTCCGTACTACATTTACCATGATCAAAATATACAAAGCTTACAGGTAGGGAAACAATCAAACTGCAAAAGTTACAACTAAAATCTATAAAAACTAAACTACTAAAAAATGTAATTCAGGACACTTACACATTCTTTCTCACATATAAAAGAAAGAGGGAGAAAGAAGCAGAGATGAAAAAGGAGAAATGGAAAAGACAGACTCTCAGTCCCCTGAGAAAGCGGAGTGATTAGCGTTTCTGAAACATGAGCAGTTATTTAAAAATCAATGTATTGTCATTAAAGCTGAAGATTGTTCCCTGGGAGAGCAGGTATTGATCTACGCCTGTGCCCACTGGGTATCGACCGGGTCAGTAATTTGCTTCCAAACATATGTGAAGTATGGGGGTGTGCTACAATAATGGGTCTCCACTATTATTACTGTCTTACTCAGCAGGCAATGCACATTAATTACCACCAGTGAGACTCACTGAGAAACATGATTACAGCAGAGACGATATATGAGCTCATACCGATCCTCTTATCACTGCTACAGGGTACAAGTGCATCTGATTCTCGTGACAAGGATTAAAAAAAAGAGACAGTTTTGTTTAATTATATGCTATATGCTTTTCTGTTGTGTTCTCATCTGGATAGATATCTCAAATGTCTTGATTATTAACTGCCTTAAATATGTACCTCTATCCTGCCAGCACTTAAACCAAAGGCAGGCTGCATTTTGACATCCATTTATTCCACCCTAGAGTGCTTTATAAAAGTGTGTTTGAATTTCAAAGCCCTTCTCTTTAATATAAAGTGAATTATTCACAAAACAAGTAGGGGATTATCATCAAAAGCATTTGGATAATGTAAAATTCAACACACCAGTCCTTACAACGCAAACATGATAATATATGCACAAATACACACACACACACACACACACCGATGCACACTCGCTAACCAAAGATCAGCAGAATCTGTGCTTCCCCATGCCAATCAAAACCCTGAACACATCTCTCCAGTCTGACTCCCCAGTGCTTTTACTATGTTTCAGTGATGAGCGGTTAGACTCAGCAATAATACATTATTTAAAGGAAATTACAAAGAGGCGATTTAATAAATACAGTTCTCTCCCAGGCAAAGACCTTAAAGCTTTGTGTTTATCTAATCCTTTGAGTTTGTGCGTGCTCTTTTACTGTGCGGCCTGCTAGAACAAAACCCAATCATTAAAAATCCCCCTTTAATATTCATAATCTCTTTTGAACTGTAAATTCCATCTCTAGTTTAAAGTGATGACTCACTCATAGAACTCCCCTATAATCCTCTCTCTTTGTCGGAAGGCTATGAGCCTGGATGAAAAAAAATGAAGTATGAAAGCTATTGTTGATGGAATATGTTATTGTGACAAACATATACTGAACAAAGCAAAGAAAGACTATTGGTGATGGTAACAGTCTAGTGTTATTCTTATTAATAGGTGGATTGTGGATTCAGATCACAGCGTATTTATACACACCAAATGCCCAATGTCTTTGGTGTTTCCAACATTCTATGCATTATTTTACAACAGCATACTCTACTATATATATGTTGATTTACATGAAAAGTATATATATAAATAAGAATTCTCACATAATTTTCACTATCTCACATACTGTATAGGTCATATGGTCACGTTTTCACTTTCTGTGCCATCGCCATGCTGACATTTCATGCCATCTGAATCATCTTCAATTAGTAAAATTGGGAATTGCTACTGTGGAAATGTACCAATATAATTTCTAGCAATTTTTTATGAACAAATGTACCAAGCATCGTTATTACTATTAGTAAATTTTTCACAATTGGACATTGTAGAATCTTTTAGTACTATTTAAATACAATATAAAAAATTTGGAAATTTAAGCATATTTTCAACTTCACCTAATAGGTGTTTTAAATACATGTGTTGCATTTAAAGTAGCAGCCCTTCATAATGCAGTTAGTATTAAACTGCAAATTCTGCATCTGTTCTGTTCATCTATATAACTAGACGACTGGACATAATGAATACCTGTTACAGTATTGCCCATATACCTGACATTGCAACCACAATCGTTCAAAGTGTGAACTTGCAATTTGTCAGCAGATCAGTATGGACTGCAAGGAAGAGGAACCAATCAATGACTTGTACAAGAGAATCAACAGGGAGGTCAAAGAAATGAGCTTGGGTCACATCAAATAGACACACATCACAGGAAGAGAGCCAGAGGGCAGAAAACTGATGTTTAAAAAGAAGGCCATCTAGTTTCTGTATGCCATGTGATAAACAGAGGTGTCACCATTGGAAAAGACTGCCAAATTAGTTCACAACAACCTTAAAAGAATGTCAACTGACAATTAAATCAAAGCTTTAGCTTTATTTTTATTAGTCCAACCAATAAAAAAAACTATATTTTAATTATTCATTACTGCAACAGATTTAAAACCAATTTAACAATGAATGTTAAAAAAACAACTAATGCTATTAAAAGGATAGTTCAACCAAAAATGAAAATTCTGTCATCATTTACTCTCCCTCGTGTTGTATCAAACCTGTATAAGTTTCATTCTTCTGCCGAACACAAAAGATGATATTTTGAAGAATGTCAGTAACCAAACAGACTTCCATAGTATTTTTTTCTCCATACTATGGAAGTCACTGGGGCCCATCAACTGTTTGGTTACCCATATTTTTTTGTGTGTTCAGGAGAAGAAATTCATACAGGTTTGGAAAAACTTTTAACTTTTAAATTATGACAAAATTGTAATTTATGGGTGAACTATCCCTTTAAAGCGACACTTCACATCCACCTTTCCCCTCTTTCGAGAAGCGAACATACCGCTATCTGCTTTCTCCTACAATTTCTGATTTGTAATTAGATAATAAATGGGTGCCACCAAGCTGCAAGGCCAATATAAATTAGATTGGCTACAATTAGACATATAGATAATGGCATGAAGTGACATAAAGACATAAAACTTCTGTAGAAACAGAATCATAAACACCAGTCACCAGCTCACCAGTCACACAAAATCCTCATGTCTGTTCCACCTCTTGAACGCCAACCCTATCGTGTCATCACGCATTCAGTGGATCAACTAGCATGCATCGAGTTTTATTGCCAGCCATTCACATTACCAAATGTCGACTACGAAAGCCACATCAATCCATAAAAGCATTTATTAGGGTTTGCTGCATTTGGTCTCCAAGCAGATGCTATTGCAAAGTCTAATGAATTCATTATCAGGGTTAAGGTGGGAAGAAGGGCAGCTGAGGAGCTCTGTAGTTTTGAATTGGTTATTGGGGGCTTTATCTGTTCCTCACTGCTGAGAGGGAAAAGCCAGGACACATATCACAGGAAATGAAAGAGCTGAATCTTCAATCGAGGTGGATAAAAAATGTATCAAAGGGAAGATAAGAGAGGCAGGCCATGAAATATCCTCCCTGAGTGCTTTGGGATTTTACATGGATATGCGTATCTATGGATACCAATCAGTTGTGCACCGTGACCCGCGATTTTGAGAAGATGAAAAAGTAGAGTTTGGAGATTCGTCTGACAGTGCTAGTGCTGTTCCTCCAGAAGTGCTGCAGCAAACCTTCCCCCACAATGCACTGGCAGGCTGGCGGGAAGCAGTAGTTAGGTTCTCCCCCAGATGGCAGAGACCCAGGGGTGGCACGGGTTGTTGTTTTTGATGAGCTGTGCATATACAAAAGCTGAACATCTGGAGCTGCCATGTGGCCCCTCCATTTGGCCAGACTCACACCTCCCCGAGCCAGATGCACCCAAGCAACTGCGAGCTAAACAGCATGAATCATTCATAGGCGAGAGACGTAAACACACACACACACACGCGTGCGCTCACACATCCATGCAGTGCTCACGCGGGAGGCCCAACAACGACTTTGATTAGACTTCGAAAAAGCCATGAATATGCAGCAGGCATTAACGCCGTTAGGAAAGACTGATTTGTCAAATTGTCCATATTTCATTAAGATGGAGTAACACCCTGAGGGTTTGATAATTAAAAAATAAAAGGAATCCGCCATCCAATTGCCATGTTATCTCAATTATTGAGCTCTTGTGTGCTTAATTAACACTTAGCAAAGAGTTGGTCGGCGCGCTCAATGTAGTTGGAGGGAATTACACGAAGGTGAGTCGAGACAGGCGGGGAGAAGGAGACAAAGAGCAGCGATTCACACTCCCTGTCATCTCAGCCGGATCATTCTCATCGAGCTTAATTACAGTTAAAATGAAGCGATGCACTTGCTTACAAATATCTAATCACTCAAGTGATTAGAAACGTCGCTAGAAAGCGAACAAGTAGGTGAACGAGGTACAGAACGAGAAGAAAAGCTAATGGCACACGGCCAGCCGTTAAATGCCAACTCAGTCCTGAGAAATATGAAACCCTCACAAATGCATAGGTGTTGTTATTTGTGGTTTGGGGCAGCTGAGAGCATTGTGTGGGTTCCATTTAATAATTTTAAGAGAAATTGCAAAACCGTTCTCAGATTTAAAGGGCATATGCTTCCAGGACTACTGCATTCGCTCGGACATAGGCATTCACACCACTAAAAGGACCCGAGAAAGGGAGTGTAGAAACCGGTTATTATAATTAGTGGAACTTAACTGAAACTAAATTAAAACACAAACACTAAAACTTTCATGACACAAAAATAACTTAATTATGGCCTCAAATTAATTTGACCTACACTACCGTTCAAAAGTTTGGGGTCAGTAAGACTTTTTTTATTTGAAATAAATGAACACATTTATTCAACAAAGACACATTTCAACATGATCAGAGCTGACAGTAAATACTTTTTTTTTTTTTATATAAAAAAATTGAGAATAAAAACATTTTCCTGAGCACCAAATCAGCAAATTATAATGATTTCTGAAGGATTATGTGACACTGAAGACTGGAGTAATGACTTCTGAAAATTCAGCTTTGCCATCACATGAATAAATTACATTTTTAAATATATTAAAATAGAAAATGGTTATATTATATTTAGCAATAAATTTAGAATTAAAAATATTAAATAACATTTAAAAATCTTACAGACCCCTAACTTGTGAACGGTACCATGGAAATTCCACTAAATAGCATTAACAGTAGACGTTGCTGAGAAATGTAACACTGCTAAATATTTAAATATTTGAATGATCCCAGTTAGCACATTAATTTTGGCAGCCCTAAGAAAAAAATAAATAAAAAAATCAATCAATCAAAAACTAAAACGAACACTGCCCTAGTGAAACCGAATGAAAAGTAGAAGTAGAATAAATTGTAAAATAAACCTTGAACAAGCACGTGAAACCCCATTAGAAGCAACATGTGTCTCAAGGTCAAGCAGGTAGTTATGAGCTGGAACGTACAGGAAGAGTGCATGAGAGAATAATGTTATCATGGCTGTTTGGAGCATCATCTATATTTATCTCCAAGAATTTAGAAAAGCACAAGCTCAACTTAAGCCACTGCACTCTGTGCCCTTGGTGGTGACGATGATGATGTTGATAATGACTAGCAGCAGTGTGTCAATAATGAGCGGGTCTCAAGAATGGTGGACACGTGCAGATAGAAAGAGCAGTGCCACCCTGAGCAGCATTTGCAGCATGTGGTGAGTATGCCACTCTGCTCTAATGAGATGAGCTCTCTACACTAATTAACTCATCTATAACTCTGAGCACTCAATTAATCATTATAGCCAGCTAATTGAAAATAGATAAAGACTGACAAATGTTTAGTCCTCCTTCGAACGTCTCGGCAAAGATTACGGACGTGTTGTGTTTTATTCAATCAATTAAAATAAATCAATTCATTTTCATTTACGCCGGGATTCCTTAACGACTGTATTTATCCCAGTTCGCCTGTGTTTTTTTTTTTGTTCACTCAACGCCTCATCAGCGCGTCTCTGCGGCATATGGATCTGTGCCTGCGCATTCATATCAATTAATGTGCCAGTCTGATGATAGACAAGGACAGCGGAAGGATTTGTTAACCTTGCTCCTCGGGACACGCCAATTACGCTCCAGCAGAGCCCCTTAATGAAGTCGATGGGATATCAATCTGTTTACAAACGCCCGGTGACCAGCAAGAGCGAACCGCAGTGAGCTTTTTAAATGGACGCTTCACATCTCTCGTTGTTATTTATTCATAGAGCAGGGCTACGGTGCACAGAATATTGTGGTATGATTATAAAAGGCTAGACTGAGTGGAAATGGTTGGCCTGTGTGGACAAACTCAGAGATAACAGTCCTCATGTGAACCCCGTCAATGATCATCTTATGTTACAGTCCGCTCCGGTTGCACCCCAGACCTGTGAAACATTAACACACCACTGAAACATCCAATAAAAATTCACTTAACGTGGTTTCTTTAAGAAGACCATCAATCTGTGATTACTTTTCACATCTACGGATAACTAAAAAAGTCTTAAGTTCCAGATATAGGCTCAGCGGTGTCTGCCAGATCAAGGTCACTCTCGGTTGGGGCTGCTTTGACTTCCCCGTCTCATTCTGCAGTCAAAGTGTGCTCCCAGTTCCCAATCTCTGGAGCTCTTCCACCACTCACTGTGAAAGAATAATTATTTAGTCCTTTCGTAAGCAAACCATGTCCCCGTTCACGTATTAATCTTTCATATGTTTCCAAGATCTAGCCTTCTGTAATCCCATCTGTATAAGACACAACAAAGCAGAACAAAAGAGAGTTTGCCATGAATAATGTATTGTTTCTCTCATAAAAGGCTTTAGTTGCGTCTGTTATGTTTCACTCTTGCGGAGAAAATCTATTGATCCCTTGTTTTTTTTTATTGGGCTCTACAGTGCTTCTGCTTCCGTTCCCTTTATAACAAATGATCACACTACACTGACTTTATCGCAACACAAACACATGGACGACAACAGGCCATTTGCAAGTGCTCGCACTCGCATGCATTAAACAAACAACGAAACGCATACAAATAATGAATCTTACAAGCAAACCGCAGATGAGGATAATGATTTCTAATTACAAACGAATTAGGGTACTTGCGGGACATAACCATAAAGAGACTTCATTCTTAAACCTCTTACCCAAAACGCTTTGCTATGAAAAATAAATATGGTATGATCCTAAACGACAGTGCGCAGTCAGGGACAAATGTGGGCCTGTAAGCTCATACGTCAGAGCGGCCGAATGAGGCAAACAGCGCTGTTAACAAGAAAGGGCTTTAAATCAGGAGCAGAGAGTACATTTCCTGTGAAATATTAATGTGGCAACCGTGTTTGTGTACAGGGGAACAAAGGCCAGAGTGTTGTACATCAATGGCTTGACAGCACTGCTGGCTCCACAGGCCAAGAACTGCTTATTCATACCGTGACAGGGTTTGAGTGTGTGTGTGTGGGGAGGGTAGGGTGTGTGAGGAAAGAGAGTCATTTATTATATATAGAGCTGGTGGAGCATGTTCGTGGTCTGCAATATGCGTGTTAGTTTACAAAGAGTGGTTTTCGGTAAACTCATTAAAAAAAACTCTGGAGAACGGAAAGAGTTGGTCAAGTAATTGGTTTCAGGCTCTAAAATTCACACACATTTTATATTCTGAGGGAAACACAAGCTAATACAAGGAACAATTCTCTTATTAAAGAATCAAAACAATCTTTACCCTATGAGCTGCAGTACAGTGCATGGACATTTCAGCTTACAAATACTATTATCTGTATTTCTGCCAGCATATTTCACTTCAATATACTCTAATACTCAAAATATAATTTAACAATAGATGACTAAAAATATGATATAATAATATTACATAATTATAATCAATCAAATCGATGGAAATCAGTGTCAAGACTTCCAGTCTCATCCGCTTCCAGTTATTTTAGCTGTACAAAATCTGTCAGTTATGCTGCTTGATATTGCATATTGTTCCTTATCATATTATTTTATTATCGTAACCATAAACATAGGTTTGTAGCACAAATTATTTTACCATTCACAGTTTTTTCTTCTTCTAGTTGTTTCCCTATAGCAGCAAATGAATCTGAAGTCCCGGCACATTGGTTTTAGCATTTTTGTTATGTGCTTTGGTCATTTTTTCTTAGTTGTTTTAATATTTCTATATAGCTTTAATGCATTTTAATTTCAGTTTTAGTCATTTTAGTACTTAAAAAAAATATATATAGTTTTAGTTAACAATATCAATGCGATATAATGTATTTTGTGTGAGTTCGGCTAAAGAAGCTAAATGTATGATAGCTGGTTATAGACTGAACCTATACCTTGTTATTAGATTTTATCTGTTGATGTGAATTATGAAATGTGTCATTTTGATAAACAGTTCTGGAGTTAATACGAGCATGCCTATTATTACCTTCATAGAAAATAGCAAAAAAATTGGTGTTTCCAAGATGGCTGCCAAACGGACTGACTTAAAAGGATTTTTCTCTGGCTCAGGTCCAGCGTTATGCCAGAAACAGGTAACTAAGAAGAGCTGAAATGAAAACAGAACACTGCCGACAATGTGCATTGAGGCTTACCTGAAGCTAATTGTGCAACACTCCTTGAGTAAGATCAGTCTTCTCTGTACATGCATCAGCTACTAAGATGAGATACTCCTCTAGACCTGGCACAGCCTGACCTTTACTTCAACCTGCAAGGGGAAAAACCAATTTTTTATTAACACTTTTCATGATCATTTAGTCATATTGCAAAAAAAGACATCACAAATCCCATGTCGCGATGCATCTGACTCACCACCTCAAGTGGTACAGTCAGAGTACAAGAATGACGCTGTCTTTCTAATTACACACTCTGTATTGGTAAAGAGACAGTTCAACCAAAAATATACTCATGAAGTCATAATTTTCTTACCCTCACGTCGTTCCAAACCTGTTTACATTATTTTGGAACAAAAAAGAAGTTTCTAAAATTTCGCAGTTTTTTGTTTTGTTAATACAACTATATAACAAATCAATGAGGTTCAATGCTGTGGTAACACTTTACAATAAGGTCTCATTTGTTAACATTCGTAAATGTTGAAATTTACATTAGCTAAGACTAGTAAATGCTGTAGGAGTACTGTTCATTGTTGGTTCATGATAACTAAAGTTAACCTTATTGTAAAATGTTACCAGTTGTTTTGGACCCCATTGACTTTCACTGTATCGACAAAACACTTTAAACATTCTTCAAAATAACTTATTTTGTATTGTTCAGAAGAAAGTAAGTCATACAGGTTTGGAACGACATGAGGGTGAGTAAATTATGAAAATCGACAAGATAAATGTAAGACCATTTATGCATGACTGGATTGTGTAAAGTGGGTGTTACATACCAAAATGTAGTCAGGTGGTTTAAGAGGAAGAGCTGGAAAGTAAGACGATACTGTCGCTATAAAAGTTTACTACTTTGCGTTTAGACTAGATCCATGCATTAAGAAAGTACATGAGGTCAAAGTTTTGATTTGATGTTTACATTAAATCAGAGCTGATGCTCGTGATACCACAAACTCAGCATCACACTAGTGCAGCTGGCTTTGAGCAAGCACAGAGCTCATGTACCTCAGAGAACTCCTCCCTCCCTGTGTCACTAATCTAGCCTGCTCTGCATTGTCAAAGCCCTGTGTTTGAACAATGGAGCTGTCTTCTTGTCTGCTAATTTGGGAACAAACATTTGCCTGCGTGGCAAACAAGCTCTCCCAGGAAGTGCTATTAATAGGATAATTAGGCAGACGGTAATGAGCTGGATTACTGCTAATTATGATAAGATTTGTTTTGGCATTTGCCTGAGAGGCAGCGGAGAGTTCGAGTTGGCCCAGGAGTTTAGAGCTGAGCGGTGGAGTGCGGTGCACCTGAATCAACACAGAGACAGTCACAGCGTGTGTGACGGGAGATAACACCAAAAGCAGTTTCGCTCTCCCTAGAGCCCTCCCTGTCATTTCCATCGGCCAGACTTCCGCCAGCTATGTGCAACCTCGGGCACTGGAGCGCCACATGGGCCAGGTTGTTGTTGTGTGACTGAGCTACGGGACCTTATTAGTGTCAGGCCAAGGATGCTAGAGCTGTGCTAAGCCTTCAGCACACGGTAAGCCCACTATGTCAGGTCAAGGGTAACGTAAGCTAGGCCTACTACAAGCTAATTCCCTGATGAGACAAGACTGATACCACAGCGTTTCAGAATTGGAACCTAGCGCAGCTTTGCTCTAGATGCTTCGCTAATGGAGGACTAGCAGTTGAAGTCAAAAACATGCGCATCTAAGGACACGTTCACAATGGCCACATTTTCATGCGTGATTTTGTTAACTTGCAAAGCCCCAGATATATTAGCAGTGTGTCATTTGAAGGTTTTAGATGCAGTTTGATATTACTTTAGTGTCTCATGCAATATAATCGCAAATCTCGCACAGCTCACTATATTAAGCAATAAGGCAGTCACGGCTGAAGGGTGTGCTTTTATAAAACGGTTACCACACAATACAAGTATTAAAGCCGAAAAATATGTATCTATGCAACTTTCATGAAGTAAAATCACAAAAAGCCTTAGCCTTCCTTCCGCTGGAAAAAATAGTCCCTGACCGTAAACAGCAACAGAAGTTACATACATACATAACATCATGATTTTTTTCTAAAGCTGCTATGAAACAACTGTGCATTATGAAAAACTTGTCTCGTCTTTTGCTGTGGTTACAGGTTATGGCTAGAATTCGGTTGTACTTTCATACAGACAGCATTTTGAGACGCTACAGTAAGCTGCTGTATGAACAGAACATTGAGACTCACACCTGTATGTAAATGCAGTTGTCAATCCCAAACCCTGACAGTGTGAACATAGCCTAAGGTATACTAAACATTTAGACGAAAGGCATATTTAATCTGTAGATGCAGAAGAACACGAGTACACACGTTAAAATGTGCTTTAACAATGTCTTAAAAGCATTATGACAAGTCCAATATCTTTTACAGTGTCAGTTTTAACAATCTCGTCGTAATGGCTGTTCCAAATTCCCTTTCAGTCCATTAAGGAACAATATCAGCACAAAAGCAAGCAAAGTAATTTGCTATTAAATCGCCTCTTTACAATCATTGCCGAACAGCAGCCAGAAAAACGCCAGGAAGACAAATGACTATGTGGAGAATTAACTGCGGGAGCTTATGAGTTGAATTTCCCTACATCCATGCCGCAACTTGAAAAAAAAAAGAAAGAAAACCAGGGGAAAAAAAGGGGAAAAAAGAAAGAGATGATGATGATGACGAAAAAGGAGGTGAAAAAGAAATCAGGCACAGTCGTGAAGGCGAGTCTTAATGCGATTGGAGTTAAATCCCAGACAGAGAGCCGCCTCCATTAAAGCATGCCTCTCGCCCCAGCAGCTCCTGATAAGACAGCTGAGGCAGGGATTTACGGCTTTAGCTTATCGTCATCTTCACACCAGCCTCGCACTGGGCGCAGGGACCACAGCACCAAATCCTGCATGATTGGGAAGCAAATTAAAGTAAGCAGGCTCATGCGAGGGGAGAGGGAGGAGGCCCAACTGGAAAACAGGTGTGTGTGTGAGTGTGTGTTTGTGTGTGCACATGTGGGAGGCAGAGGGAGAGAGAGAGAGAGAGAGAGCGAGAACAAGAATCACCCCGACATGTCACATCTTTTGTCTTCCACCCTCCTTCGACACCCTCACATTGCCTTTGACACATAACAGCGTCTTTTCCTTTTGACGGCACGACGATGAGATTACGGAGAGAGCCACGGACTCCCGTTTCTGAAATAAAATTGGTTTTATTCCTCCCAACATGTGTTCTGCGAGATTAAGGCGTAATCTTACAACGTTTAATAAGAGCCTGTTTGTGGCCTGGCGGCTGACACAGAAAAGTGGAGCATGCCTGCTCTGCCTTTAATCCTGTTTATTGAATTATAAAGAACCTTAAAGGATAAAGAATATGACTCAAGGATTTAAATATTTCATGGTATTTCTAAGTCAAAGCACAGAGGGGAAAAAAAAGAAAGTAGAGAAATGGCCAGTGACAGAACATTGGCCTCAAGCTTTTTAAGCCATGCCCTGATTTTAAATCTATCTCAACAAGATGTATTACCAACAAAGATGAAGGAAGCACACGGAAGTAACACGGATAAGAGTGGGTTGCTGGCCTTAAGACTGCAATTTAGGTGTCAATGCCAACCGTGCCAGTGTGAAAGAGACTAATGCATGTCTTCACGCTCATAACCGGTCAGGGGCGATGGCACGTGGAACGCGGTCATAATTATTCATTGAAAACAGTTTAAACCACACACACAAAAACACCAGAAGGTTTGACAATACCTTGCAACATCAAGGCAGCCGCGATTAATATCCTTAAAATTACAAAAGTTCCCCTTGAGCTCGCACACAAAAAGAACACGGCGGTCCTCGACCACGATTTCTCATCAAAATAAAGCCCTCACATGAACTACCCAGCGAGCTGTGGCTTTCAAGAGGTATTTGGAAGTTAAAGTCTCCGATCAGATTTAGACAGATTAGAATTAGGGGCTGGAAGTCTGGGCGGGATGGATATGTGGATTTGCTGTGTTCCACGAGACAGCCCTGTCAGTGATAAGTTATACTGAGCCAGCGGGTAAGAGGATTGCCCAAACTAATCCGAATCAAAAGACATACCATGTGAATTACATCCTGAAACAGGTTCGCTTACACAGATTAAGAAGCCCGAATGTAAATCCTCTCATACTCTACTTGGCGCTGCAGAGGATGTGCCTGAAAGAACAAACACAAACATCTGCTTTTGAAAAAGTGGCATGAAAAAAAAAAAAAAGTAAAAAAGGTCTAACAGAATTCTAAGAACTACAATCTATTAATAAAAAAATTAAAGATGCAGTACAATTATTCCTCTCCTGTTTAAAGAAACTCTCTCACACACACACACACACGCAACGTGGCGGGGAAAACACACAAGGTGGGAACGAACACCCGGGCAGGCGGGCACCCCCTCAAACCAAGCTTTAGTTCAATGAAGCATTTATTTCTTTTCCTGTTTGACAAGGGTGTTTCTATCAAGGCATCTGGCAGTAAGTGCTGTAGTACAAGGCCTTCTGTTGAGACGTCAAAGAGAGTTACACTTCACTGTATCGAGGGAACAAAAAATAGCCTGCGTTTTTCTTCTCTCTCTCTCCCCCTCGTGCTGTTTTCCTTTTTTTTCCAGATGCACTGAATAAACAAGGCTGTATCCCTGGCCTAGAAATGCTTCAAAGACCGCAAAGTCTGTTGGGAATGCTTCAGAAATGTAGAGCAGTGTTGACTGCTTAGCTTTGCATTTCAACAAAGCTCCTGGTTCTGAGCCCCATGCAGATCTCTCGTCGAGCACACAGGCCCATGTAACCAGCGCTCTAAGAGGATGAGCTCACTCTCTCCCTGGTACACACATACACACAGCAGTGCAATATATTAATGTATGCTTTCTTATGTGGCTATTCCCAGAATTGCTCATATAACATGATGCTCTTTTTGCCTTTCTTCCCTCTTATTTTCGATCTGTGGTCCAGGACTCCTCCTCTATGCTTCTCATGCTTTACTAGCTTCACAGCTGTAGGTGAGCTGAGCAGTCGTATACACGGCACTTTGAAGACGAAATTGTAAAAAAGACATGCATTTCAAACATAAGCATCATGCCACCCTCGATGTGAAACCAATTTTTTTCAACAACTGTGTCATGCGGTCAAACTTAATTTGCTTTTGAACTAAAAATACTATCATCATCGACTCACCCATGTTGCTTTTTCTTTTAGTCATGCATGAGAACCGACCTGGGACTGTGATGACTGCATCCTCTCTTAAAAACAAATAAATAAAAAAAACGTTTCATTAATTGAAATAAAGATAAAACCATACTAAAGTAAATAAAAAACAACAAAATTTCAAACCTAAAACCGTAATACATCAAAAATGCCATAAATGTATTTAGAACATTTGATACATTGTGTATTATAAAAATTTAAACCCTTACAATCTGCCTGCATTAAACACAAAAATGCCTCTTGAAAGCAGTTGAACTAGATTGTACTGATAATTTAAACGGCATGAAACATGTTTAAACATAATACTAGTTACAAAATGCACGGATACTTTATTTCTCACCAAAACCAGATAGTCGATTATTCAGAATATCTGCTGATACTGATAGACCAACCTATAGTTTGATTTATCATTTGATACATTACCATAATATTAAAGGTTCAGAGCCCAAACTATTATATCCAACTGTTATTTATTTTCAGATATAATAATTACACTTTCAATACAAATTTATTCAAACATACAAGTATAATTAACAGTAAATAAGCTCCCCTCTGACTCTCTATTGGTTTTTTTTATAGCTAAGCCAACAAACGAACTGTAAACACTGACTTTACTGAGGTAAATGCAACGTTAACATTGTTCACAAGCTGTTTTATTGACGTCTTTCCGATATTAAACACTGACTGAGCGATTACACGAGACGATACATTTCAGTAAGTTGTAGGCCTGCTTTATCTTTCAACATACCTTTTGATGTTTTTTTCTTTTTTCTTTATCTTGTATTTGAGTGTAAAAAAAGACTGCCGCTTGAACTGAGGCGCAATACAGCGATCTGTCTCGTCACATTTAAGAGCCATTAAATTAACGCTATTTATTTTGCCTTTAATTTAGTATGAATTACATGAAAAAAATGGTCAGAATTTGAAAGCTGAGACTTTCTTATCAGAAGTAATAAAGCTGTTAGTAATTATTAGATGGAAGACACGCAACAATGTTTGGTGTGTAGAACACCGCGGAACTGGCAACCCTGTCTTGAACTACGGGTGATTCGTAGGGTCAAATACAACCTGCTTTAACGTCACTATTTTTAACTGTTAATGCCTCATTGTCGCGATATCTTCAACAGTCCTCATTTTAACACAAGAAACATTTTCTTCTATATGAGTTGCAGTCTGACACGTTTTTCCGCACTCTTTTGATTAACAGGATAGCCTATAATTGGCCCTGATCATCTGCTAGTTAGCGCATTAACATAAAATAACTAAACTAAACTTAACTAAATCTGACAATTGACAGTGAAAACTATCAACAATGAAACTGATTTGAATGAATAAACTGAAAATAAAATATAAAAACTAGATAAAATTAAAAAGTATCTGGTTTGTGGTAGCCTATAGGTTTAAAAAGTAATAAAAAAACAAACAATACAAAATTACAGTTCTATGCATAAGTTTAGACACCCATGCTAAAGTTGACTAAAAAGAGGATTAAAAAATCATCTTTTGGAAATTGAACTTAATGCCTTGATTAAAAAAATTAGTAAAAATCCAACCTTTAAGGACACAAATTTTCTTTGTGAATGAATAATGTATCGTAAATAAATAAATGTTCTTCCTTAAAATACAGGGTGCATAAGTCTGGACACCCCTATGTTAAATTCCCATAGAGGCAATGGGAATTTTTTATTTTTAAAGGCCAGTTACTTCATGGATCCAGGATACTATGCATCCTGATAAAGTTCCCTTGGCCTTTGGAATTAAAATAGCCCCACATCATCACATAGCCTTCACCATACCTAGATACCTAATACCAATTTTTTTTAATTAAGGCATTAAGTTTCCAAAAGATGATTTTTTATTCCTCTTTTTAGTCAACTTTAGCACTGTATTTCTAAAGGTTTAAAAAAGTAAAAAGCATAAATAAATGCAGAGAATGAAAATCAACAAGATTTTAGCATAGGCCTAATGACTCATCGATTCGATTTCCAATGCAGAGAAATATGTCTTATGAGTTCATGCACTCTACATGGTTCATTCATTCCAAGTAAACATCTAGGCACTGAATAGATAAACAAACATAAAATTAATGCAAATCATGGGATCAGAAGATACACAAAAACCATCAGATAAAAGCAAATAAATGCAAGGCAGCAGAAAGATGCAATATCTACAGCCATAAGCACAGCAAATATGCATTTGATCACAATCCCATCCCAAGTCCTGCAAACGATATTCATAAGCACAAATCCATTATTCAGGTGCTCTCTGGAAGAGAATGCGAACAGTTCAAAGAAGACGTTTGTATGTCTTCTGAAACGTCACTGTGCCACACACACCCTGCTCTCTCTTCCAGCATGACTCTCTCTTTTCTGAACACTCAGCATCCCCTGGCTGCCTCCCAAGAGGAAGTCTGGGATGTTAATGTGTTTTCCCCCACAAGGTACTGTAAGTACAAACGGGTGTTTTAAGAGGGAAAAGCAAGCCTGCGGCCGCCCTGCGGCTCGGAGGGAAAGTCTAAAGGCACGTTTAACGTGATCAGGAAATGTAACACAGTTTAATAGAAGACGGGGCAGAGATAGGCATAAATACATAAAAACCATGCCCACATAACCATTTTACTTTGAATATCTTGTTTCTGTTGTCAGATGTCTAATTCAGTGAGAAAACTTTTATTCATCAGGAATAGATTATGGTGAAAAGTTGGTGTTGAATTTCCTAAAACTAGGCCTAAATAATATTTGGTTATTGGTTAACGTTAAAGGGATACTCCACTTTTTTCGGAAATATGCTCATTTTACATCTCCCCCAGAGTTAAACAGTTGAGTTTTACCGTTTTAGAATCCATTCAGCCGAACTCCGGGTCTGACGGTACCACTTTTAGCATAGCTTAGCACAGATCATTGATTCTGATGAGTCCAGTAGCATTTCTTTCAAAATGACCAAAGAGTTTCAATATTTTTCCTATTTAAAACTCGACTCTTCTGTAGTTAAACCGTGTACTAAGATCGACGGAAAATGAAAAGTTGCGATTTTCTAAGCCTATATGACTAGGAACTACTCTCATTCCGGCGTAATAATCAAGGAACTGTGCGGCTGTACCATGAGTGCAGCAGGCGTAATGATATGACGCAGCGCCTGAAAATAGGTCTAATAGGTTAGACAAACTTAGTCCCGGTCACGTTGGAAGAAGTTACCGAGCTGGGGACTATTTTCAGGCGCTGCGTCATATCACTACGCCTCCTGCTGGATCTTAGTACACGGTTTAACTACAGAAGAGTCGAGTTTTAAATAGGAAAAATATTGAAACTCTTTGGTCATTTTGAAAGAAATGCTACTGGACTCATCAGAATCAATGATCTGTGCTAAGCTATGCTAAAAGTGGTACCGTCAGACCCGGAGTTCGGCTGAATGGATTCTAAAACGGTAAAACTCATCTGTTTAACTCTGGGGGAGTTGTAAAATGAGCATATTTCCGAAAAAAGTGGAGTATCCCTTTAATAACACCGCAATTTTTTGCACACCGATTATTTATTCACAATAACACTATATCGTGCATTAGGTAAAAGGTAAAAATTTTGTATTTATTTCATAATTAAATGCAATATTACAATTATTTGTATGAAACATGAATAAAATATGTAAATATCATTTGGAAGAAAAAAAAATTGCATAACATGGTGGAAGATGAAGGACTATAAATAAAAAGATATAATAATTTTTTGATAAAGCAGACAACAAATATGAACACACAAGATAATAAATAAATAAATATGCATTATGAAAATACTAGATGATTAAAAAACAAACATGCATTGCCCTTGTCTTTGTAAAATGTTCTGGTTCTTGACAGGCCAAAACATTCTTAAAATAAGTGAACACTATCAGAAGTTGCCCAAGGCTGTGTCAAACCACAAAACTTAAAATGCATGCAGAGCAGAGAAGATCATCAGCATGTGGTGTTGTGGTTTGAGGCCTGTTAGTGGTCCACAGGAGCGCCTGAGGCCATAATCCAAAGGTGCTCATTAACAGCGAGCCCGGATTGCAGAAATCCCAGATTAACACAAGCCTGGGTTACTGACACACTCTGCTGAATAACATCCTATAGAGCCTGCAGCTCTAATGTCAGCATGACCTTACACTGAGCCAACTGATGTGTGTAAACACTGACACTCTGTATGACAGACCCAACAAATCGCGCCATCTAAAATCATAGAACACATCAAGGATGCTCTTAATAAGCGCTCAATGCAGTTATGAATATTGATAACATTATTGAAAACACAACAGAGAAAACAACAAGGACATTTGCAATCATAGGATGCATTGACGGAGATCAGCGGAGATTATTTTGCCGTATGTCGAAGCGATCCGCGCCCTCAGCATTACGACTTGTAAAGAAATCGACAGAATGAAAAAGAGAGCATTAGAGAGCGAGTCAGATTCAAAAGCCATCTAGCAGCCATGCACTCGCCATCAGCAGGGCTATGGAGCATGCAGAATGAGCTTCTCAATGCAGTATAACGGCTCATAGAGCTGAAAATGGTGTTTCCGCTCCATTCAGTCCCAGGGCCAGATTCCAAGCTGCTCCGCAGTGATGGAACTGAAGCCATTAGCAATCGATTAGAGAACCAGCAGGCAGGCAGTGGCATCCTGGGAAGCCTGGGTGTGCCTGAAAGAGGGACGGACTAAAGTTGAAATCTTTATGTTAAAAGTAATGCTGAGCATTTAAAACTACAACTTAAACCTACTCAAATGAGTAGTTTACTTTCCAGTTTCACCGTTTTCCTAAACAGGAAGCTTAGGCAGGGCATTTTGGAAAGGTTTTATATATAAAAACACACACACAAACCATTTTTTGTTACTTGTTATTGCAGAGGCAGGTGGGGCATTCACTTTCTATTAAGAATTTGATTGGACAAAAATCAGCTCTGTCATCATGTCTGCATTAGCATGTCATTTTTAATGGCAGTTATTATAGTTATCTAAAAAAAAAAACATTTTATTCGCTTAAACTAAATGCCTACTGAAATAAAATTTTATTTTTTATTTTAGCTAGTTGCCAAAGCAACATTTCTAATTTAAATTTTAACAACAACAAAAAAAAATACTAAAATAACTAAAACTGAACTAAAAATGAATAAGAACTAAGACGACATTTAAAAAAACTTCTAAAAGTGAAAAAATACTAAAATATTTAACTAAATTGTTTAATGCTAATTTTGTTTAATGCTAACAGCAACTTCTCAGAGTATTTTAGCATATAGATTAGCCTCAAAGCTAACAAACATAAACTGTTTACACCCTGTTATAAGATGCGTTTTCATCAATCACAAGCAGACAACCCTAAATACAGGTGTAAACGGGGTCTAAAACGTTTTGTGATCGTCCACTTTGGACCACTTAGTCGAAAAAGCATTCAACCGGATTGCTTCAGTAGTGTAAACGCTCATGTGGTCAAATGCATTGAACAGCCACAAAAGACCACCTACTCTCCACTTCTGACCGAATGCGTAAACATTATGGGAAGCACGCTAGCCACCTGCTCCTGGATGGCATGAAGAACAAAACACGAGGCATCTACATGCCCAACATAATCTTAAACCCCCATGCGAGCCCTTTGTGAACTGAATGCTAACTAACCTTTGACCTTTCAAAAACTGATTTTGAATTCAAATCAAGTGACATGCTGTCAATTCATCAAACCCAGTAGCGAGAGAGAAAGGTTATGAAATGACAGAAAGGTTATGAAATTGGAGGGGGGGGGGAGGGTTTCAATGAATATTTTTTTCATACATACGTCTCTATTAGAATGAAACCAAACCGAATACATACATCTCCATTTGTGCACTTACACCAAGTCAATGAAATACATTATTTAGAGCACTTTAGCAAGCAACCGCCGCCTCATCTCCCGCTCTAGCACACACATAAACACGAGCAGCAGGTAGTAGTACAGCTAGCCCCCACTGCCGGTGTTGATCTTTATCTGTGCAGGCCTCATAACTGACATTTTCAATTACACTGCAAACAACTAATCGATATTCATGGATTTCCAGGTCAGCGAAGAGGCAAACAGAGCGGTTGGGCGTGCGTGTGCGCGTGCAGCGGGGGAGACAGCACGGACTGGCAGGGGAGAGAAATAGGGCAGGCATGTCAAGGTCGGGATTCTGTTAATGAGGGACTGCCGTCTGCATAATTGAATGGGCTGCGCAGTATCGACTGCTCAAGCAGAAGCGTTTAAAGCGGTCCAGGGCGATCGTTAAGGAAAATCCTCCCAGCACTTTATGTTCCGTGGCAGTAATTTATGCACGGGCATCCGGGCGGGCGCCCCACGGTTCACAGCACTGAATGCAAACTGCAATGAGTGGATTACCCTTTCCAAACGGCAGCCATGCGTGGCAGGCATTTTCGCAATCGAGGCTGCTGTTCTCGTAGGGCCGCACTCGTTTATGTGTGCAATTTAAAAACACAGTCATGTCACACGCATGCTCGCATTCTCTGCATGATTTAAAGTAGCCACTCAATATTCAAGCGTACACATGCGCACTCACTCAACTGCTTGAAATAGCGGAGGGTGGAACGCAGTGAAATTTTCAATATGTGTTGTGTGTATCCATCAGCAAATAATGTTCCTTGGGGACAAGTTAACTCCCAGTTGACCCTGGATGCAATGGACTGACAGTTGGGAATTATGCAAAAGGCACATTGTAGACTGTTTCTGGTGCAGACAGAAGGTAAGCAGAAGGACAGGGCCCGTGTATGTCTCTGTATGCTAAAGCACTCTGTCAAATGGTCCCGTGAGGCTACAGAACCAATGGTGAGCATAAAGATGGGGCCTTACAATGTTACATGTAATTTATGTAGATACATGTACATATATTATACTGTATAATACATGCACACGATATACATTAGCCATCCAAGTATATATATATATATATATATATATTGTCATATAGTATTGACAGCCATACAGTTACATTTAACTTTACAATAAGGTTCAGATCATTAACATTAGTTGAAGCATTAGGTATCAGAACTAACAATATTAATTAAAGCTGAAAAAATATGTAAAGGATAATGTTAATTTATAAGGATACACTGACATTAAAATCTGGAAAATTAGTTTCCTTTTAAGGGTGATAACAAAATTATCAATACTATTTTTCCCTAACAAACCAATTCATTTTGATATTTGTTAAAGATTACAATTATCAGCATTAATCATTATTGTTTTTAAAATGGCAAAGGTAATGAGCATGCACAATTAAATATCGATATATATACACACATATATATACACACGCACACACACATATATATACACACGCACACACACATATATACATATATATATATATATATATATATATATATATATATACACACATACATACATACACACACACACACACACACATATACACATACAAATACACACATATACATATATAAACATATATCACTGATTCTTGAGAGTCGGGACAAAACATGCCCCACATAGAAAAGTCTAATTTATAGCAAAAATTAAGAAATTCATCATGATTGACATACTTACAAAGTTAAATCTAAAGGAATTGTATATACCTATCTGATTTTTAGAATAAACTTTATCTTTTGGGGGAAAATTTGTTTAAATGTATGGTCTGTGGTTAGAAGGTCCATGTTATTGCACTTGTCCTCAGCAAGAGGTCACAATATTAACCATCCCCAAAAAACTTAAAAAAAGCTCTACAATTGTGAAAACATATATATCAAATAAAAAATAAGGGGTTTAAATATAAAAAACAATGCATGAAGTGAACATCAAACAATATTTTCCATAAAAATCTGCCTATTAAAGTTGTGTCCTCAGTTTATGTCAACTCCGTCAGATTTTTTCATAAAGCTCTTTAAATCAGGAAATAGCATGGTCAGCTATATCCCTGAGGACCCCTTTTCATTTCCCTGCCTGTGGTGAATGCAGCACTACCACACATGCTCTGGTACGTTTTACATTTTTTTATATTTTAGACAAACAATGTCAATATTCCTATGGTCACAGCTGCACCATGTCAATACCATCTTTGTTAAGATACTTTGTTTTAAACCAGTGGATTGGATTGAATTTAAGCATTTTAGTGAAGTTATTGGGACAGCTAGCAACTGAGGAAAAACTACCTAGCTGCAGTGTACAATACATGTTTTGGCGGGAAAATACATGCCCTTACGTCAACTCCGTCAGGTTCTATGTCTGACGGAGTTGACAAATCCACCAGTAACCTCTTAATGTGTTTGTGAATTTTAATTTGTGAATATAGTGAAGGGTTAAACTGTTATTTCAGGGTTTTATTTACACATAAATGCTCATACATAGCATGCATTACATTATTTAACCATACGCATCTGACTTGTAGATAATGGGCAGGCAGTGGTCTGCTTATTGTAACGTGTAACTTTGCCAGCACTTTAATATATATATTTATATATGTAGAGACAGAGATAGAGAAATGAGAAGCCAGTGTAGGGCTGGCCGATATGGCCAAAAAAAATGATCACGATAACTTTTTTTTATATCAGTCGATATCGATAATTATCACGATAAATGTCAAATCTTTATTTCTTTCAAGTTTAAAGGCAGATTTTTGCTCCTAAGTGAAAGTTGTAGAAAACAGAGTGTTAATTGTGGTTTTAAACTACTCTTTCTTGTCAGAACATATCATGACAAACAGGTGAACATTTCACAAATCTGAGGTAAAACATTCAAACATTTTTTGTCAACACCGTCAGTTTTTCGTCAACAGCATTGGATGTATATATGTTTTTGTTAATTTTTTTGGGGAATTTTTTTTTCCTTCAGTTTATGTTGTTTTTGTAATAAAGGACCATCTGATCTACATCCTCTTATGTTTTATTTATTTAAGGAATTTGTTTTTACAATATTGAAATTAAAATCAAAGTTTGAAAATGCAAATATTTAGAAATCTGAGTTTTCAGAATAGTGTGAAATCACAACTTAAGTTTATATATTGGATTTTTTTTTACATAGAGTAACTAAACACTATTACAATATACTTCAGAACTTTAGATTCTTGTTGAATTTGAAGAATTTAAATTGTATACTTTTTAGTGTGTCTGACGGAGTTGACACAAATCCAGTTCTGAAGGGAAACATGTTTATTTGTTAAAATTGTGTTTTTATTTAGAACCTGTTCCTTTACATGGTTAAATAGCTAAGACCTTTCTCTGCAGAAACATATAACTCTAATTGATATAGTGTGTTTTAAAAAAAAATTTTTTAAACGTGTTTTGTCCCGACTCTCAAGAATCAGTGATATACATACACACACATATATATACACAAATACACACATATACATATATATACATATACAAAAATAAAGACTATTCATAATTTCAACTTTTCATCTCACTGTGACAATTTCTTACTCTTTAAACTTTCAGTTACCTGTTTTATTATTTTACTGAGAGGCAGAAACTGGCTTATAGTTATTTTTATTAACATTTTAATTTAAAACATTGAAAACAGTGGTAAACCAGACAGTTGAATACAATTCGAAATCCCTGGTTGTACAATTCAAGTAACTAAATCAGACTGTCCTCTGTATCTTTATTAGTTAATTCCTCCTAACCAGATAAATTAGAGACTAAGCAGCTATCAGTTTGCACTTGATTAATACCTACTACTTGACCGACCCAAAAAAGCATCAGATGTTATATTTTGGGCTAATCCTTGTTAGGCTACGGCGCAATCCCTGTCTTAGCAAGCAAAGGATTTACCTATTTATATTATTAGATCTTCATTCCCCAGCTTTACCCAGAGTGTACTCTGACTGACATGTTGAACGTCCCCTTGAGCCACCCCCCCTCCCCCAAAGGCCACCCCTACAGGGCATGAGCGCTTTTTGGAAGGAGGGGGGGGAAGCGGACCCGCTAATCCTACTATGTAATTACTGCTCCCCACTGAGGCTCAACCAATTCTCTGAGAATCAGATTAGATGACCTAAATCGTTCTCGTTCCTCCTTACCTCATCAAACATTTCCTTATCTAACAGAGGAAGAGCTAAACATCACACAGACACCGCAGCACTCATCCTGCCCTCCCCCCTCACCACACAGGCTGTTTATTTATCACCACTCCCCTGTGATCCACAAACAAGCTGGCAGGGGAGAGCTGAGGCATGCTGGGAGGACAGTCTCGGGGATCAGGGGCCAGGCCATTGAGTCTGAGCTGTGCCTGGAGATAACAGGCGGCACCGTTTCCGCAACCACCCTGACATCACGCGGCAAAACACCCGCTTGTATTGCAGAAGAACAACCCCTCGTGCGGCTGACTGATTATTAATGTGTTAATTACACAATAAAGTCGCAAAATGACGCCTTTACAAAACGCGGAGGGCCCTGTGCCCGTGGAGACGAACGGGAGGGAGCGGTTATGGCTTCTTGGCGGATACAGAGACAGGGCAGAGTAAAGAGGGAGAACAAATGAGGTCTGTGATCCTGAACCCCCCACACCATCCTCCCCCTTCCCCAATCAGCCCGAGCCGGGGCTCTCAGCCCGACAGCCAAGCCTTTGTTACAGTCTGAATGGAGGTTAAATATCCCTTGAAATCAGAGCTCTTTGGCTTTCTGGATGCATAGTCAGAGTCCCTGAACCTTTCACATGCAAATGTGAGTGCTTTTTATTTCCATTGTAGCCCTAGTTGGGCAGTGGTGTCATGCTGAAGGGCGATGAATAAAGCTGGTGAATTTGAAGCTTTTCTCGGCTTATTTGCGGCCCCCACTCCCTTTCCTCCCTCTTTTTATCGCCATCTCTTCCAGCCAGGCCGCAACCCTCCCCTCTCCTGCAGGAGTTTAAATAAGCACAGATGGTCTCTCCTGACCTGCTATTCATCATTGTGTCAAAAGCTCTGTCAGAGTAATGCTCCCTCAACAACGGCCCTGAAGGATTTTGTTTGTTTCCATTGATGAGCCCTGTTAATTTCAAAGCCGTCTCATTAGGGCTTAAACCACCAATTAATTTCTTTTGTTCTTGTCAAATGGCTAATTCTAAACATGAACCGAACCGACAAAAAAGGGCTGCTCGGAGCCAGACAACACCGCTGCTGCCGGCAATGAGGCGTGAAGCAGGTAGAGAGAGGGAGCAAATCGAAAAACGTGAGAGCGGGAGGGGTTGAGGTGCAGGGGAAAATCACACCAAAAACCCTTGTTAATTTATAGCCACGCCAATCCTAGCCAACTCATTAGCTGCGTGCAGATTTTTCTCAGGCAAAGGATCAAGTGGTCCTTTGGGGAAAAGGTTGCAATCACCTGTTGGCGGTGGCAGCTAGCGATAGTGAATATTTAAAACAGAGAAAGACAAAGAGAGACATGTTCAAATCAAAATACAAACGGGAACACAAAAAGAGAGGAAAAAAAAAAACAGTAGCCAGTGTAGCTTTTTTCCATTTCAAGTGTGCTCACAAAAAAAGGAAAGAGGAAAAAACATTCGGTGCCTCCACTCCATTATGGGAGTGCAAGCTGTCATTACGCCCGGGATTGTATGGGTGCCTCATAATATCCAGAGATTGGTAGTTTGTTAGACAGGACTATACAATTTGCTGCAGCCTTGAAGGATCCTTGAGCCTCTCTTGACGACTTACCGCGGGGAATTGTCGAAGCGTTGGCTTTTGTCTGCTGGAGACACAGGGGCAATTATCCAGCCTCCTGTAACGTTTCCCCAGCTTTAATCTCCCGACTCAGAGCAGAAAAGCAGAATGTCTAAGGTTTCAGAGTGCCTCTGGGTTCTATTAGCACACAACCACGTTTTTTCCCTCCCTTTCGCGTTCTTTCTTTTTTTTTTGGTGCTTTTTGTTCAGGGGAAGGCGAGTGAAGAGAAGGCCAGAGTCTGACAGGCAGCCTTCCCTTGGGCTTTGAGAAGAAAACATGATTATGTCATAATATATTTTCGAAAAGAGATCCATTTAAAAGATTGCTCCTCTGCCTTTTCAATCTAGCGAGGCTCTGCTTTTGTCTGGTTTAGCAGGAGAGGCAGGGGATGACAGATGCGCCAATGAATCAAACAGGGCACCTGGAGAGGTTTTACCACAGCCACAAATACATCACCGCAGCGGTAGATGCGTTTTCCACCCAGCGTGAACTGCAGTCCCGCGGATGTCAGTTAAAGTGACCCTAAAATGGAAAGGGAAATCAACGATGGTAAGAATTATTCACTTTAAAAAATAAATTAATACATGACATTCCATTAGCATTCCATTAGAGGTTTAGAAAGTCTGAGTGTCAGTCTCATCTTTACTCGTATTTGACGGGCAAATTTTGCCTACGCCATGTGAATGAATAACAATATCTCTGTATTGTTCTGTTTAACAATATATCAGGAAGCGACTAGCGTTGAGGCATTTGGCCTTGCCAGACTCTCATCAGAGACTAACTGAAAAGATCCACTTAAGAGAAAGATCCTCAATTATAAATAAACTTTAGAGAAAAAAAATTGATTTCTTTTGAAATACACCCTCTACCTTAACAAAGAAACATTAAAACAGAAATTCCATTGTATTACACGTTTCAATAAATACCATTATGACTGTTGGCCTTAACTAATAAAATAATCCATAAAATTACCAATTAAATCATTTGAAAGTGTGAACATTTGTCTCCATAAAATAAATGTCCATTACAAGCATACTGAGCAAACAGATGTTGTAGACATCAACTATTCTGTATCTAATACTAATCACTTACATTACATTTTTAAATATCAACATATTTAATTCCACTATACCTCATGTTTTGTTTTAGAAACCAAGTGGGCTTGCACGGGCTAAAGTATTAAACCGTGTACCAGTACAAGCCATCAAATCCGTGTCTAAGCCAATTAAAAGATGCATCATGGTTGATGGGGATGAGTCAAAATTAGGTTGTGCAAGTGACCTGAGATGGCTAATGCTAAGAACCCATAAAGGGTAAAATAGTTCATTCATTAAACCACGAAACATTAAAATGGCCCAAAAGCAAAAGGAATAGACATTAATCAACTCCGACTTGGATTTGAGCATTAAAGTCTATTGAGTCATTTTACTGACCCATAAGCAAAGCCTGTCCATTACAAGGGGCTGTAATTGCAATGCTGGCAGGAGGACACAAAACAAAAGCAGTTGTATTAAGTTGTTGACACTGCAGTTTAATTGCCAAGCAACTGAAAGGGAATATCTAAATGCAGTATTGCCCTATTAGAAGAATAAATACACAGAATGAAAGCCACAGGACACAGATACCATTAGCAAAGGAAAATTGGCATTTAAATAAATACTGCAGAAATCTAAATAAATATTCCAGTATTTTGACATAAAATAAATTCCAGCCTCTTTAAACAAGATTTTTGTATAACTTTTGAAAAATAATTAAAATAATTGAGCTCACTGAGAAACCCCCCCAAAAACCAACACTTAAAACACCCACACACAATTATACAAGCCCAAATCTACCTGATTTCATTGTCCGGGAAATTGCTATAGCATAAATAATTACATGCTAACCAGAAACTGGTAGTTACATATAATCAGGAGGTAATGTAAAAATCCATAATTATCGGTTGGGCTACAGGAACTCTTTAGAAGAACGATCTACCGATGTTGACACCCTAAATTATTGATTAATTAAATACATTAATTAATACACAAATGGCTTAGATTCACTTCTCCAAAACCATCAAAAGGAATTGTATGCGCTCAAAAAAGAAGAGTTCTCAGGTGCGTAGATCTATAGAAGTTGTCAACCAATTAGCCAAAGTTGCCCACACACTGAAAAAAAAAAAAAGAAGCAATTTAGGCCAAAAAAGGTAAATCAAAAATGTATCTTTAATTACTTATGCATGTGAAAAAAGGTGAGCAAAATGTGCGCAGTCTTAAAAACAGACGTTTTAGCCCATGCTTTCTTCAGTGCAGACTGCAACTGACTAGAGGGAAACGATGCTTGAATGTTTTGTACAGAACTCTGCACATGAAAATAAAAAAATGGATAAATGACACATTTTCTCCCACAATTCCCCCGTTTTTGGTCACATTGTACTAATTTGTGAGCATAATTTACCTACTTTATTCTGCATGTGAAGTGCAGGGCTCTGTATTTTTAGATGTGTCAAACAAAAACTGGACTGGAGCACACATGGATTGGACTGACACACACACACGCATAATTTTGCATTGATGTTACAGGTCATCCGTCTCACTTTCCTACTGACTCTAATTGTGCTGGACAAGCATCATTTTTATGCAAATGATCACAAAAAAAAAAAAAAAAAAATGTGTTCATGGTGTTCACATGCAAAAACAAGGACCAGCTCCTGCTTAGGAAAAATATAGGATAAATAAATGTAAAAAGACCATTTGCCTTTAAGCTTGCATTCCTTTAACTTATTTATTATGCATGTAAAAGTGCATTTGCCCTTGAATCTGTTGCATGTTTGGATGGTTCATTGACTATGGCTACCTTGGGGAAGGCAAATTGTACTATTTTGCCACTGCATATTTGCATAACTCAGCATAAACCACATAATTCATACAGAATAATCAAATCTGACCAGATCTTCTCACGTTACAATGAACTATATAAAAGATGAACAGAAAATGGTGGCTGAAATTTGTCTGTTATATACAAGTGGTTTTGGGACTGCCAATCTGAGCTTCATGGCAATTACAACTTCACCAGATGTTAAACCACGAAGACGGTAAAATGGATTAAAAAAAGCAAAAAATAAAATAAAATAAAAAATAAACACTAGAATATCTAGAATTGTTTGATAATAGCCAGTCTGCAGCTTGGATTGACCTCTCTTAGAATCCCATTAGAGATAATTATGACCTGAATTGGACACATTCTGTTCGGCTAAGTATTTCCATATTGTTGGTAGTTCAGAGTCCATGAACTTTGTGCTAAAAATGGAATAAGCTTAAATAAACAATCTGGAATCGTTTTTTCAATTTGAAAACAATGTTGTATGGTTGCTAGCAGGGCCATTTTAAAATGTCTGATAATAAATTACCATTGAAAGATGAAAAAATCCACCATTGAACAAATAAGGCAGAAAATTGTCATATTACAAAAACAAAAGGGTAATTAAATTATGTAATAATTTTAGAGTATCTTCAAAATGTGTAAAGACCAAGAAACGGTAGTCTCGCTATGATTCATGGAATGGCAAAGACAGCCTATAGTTTATCCAATAACTTTTAATTAGTACACATCTGTAAATGTAAGCAATTATTTCACAAATCAAATCAGTCTGCATGTACTGTACACCTGGAAGCAAGGGTTTTATAATAAAAACAGAGCATTTGTTTCACAAAATAATCTGTTTCTCGCTTCAATAATTAAGCATGTTCTTTTTTTAACCCCCAGCTGGGCCTAAAACCTCAACATTTGTGTGAGAATGTAATTACCGCGTAGGCTTAATATGCGCCATAAAAGCACTCTTGTGCGCGTCTTAATCTCGACATCAAAGTGAGTGAGTGCCGGTACCTTCTCACAGCAAACGTATCACACAAATCTCATTATAGACAACATCTAATTACTGCCTGGAATTCAATGCTTACTTGGAAGGAATACAAAGCCTGAGCCTGACAGCCCGGCCTCAAAATACCTCATCTTTTACAGCCACACTGTGTGATTTTGATCAAGGCATATTAGCCCCATGTCAAGAGGACGGAAAGGACCATCATATGACTACGATCACAGGCCAGCAGTTAAGAGATAAACACCCAGGAATGCAGGCTATTCACAAGAACTTCTAGGTGTCTGCGAAATGCCGCTTATTAAAGTCAAGTCATCTGTATTTATATAGTGCGGAGATTGTTTAAAAGCAGCTTCATGGTAAATCAAAGAATCAATGATGCAAACTTCCTCAAATTCTCAGTCAAATTCTCGTTCACACAGAACGCGTTTTTGCTTTGAAAAACGTGAGACGGAATGGGAAAAAACGAAAGGTCTAGAGATGTGTTTTTTATAAGTTGGACTGATTTTAATTTGCGCTGCGTGTTTTTAGAACGCAGTGTCAATGCGCGAAACACTGCAAAAGACGCAAGACTGAGTGCAACCGCTATAAACGTCCATCTAGCAGGTGTTTACATAGGAAAAACAATGGAAAAGTAACACATTGGAATGGAAATGTGTGAACGGCCCCTAAATCTTCTCTAAAAAGATAAGTGTCATTCTGTTCAAGTCAGTTTAGAGTTCAATAACTGTGTAGAGATCATCAATTATGAAAAATTCAATTTAGCTAGAAGTAGGTCTACAGAAGACAATAGTGTCTTTATTCAAATCAGTTCCATCCTGGTCAACAACAGTGTTGATGCTGATGTTGTATGATTCATCAATTATAAAACAAATTCGATTCAGCTATAAAGCAGTGTCGATAGTTTCATCATCCAGTTCAAGTTTTGTTCTCAACTGATAGTGTCAGTGACCGCACAATCCAGACGATGAAAAGTTTGCCGATGACTTCACCGCAGATTCTTGACTATGACATTTAGCTCATCCTTCCAGCCTTCCAAAAAAGGAAGCAATAGTGTTGTGCTTTCGGACATCAACATTCTGAACACAGGAGGAATAATCCAATTGAATCCACACTAATCCAAATGAACACAGCGTGCGTAGCTGTGGTTATCCCGGGTAGGGAGAAAGGGGAAGGGAGATGCCTGCACTGCAGCTTATCAACTGTCAGTGGTTTTCTGCTGTAACAGGCGGTGTTATCAGGGTCAGCCCTGCTCGGGGATTGGAGGGCCCTACTGTGTCAAGTAAACACAGAAACCTGTCCTCATGCTTATCTGTCCTGGGAGAGAGAGGCAGCCAGAGAGGAGAGGAATAGAGGGAAAAAAGAGCAAGGAGGTGGCAGAGGGGAGAGAAAAGGAGGAGGGGAGATTGAAAAGCAGAGAAAAGGGATCTGTCTCCATGGCAACCACAGTCGTCCACCCCCCAACCCCCACCAGTTTTCCCACTCCTCTGCAGAGAACTCTGGTGGTCTTTGTGTAACGCGATTCCACTAGAATGCACTGTGTGGATTAGTGCAGAGCAGTGCCCGCAGGGCTCAGACAGGGCCACAGTAAAGACATTATTACCCAGATCAAACGCTGTAATCACACAGCACCGAGGGGGCTTTCGCATCCACGCCAGATAAAGCCAAAGCCTGGCAATGCTCAGGTGATTAGGCCATTATTACAGTCTTTCAGCCCCGTGCCAGGACCTTGCCAGTCGAAACATTGTCCATCTCCACTGGCTAAAAGGGAATGTAACTTCACACCAGCAGAAGCACATTGCTGTTGATCCATATCCGTAATTGCTGCACCATAGCATTATAACCACAAAATAGACAGGGGAAATCCAGTTTGGCATTGGCAATCATGTTACTAGTAAAGGTGTGTGTGTACTTACTTCATTGCATGATCAAAAAACCCTAGTGAGGTGCCTCGCTGCCTACATAGGCAGCATCCTAACCAGAATGGAACTTCAAGTGACTGATTAGGAACATTCTACATCCACTACTGATAAAATATATATTTTTGAAAGATATAAATATACTATATCAATTTACTATGTACAATTATCAATATACATACAGTATGTAAAATACTTTTATACAGCAAAAATTCAATTTATCAAAAGTGACAGTAAAGACTATTAAATTTTTTTTTTTACAAAAAAATTAACAAATGCTGTTCTTTCAAACTTTCTATTTATCAAAGAATCCTGAAAAAAAAAAAAGTATCACGGTTTCCACAATAATATTAAACAACTGTTTTCAACATTGATAATAATAATAAATGTAGCACCAAGCAAATTCTGAAGGATCATGTGATACTGAAGACTGGAGTAATGGCTGCTGAAAATTCACCTTTGCATCATAGGAAGAGATCCACAATTTTGAAACAGTCATTTCTGGAACACACTCTACCTACAGAGGCAGCTCACTAGGCTTTGGAACAGAGTTTGAACCTAAACAGAGCAAAAGTATTGAAAACGGATGTTCTTTCCCATGCACCAATCAGATGAAAGCTGCTCCTACAAAGATCAAGCCTCTCTTGAAACCAAGATCACAGCTCTCTGAAGGCTTACCTGATTTCATTGTCAATAAGAAATACAAGATGTAAATGAAAAGCCGTCTCCATCTCCAGCAGATCTGTTGAAAACATGAAAAGGGACGGAAACGACTGACAGCCCATCCACTCGTCCAGTGTCAGGCACTCGGAGGGAGTAAAAGCTTTCATCCCTGTACGGCCCCTCAACCTCTTGATTGAGAGGAGGAAAGTTCCAGAAGAGCAGAGGGCTTGCTATATAGATGCACTCAGGAAATGCACACTTGTGTCTATGTGGGGGGGCATTACAGAAAGGGAACCAAACAGAGGAAAGCAGAGACAGAGCGTTTCAGAGCCAAAACCATCCGTCTCTGCTTTTATAGTCTTACAAAAACATCACTAAAGAGGCGAGAGGATGGAGCTCTCAAAGAGAGCCCCTCGCTATACAGAGGAACAGACAGAAAATAAGGGCTGGAGAGGACATTCATCTCAGCTGACCTCCTAATAAGAGTGCTCCACTACCAACAGAACATTCAGAGAGGCCGAAGAGCAGGGTTTGCGTCATTCTTCCCCTTAAGTGCCTTGAAGTTCAACTCTCCATTGATGCACCATTACAATACCCACCGAACAGGCCAACGGTGAGAGTCTAGTTTACAACACTGAGACATTCTTAAATATTTCTCTTTTTTTTTTTTACAAAAAAACAGTTTATTGAATTATCAACAACTGTACATATCTTCAGTGACAACACAGTTTGCTACATACTTTGGTGTGTATTTTGAGACGTGTCCACTTCTTGCAGCTCTTTTCTCTTTATTTTCGGGAGGGGGCATACTAACAGTGTGATGCTATAAACAAGCTGGACAGTAAGTAAATGTCTGCACGTTAGGCCAGGGTGTTACAGTCCATTTGGCTTATCGGCAGACATGTTACTCTTGTGTTTCCTGTATATGGAGCACTATGCACACAAAACACAGTGTCACTTGAGACTCAAGAAAGGGGGAAAAAATAACCAATTGATCCAAATTCCAAGTCTTCCACTACAAGAGATGATGTCATGTGCTGGTCATACAACAGCACAGTGAAGTCACAGGTTTGAAAGTAGTCCTCTACTAATCGGTAAATATCAAAATCCAGGGCCGAGTGCACCATTGAGGAACTGTCTGCTTGTACGAGGCAGGCTCTCTTTTCTCACAGGAAGGCAGAGCAGGCAGGGAGTTTGTTTGAGAACTGAAACGCCCCTCCCTGCGGAGTCTCAACTGCAGTCTCAGGTGCCTTGCATCGGGTTTAAGCCACTCAAAAAAAAAAAATCCACAGGACATTTTACAAAAACGCCTCTGTAATGTGATTTAGCTCAAAATTGTTTTTCAGGAGGGAAGAAAAAAGTAAATTAGATTTCCATAAAAGGTCAGCTTGGAAAATGACCTTCTCAAAGGGAGGGGAAAACGGAATAGAATATCCTCATAGAAAAAACGTCTTAATCTAATTTCCAAACCTCGAAGGGGAAACGAAGCATCAAGGAGAGAATGAGAGAGAGAGAGAGAGAGAGAGAGAGAGAGAGAGAGAAAGAGAACCATCACAAGTGTAACAGGACACCAAAATATAAATCTATAAAAGGCATTTTAATACTCCATTATGTACACTTTTCACATACCCTCCACACAGATGAAGTTTCAGAACGAAGCGCTGCTTCACAATGCATTATGGAACATTCTCACTGCATAGTGAGGGGAAAAAATAAGGAAACAAAATCCAACAAAGAAATATTTGAAGCAAAAAAAAAAAAAAACAGCAAGTAAGGAAACATCGAGTGTTCTCTAGTGCCATATGAACCGGGCGAGTGTTTGGGGTCTGTAAGGCTGCACATTCATGTCTTAGTCCAGGCAGCTCAGTCCAGGGTCACCCCAGCATACACTCGTTCACCTCTGCGGTCAGTCTGTAAAAAGTCAGTGAGTGTGAGACAGACAGTCAGACAGACAAGGGCTGTTCCTGTCTGTTTGACTAGGAGAGTCACTGGAGTGAGAAGTTGTGTGTGTCCCCTTCCTCCTCCAGAGGCCTGAGTGCTCCAGTCTGTTACCTCTCAGTCTAGTAGATCACTTCATACACCGTGGCCTTCTTGTCTCCAGAGCCTGTAACAATGTATTTGTCATCGGCTGATATGTCACAGCTCAGGACCGAGGATGATTCCTTTGACTGCGTGAAGGGAAAAAAAGCCACAATAAATATGGTGAAATAAAAATATGTAAATACTAACTTCAAATGTGCCACAAAGGGCCTGCATAAAACTCTTTAGACATCCTCTATTACTCAAAGAAAATGCTGACAACTGTATATATAAAGCACTTCTCTCCACCCACCAAATGATGCATTAGCGTTCGTGCCGAGCCCCTTCAGTCATAAACACTTGAAGGGTTATCATTATTTACTCTTAAGCTGGTAGATGCAAGCTACACACGCGGACCCACATCCGCACTAAGTGGTCAGGACCCAGCGTTAATGACATACTCCAGCCCATTTCCGCTGATCAAGGCCTGGCCTGTCAGCCAGCGGTCACCGTGCCCTTTCTACTGATTCAGGCAACCCACACATTTCCTGCAGACAGTCTGTATTGATCTCTGTACCTGGAATATGCTGGCGCCGTAGGGAGTCCTCCATGCATTCAACAGATTGTCCTTCCCAGTGCTCACAAACCATTTACCTTGTCAAGGGAAATCAAACGTAATTAGAGCTCTGTTCAGAGTACAGGCAAAATGGAGATATGCACAGAAAGCCAAAAAAACAAAACAATGGACAGTCAAGGTTCTGTCATTGTGCTGTGCAGAAGTGCCGCTGTATAACTTTAAGATAACTTCAAGCAAAAGCTCTAGTGAAGATATGTATAGAGTGTCTGCACTCAATCTGTGAAGCTTGAATAAGTCTCTTACCACAGTAGGCAAACTTGAGAGAGAGAACGCAGCTCTCGTGAAGATGCAGCTGGTACTTGTCAGGCTTGGTGTGGTGGAGCACCTCCACATTGCTACTTTCCATGCCAACAGCCAGCCACTCACCCGTCGGACAGTAGCCCAGGGAGAAGATCTGCGTTTTGGGGGAACAGACACAAGTTGAGCGCCATAGCTTTGCACTTGAAGCCAGCAGGAAATGAAAATGTATTTTTTTTTCCAAATGCATGTTTTAGGTCATATTGTCAACTATTGATCCATGTAAGTTTCAGTTAAAAAAAAATAATGATGAATATTTCATAACTCGATCTCCTGGTGAAACAGACTCCAGTGATGTATGCAGGACTTTTCAGATAATTTAGTCAAACCCGCCCCTGCATACTCACATTCATCTGCCTACATTTTTGAATGCAATGACCATACTTCAAAATCTAAATCAATAACCGATGCATAGAACACCACTCTACATTTTTTTCTTTTTCAGTATTGATAAACTCGGATGTATGTCACAATACAGTAGAAAAGATCTGTCACCGTTTCATCGTGACTTCAAAGCTCCACGATTGTGCTGTGGCCTAACCTGAGACGTGAAGTCATGCTGTTGGAGTTGCCGGCCCTCTCTCAGGTCCCAGGAGCGGACTGTGTTATCAAGGCCACCTGTCCAGAGTTTGGTGCCATCATGAGAGATGTCAATGCAGCTGGCACCATCTGTGTGGCCTTGAAATTGCCTGCAAATCACGAAAAGTAAAGGGTTTAGAGAAAGGCCTTGCTTTTAATCTTAAAGATATAAGAAAATGTAATTCACAAGAAAAAAAAATCCTGAAATAGGCCCACCTGACGAGGGTCTGGTTGTGGAGGTCCCAGACGGCGATGTTTCCATCGCTGCAGCAGGAGAAGCACACCTTGGCGTCTGGACTGATGGCCAGTGCGTAGCAGGCCGGTGCGGAGGAGGTCAGCTCGGCTTTGATGCGGGGTGTCTGGGAGGCAAGATCCCAAATGGTCAAAGTGCTGGCCTCCCCTCCGACGATAAGTGTGCGGCCATCAGGCAACAGCTTACAGGACCGAATGTAGTTGTCCCTGTTCTGTAGAGGGACAATAAAATATTACCACAAATACTTCAATGTTATAAGAAATGTAAAAAAAAATTCTTTTTAGAAGCAACTAAAAAGGTACTATAAGTATGTAAAGCTTTATTAATATAATATAAACAATAAGAGGAGCAATAGTTCTAGTAAGTATGATTTTGGCCCTTACCAGGCAGTCAAGTTGAGACACTGGACTCTTGCTTCCAGGCTGACTGATGTCCCAGATCTTAACACAGCCCTTGCCACCAGTGTAGACGTGGCGAGTCGGGTTGCTGATAGTCACGGCACACACAACCTCCCCATGACTGAGTGTGTTAATCTGACGGGCATGGCGTGGGATCCCTGGACCAATGAGAGCGTCTGGAGGGAAGGGCACAGGCTGCATCTGTCCGTCAGCGCTGACGTGGAAAGAGTAGGCTCTGAGAGAGACAGACAGACAAGGAGAGAGAGACCTCATTAGAAATCTAGCAGTCAACAGCGCACTGATTGAAGTGGGTTAATTAAATAAATTACAGCAATACGAGTAAGTAGTTTGAAATGAAGTATTAAGAGGTGGAAAAGGTTGTGCTCTTAAGCACTCTCACGGAACCATTACATAAATAGTGTGGGGAAAGAAAACGGTCTAGTGCGGCTACAAGTTAGTTATTTGTGATCATTTAATCTTTGACGGACACTTACGGTTTTCCACCAGAGATTGAGGTGAGGCTGGCAGGGAGGCCGGGAGCTCTCATATGAGGGTGCTCGAAACCCGCCTACAGAAACAAAACAGAACATGCTGCATTTCAACAAAGATCTGTATTAAAACACACATTACAAACACCACAAGCAAAGCCTTTTACAGTAGACCTGTGCATAGATTCAATTTTTCAATTTTTTCTTGTGCAGTTTGAACCTGTAAGGTCTGCATTTATTAAAAAAGTGGAACATATTACTTGTGCCCTATGGTTCATGTCTTATGGAGCCATTCAATAGCTGTGTGTGAAAAATGTCCAAAATATGTAAATAAATCATTATTTTTCAATTAATCAGTTGATTCAGTTCACAGGACCAGTCTGAATGATATGCTTTTGAACTAAACCAAACCAATCTAGTTCAGAGTGTTACTTCTGACTTAAGTCGAATGTGCCATGATTTATTTAATTTTTGCATTTTTTAAAGCTTGAAACCCTCAGCCCCCATTCATTGTTTATGCACAGAAAAAGAGAAAAAAATTCAATACAATTCTTCCAAATTTCTCCTTGGCATTTTATTAGTTTGGAACAACATAAGGGTGAGTAAATGATGACTGTTTAGATTTTTGTGCTGTGTAATATTCCTTTAACTTGACTAGATCAATGTATACTGCAAAAACAACCATGCAACCACAGAGGAATGGTTTGTGCCCTGCACCTTCATTTAACCGAAAGGATGAAGCAATCAGACGGCAGGCAGTCAGGTAGCCTGAGAGCCCAGTCAATGTAACGCTCATTTCACACCCAGTCACACACACTACATCACCTCATGCACTCCCTCCACTCTCAGGTTGTGGGCTTTGGGTGAGAGAGACAGAGATTGAAATCGAGCAAGAAAATAAAAAGAAATGAGAGGCAGAAATTGGAAAAGAAAGGTAAGGTGGGGGACAGACCAACTTTTGAGTATGGGTGGGAATCTTCAGGCACCTCAGGATTTGATTTGATTTTGTTTCAGCAAGAGTCACATATATGATTGTAAAATAATTCTCAATACATCAAAAAAAATTAGCAGAAGCGTAGCGGCACAAATCTTTGGGGAGTTCAGGTGGCCTATTGCCAAATGATGAGTAAATATTTCACATATAAAACATTTGCCTGCTCAGACCAACCAATTAAACATGTTATGTTAACTCTTGTTCAGCTTTCATTTGTACACATATTGCAATTCCGCATTAGAGAAACCTTAAATTCTATTGTTTTTAAAGAGCATGACTATTGTTATCTGTGGTTGTACATGAAAAAGAACCACTTCCAACAAGATTATTAATTTAAAATTTCAACAGATCCAGGATCATGATGCATCTGTTAATATTTTTTTCCCTGTACCCCTTCTTTTGAAGGCGCTTATTCACATACATACACACACACACTCACCATGGGCGAGCGTCCGTAGGCAGCAGCAGCGGCTGCACTCATCTGAGGAGAGATGTGAAGGCCGGCATAGACTCCAGGGCTGGTCAGAGAACCATTCATCTCATGGTGGCTCATCATGGCAAAGGGAGTTGGGTAAGAGAGGGGGGTGCGCAGAGCAGGGGCGGCTGCAAGCACAGAGACACACAGCCAATCATAAATCAGCATCAGTCAACCGCGGGGAAAGGAGCTGAACTCGGGAACAGGGAGATAAATCTCAATCAAAGACCTGCCTACACTGAGCTGCTTCAAAGACTAGTTTTACGAAAACTGCTTTAAGCTCTGTTAAAAAGGCAAGCGTAAAAATTAGCTGAAGCTTTGGATTATTTCCATATGCAAAGAACTCTCTTTTGGTTACAATATTGGCTGTGTTTGTGTTGTACGATGCGGGAGGCGACTGTATAGAGTGAAACGACACCTCTGCAGACATTGATTATGAACTCACTGAGAACTTCCATCGGAGCCTTGCCCAGGATGGGCCGCAGCCCAGGGGTGGTGCTGGTACCCGGGGTGGGGGCATCGTTACGAGGCGTGGGGGTGTTGGACTTGAGACCGGGCGTGGAGGATTTGTCATTCTGCAGATGAGAGCGAAGAGAGGGAGGAGAAGGGAGAAAGAGAGAGATAGAGAAAACAGAGTTAAAATCCCCCAAACGAGGCAGCATCCAGGCAGAAGATTTAAGTGCCGCCAGAACCTAATCCAATCCAATTCTGACAAACTCACTACTCCTACGAAACTATAAACCCTGCTATTTATCCCCAAACCCATTACTGCTACAATGGAGATGAGGCTCGTTTTATCCTTCCCTCGCTTCTCCCTCTAATCTTTTTTTTTTGATGCAGAGGCCCAGAATGGTTAAACGCATTGAGTTATTAGCAGGGAAGACACGACTGATCCAGCTATGGGAATGCATTATCCCTGACATTTACAGATGTATTTAAAGCTGAGGCTGGGAAACAGACATTCACTCCTGAGCCATTAGAGAGAGTGGAAGATCACAGGGCGTTCAGGCTTCCCTAGCTGCCCCCTCCCATCAAACATATCCTATAATTCTGCTTCAGTGGCACAGACCCATATTCTATCAAATCTTGCAGTGCTACCAATTATTACAGTATAAAAATCCGGATAGAGCTGATACACATAAATGCAGCATTTTGTATTAAATGTAGCCAGATGTGCGTGTGTGACAGCGTGAGAGAAAGATCCGTACATGGCCGTGCTCCTTGTTTTTAGAGGAGGGGGTGCTGCCGGAAGATGCCACAGAGGCGGGGCTGTTGGGCGTATCCTTCTTTGCTGGGCGGGGCTTATCTATGCCGTTCTCAGGAGGGGAGTGGGCAGGGCTTCCTCTGGGTGTGGCAGGGTCCTAGAGCGCAAATATATAACAGGAAGGAGTTAAATATAAGACCATATATACAAGGAATAATTGATGGCATTTCATTTGAATTAATGAAAATAAAAGCACAAATTAAAGTTTAAAAATTTGCATTCAATTTCTAATAACTTCTCAGTCCCAACATAAAATATTTTTCTCACCTCGTTGGAAACATCAACCACCAGATCATCACTTTTGTCTCCGTCACTGTCCTGAAAACACAATGTGTCAACTAGTTAGTATCCCTAGCATTTTGTTACACAAGAATCTTTTATTGGAGGTTCAGGTAACATCACTCACATATCGGCTCATGCTGTCCTTGTCCTCCACTTTGCGTTTCTTGGAGTCCAAGCTGTAATCGGAGGAGCCACGGTGTTTCTCGCTGGTTGTGCGCAGGCTGTCTGATGGAGAGATGGAGTTGTTCTGAGGAGGAGACAGAGGGGAAATATGAAAGTGTGCCATCAGACTGCAGACTTTATTTCAACTCATTTATCTCTACATGCAGATCTGCAGGTGGTTTCCACTGTTTTCCACTGTCACAAGACCTCTAAATTGCTTTGAAAATAGCCTATAGGACCCATCAACCCCTTTCAGCACACAACAGTTTTTATCCAATTGATTCAACCTGATTCAAGTTTATTTCTGGTTTTATGTAATGTGACAAATAAATTATTTGAGTTTAGAGCCAAAAACTATTACAATGACAGGTACTTCACAGCTGTCGGATCTGAAGGAGATCCAAGCTCGGAAATCAACAGCAAGGAGAAAAAAAAAGGACAGAGTAGCTCTTATCACTCCAAAACCGCACACTTAAAAAGCCAAAAGCGAATTATTCATTCCAGCTATCCAACTCGAATGCCCAAAACAGGCCTAACATAATATAGTGAGACTCACCAAGCTGTATCTAACAACCCACAGTAGACTAAACACAGAAAAATGTGCTGGCTGCACTACAGAGTAGAGACAGTTAACCAGAGCAAAGAGCGGCTTGTTTTTACTTTCCCCTACTGCCCTCCCTTCATTCCCCCACCTCAATCCCTCCATCTTCTAAAAGACACAAACAGCTTCAGGAAGACCTGAGCAGCACGTTACTGTCGAACAACTGCCCATTATCTGCGAGAAGTCCAACTCTGGCTGTGTGTGTGGGAGCATGTAATAGCCATTGATCACCTAGTACCCTTCCCTCAGCACACTGTGGGCCTGCGGTGACTACAGGGCAGAAAAATGGAAAAGGGGACTTACATCCTTAGGAAATGGTGGATGACTCTGCTTGAGGCCACCGCCCATACTCACAATGATGCGCTGTAAAAATATTTCATGACTTTCATAGTCTTTAGCAAGCATGCTCCATATGCAACAGGACTTTGAGTGCTCTCTGGGCACTTTCTCAAAACAATCCCTTCTCCTACAGCTTTACTCATCCTGTCCCAAGAGCCTTCACTCAGTGTGAGGCTACAAGATTCACAAGGGAAAATGTGGCCAGATCACTGGAAGCGTAAAAGGATTCAGCTGAGAAGATGAAGTAGCAGACTGGGCCGAACGCCCAATAGTCTCTGTTTCTCTCGCTCTCTTTGCATGATGTCTGACCTTCTAAAGAGATGCTTAGCGTGACTCATTAAGGAGAGTCACCAGCGTGCTATCAGATGACCTTAGACAACGGCAGCAGCGAACTCACAACAGCGCCTGGACTGCTAACCGCCAGAGGAGCTCCCCTTCCTTCAGACATGACTGCACCCATTCAGGCCTCGCCGGGCCAGCAGAAACCCAATCTCACGGCCACAATCAGCCATCAGAGAGATTTAAACCCCGTCGAATAAATGCCTTTTACAAGGGCACAGAGATGAGAGGGAGGAAAACAATTCCCGCGCCTGTGCTCATACATATTTATCACGCTAGCAAAAGAGAGCGGAGAGGGGCGGTAAACAAGTGGAGATAGCAGAGGGGTGGGTAAGAGGGGAGAGGGATAAAATAAATCCCACAAAGGAGGGAGGGAGTCGACGTCGTCTTTAATTGTGATGAAATTATAGAGCCGCGCTAATCTGCGCGCTGTAATACGAGTCATTTCCCATCTGCGGAGAGATGCGAGTGCTTATTTCATAAAAAGCTTGTTTCTCTATTAGTCATTTTAATGAACGCAGATTACCATTTCGTGCACGAGTTGCGTGTGCTTCAGGATGAAGGATCTTACTTGACATTTACATTAATGGAAATTTTCTTAGGCATGAAATGGGCCAAGAGGTGGTATTCACCCAGTACAACTAAGACATATTTGCTCCGTTTCAAAACCTAGTGAGCCGCCTATGGAGGCAACATTAAGGTATCATTTAAGGAGTGCTCCTGACATGAAGGCTGTTCAAAACACTATGCAACTTAATTATGCTGCTTTTCGACACTTTGTAAATAAAATTATAACGGCGGACAAAGTGAGAAATTTATTTCATAATGTTTAAAGTTTTTAAGTATTATATGTATCATATTCAATACAGAAAAACACGGATAAAAACTATCAATAGATTATTTTATCCAATGTTTAGCAACATGCTAACTTCCAAAATCTACTGAAATCAACAAAGTCTTGAATCTCCTGTGCAGAGTTGCTGCCTATGTAGGCAGCTCACTAGGTTTTGGAAGAAAGCTATTAAGACAGAGAAATCGAAGAGGACAACTGAGGCAACAGGAAACCTGAGACTCACCGTGCTCTCTGTAGTCAGCAGACCCCGGTTGGCGTTGAAAGACAGGCAGAACGGCAAAACAAAACAGAGATAAACAAAAGTCAATTACCCTGACCGACTGAAAATCAGAGGATTTCATCAGCAGGCAGAATATGTCTGTTATGTACACAATACAGCTAGCAAACCATTAGCATGTGTCCTTTATTAACCTTGGCCAATCATTCAAGCCACAGAGTGTGTCATGTGTATGTTCAATCGCTTTATACACTCTCGGTTCTTCTCTGAAAATAGGCTACATCCTTAAATGGTAAGCCATGAGAGTAGTGTACTCTTATAAAGAAAACCTAAGGAGGTCAATAATGTCAGCAACACTATAAGAGCTGTAATAATTATTGAAGAGGAGGGTGTTATGAAACAAGCGTTTGATTCACACAAGAGTTCTGTATGGTTGAGCAACTAATGTTCCACTCTCTTGGCTTTAAATGAGAGCAGTGTGGGAGTCTGCTCCTTACCTCGGTGCTCCAGGTCATGGTGGTTTTTTTCATCCTTCACCGGCAAGTGTGGCTGACTTCCCAAGGCTCCCAGAGCCAGCAGGCCCGAGCCAGAGCCGGTGACTGGTGGGATTCCTGGTGGCTGAAGGCCAGAAGGGTGGGGAGGTAAAGCCACAGGGCCATGAGCAGCATGAGAGAGGTGCTGGGCCTGGAGTTGCTGCTGCTGCGGAGAGACAGACAACAGAGTGGGCCAGAGGGAAAAAAGTAGAGAAATCTATGCCACAATCAAAACACACTGCTTCTGTGAGGCCAATTCAGAAGCACAGGCAGGGGTCCTGGGATGTTTACATCCTCACATGCTTGCAAGTCATATTTGAGGATCCTGCAAACAACCCCGTCTTTATGTAGATTGGATCTTAACCTGAAAATATACAAAATTGCAGTGTCGTGCACCTAGTGACTTTACGTTTCAGGTTCCCACCTCAAATGTAACAAAATCTGTGGAATATTATACAAAAAAAGCATGTAAATTCACTCATTAAATAATAAAACTCTCACACTCACTCATACTCTCCAAAAGAGTCGTCAAGCCCTATTTAAGATAGTTTAAAGACAGCAGGCGTTGGAATGCTGTCAGCTCATTGGCTTAACACCACCTGCTCCTTAGCCCCATCAAAACGCTGGACGGCTATATTTACTTCCCTCACATTTGGGTCTGGTTATTGCACAAAGTATGAGTCACTCAAGAAAACCAAACTTTAAACACCACTCCAACAGCAGCTGGGCCCCGCTTTTGTGTGTGTGTGTGTGCGTGTCGAGCGGCTGCGGCAACGGCGGCCAAGAACGAGGGGTCCTGTTCTGGCACGCGTTCAAGCCTCCAATACCTCCATCAATATTTGAAAAGCTTGGAGGAAACTGACGAGAGTTAAAAACCACTCAGCATGGGAAGCGAGCAGTTTAAAAGCAAGGTTAAATAATACTTAGCAGAGCCACCAATAAAGAAAAAAAACAACAACAAAAAACCCAGCCTCCACAATTTATTAGCATCCACAGGAAGAATGAATTATTTAAATGGCTGTTAGTGCACATACCGCCCAATTCAGTACAGACCTCACCATTCAATCAATGACCATATACGGTCATTCTTCAAGAATCCTGTTTTTTTTTTTTTTTTGCTTGACTTAGAAAGGGTAGATGTTATTGGCTATGTACGGCGATCATGGTGGTACAACCTTTCAGAATTATCAGCAGGTCATTAATGCCATGCCATAAGTAAATATCAATACTAAAGGCTTATTTATAAGTCTGGAATGCTCCAAAAGCTTGCCCTTTTCCAGTGGGTAAATCATTATTAAGATGTCCATCACAGGCCCTTATTCGCGGTGAGTATAATTGCTAACAGCTTTGCGGATTATTTGCACAGCTGGCTGTATATTGAGACTCGGGCCTTTGAGATTGGCAGAAGAGCGAATGGTATATAGAAGAGCTCCGCTTGGGATTTGAACCTGCAACCTTACCCTCCCCAACACAACAGAGCTGCCAAGCCAATTATGAGCTGTGCCTCAGAGTGTGGATCTGTGAGGAGATGTGATAAGGAAGTGTGTGTGTGAGGTGTGTGTGTACCGTGGCACTGAGCGTGGGTGGTGGGTGCATGTTCTTGAAGAGAGAGTGAAAGGGCAAGAGAAAAGAAGAGAGATAGTGAGACAAGAGTGGAAGTGAGTGATTGTAAGAGAGAAACAGTGTAGGTGCTAGGGTGTTCATGTGGATGTGTCAGGAAGTGAGGTGAACCGCTAGTGAAAAGGGTGGGGGTTGAGTGTGGCTTCAGAGATGATGACTGACCACATGGGAAATTAAAGAAGCCGTTGATTCATGGGGGAGAACCCTCCCTGCTCATTCCAGCTAATGAGCCACTGATGTGTAATATGCATGGACAATAAGAGAACCCTCATTAGAGACCCGGCTATGAAGACAAGAAAATAAAGAAATAAAATGTCCCCAGTAATTTAATATTCCTGCATAAAGACCGTCTCAACTGGTGCTAATCTCTCCCTCTTACAGCAAAACAATGAATCTAGGGCCAGTGTGAACAATTAACAATGGACATATAAAAAGATAAGTGGCTAAATCAGACAAGCGCCTTTTTCTATTCTCAAGTGTGTATGTTAAACAACCCCATCCTGAGTTTAGTGCTGTAACCATGCAACATGCAGGCCTGAGGGGATTCAAAAACATAAAGCCCCATGATTCACCCTCTCGGCCACAAACACACTTAATTGGGCCCACAGCACAGATGGGGGCAGTCTTAATAGAGATCTATCCATACATCCACAGCAGATGACTGCCCACTGCATCGAGCTAAAACAATCATATCTTTATTTAATTTTTTGCCTTTGGACAACATTCAATAGATATATCTATATTACATGTGTCTATTTTAGTTTTGAAAAGGCTGTTTCTTCTTTTAATTAGAGGAATTAACATTGACCAAGCAGCCAATTAAACTGTAAAAGTAAAATACAGTAAAAATGTAGGCCTAGTTAAAATAACCAAATGCATGTTTTCCATTAAATAAACAGAAAGACAAAATATAGCCAATTCATTTATGTATTTGCACCAATGCAACAGTAGTACATGGTAGAAAAGAAAATAATTTCACTA